>NC_088685.1:160688035-160988334 GCF_028017835.1 Emys orbicularis | reverse complement strand
GTCTGTGTAAATGGCTGTTCATAAAAGGGAATGTCTGATGTGCTTGGTGCATTTTTTCTGTTCAGCACAAAATACAGCTGGAAGGCTGGGGGATAGGCAGTGTGAAAGAATCCTTCACCTGGCCTCTTGGGGTCAAATCCAGCCCTGGTTAGGAGTGAATGTGAAAGGCAACTCTTATGGAAACCGGTCTAAAATGAGGAGTTCTTTCTAGTGGACAGATGTCCACGTTGCAACCAATATTACAATTGGTTCTAACTGCCTGCCCCAAGACTGCCACCAGAGGTGCCAAAGACTGATCTGCTCAAACCCTGCTCAAGAGGTGATCCCTCCAGGTCTGGGATGAGCTGCGTTACCAAGCCAGTATGGAGAAGCTTGTACTTCCACCATACATACTGTGCTACTTGAACACTGCTGGAAACTGACATCCTCTATCCAATTATACGCCTTCCACCAGCACTTAACCTTTCAACCCTGCTCCCATTTGGCAGGGCAGTGGGGAGGTCTGCAGATATACCATTCTTGGCACTAAGCATCTCTTCACTCACTTGAGTGAACTGTACATTTTGTCTGGACAAAAATAAACTCATGTGAAATAGGCTTCTTCAACCAATTTTCTCTACTTCTGAGGCCCCTGTTGCTGTGCATGCCACCTGAAAAGGTGGAGGAGAATCAAAGGATCTGTGTCTTCTGAGATGGAACATGGGTCCAGAAAAATTGCTTGTTACCCATAGACGTATTTACTTGGCTCCTGATAAAATTCAGATACAATCTACAGTTAGGGTGGGAATGTGACTGCTGTGTGTTACTAGTGTTTTTCTCACTTGCACGTCTTTGATTCAGATGGTATGTAGCACGGGAAAAATTAGGCTTAGATCGAGGGGCTCAATAGTCCATCAGTTGTGCATGTAGAACTTCTACATTCACCATTGATGGTTGTGCATATATACAGCTGATGTGACAACTGGTACAAAAAGTCACAGGTTCACCTAGTCTAAATCCAACTGCAATCTGGGAATTGGGGCCCCTACCAAAGTAAGGTATCATGGCTTCAGTTTTTGCCGAGGTGAAAACTCCTGATCAATCACTTCAAAAATAAATGGGTACCTAGGCTCTAGAAGCAATGCTTATCTTTAGGTACTTAGATAAATTATGTAGATTTCCAAAGAGTGCTGAGCTTCCAGAGACTTGTTGAAGTCAAGGGGAACTTCTGGGTGCTCTGCACTCTCTGCAAATCAGGCCACTTACTTAGGAACAGAGCTTCAGATATATTTTCTTGGCTTGGCCCCTATTTTGATGGGTCCCCCCAGGGTGCCACCTGGAACTGGGGTACCGCTGAGCCCCCCAGACCCACCAGCCTGGGCTCCCTTTACAATGTACTGCTGTGACTAGGCTGCCAAGCTCCAGCCTGCCCTTTACCAGCACACAAACAGGTAGGGACACACCCAGCTGCAGTTACATACAGATGCTGTGATCAGCTCTGCATGGGGAGGCACAGGTAGGGCACCTCCCAGTTCCTCAGGCATGCACCTCCTCTCTGGAGTGTGAACCCAAAATTATACCATCTTGCGCTGCACAGAGAACTGTACAGCGTAAGCTCATGAAATTTGCCCCCTCCCTCTATGTGGAGAGGAAATATAAACAGATTTCTGCCCTGAGTTATGATTTCCACACATACTGGTTTTAGACAAAGCAAAAGCAAGTTTATTAACTACAAAAGATAGATTTTAAGTGATTATAAGGGATAGCAAACAGCTCAAAGCAGATTACCTAGCAAATAAATAAAACATGCAAACTAAGCTTAATATACTACATAGATCAGATATGAATAGCAAATTCTCACCCTAAATGATGATGCAAGCGGGTTGCAGGCTCTTAAGAGGCAAGCTGCACTAACTTACAGTGTGGAATACCCAGGTGTTTCGTTCACTGGCTAAAAATCCCATTACACTGAGTCCAGCACTTCCCCTCAGTTCAGTCTTTGTTCCTCAGGTGTTTCGAGGAGTCTCTTTGGGTGGGGAGTCAGTGAAGAACCATGATGATGTCACTCCCCTGCCTTATATAGCCTTTGCATATGGCAGGAACCCTTTGTTTCAAAGCTTGGTTCCCACGCCAGCCAGTGGAAAAATACTGAGGAGTCCTTGTGGCACCTTAGAGACTAACAACTTTATTTGGGCATAAGCTTTCGTGGGCTTAAGGTGCCACAAGGACTCCTCATTGTTTTTGCTGATACAGACTAACATGGCTACCACTCTGAAACCTGGAAAAATACTGGTATCCCAAGGTGGTGTCCAATACCAGGTGACCTGGTCACATGTGCCTGTAGTGTCATAGCAGCCATGAGTCAGAGGCTGTTTGTAGCATCCTCAGGAGCCCTGCCTCCCTCCCCTCCTCCTCTCCCCTCTCCTCCCCCGGGGAGGGAGATAAGCTTCTTCTAAGGCCTATTGTTTTTTCCTAATGGCCCTTTAACCTGAATGGGCCCTTCCCAGCCACCCCTTTAGACTGAGTGCATTCTGCCTAGCAGATGTTCCCCATGTGTAAGCACATTTCTAATAGATACATAGACAATATTCCTAACTTCAGATACAGAACTGATACATGCATACAAGTAGGGTAATCATATTCAGTAAATCATAACCTTTTCAATGATATCTTACATGACCTATCTTGCATAAAATACATCATAGTTATGCCATAATCATATCATAATATCTTTATGATAGGTTATGCGGTGCAGTGTCACACCTATATCTGACCATTATTGTCTCTAAAGGATTTCTAGAAGGGTCTGCCTGACCTGTCAAATGGATGCTTTCTGCGAATCAATACAACATAGCAGACACTGGGCCAAACCTGAACGTGGTGCCCGTTTGAGTCTTAGTCTCTGGCAGTCGTGAAGAAGCATTGATTTTTGTCAGTTGTCCAGGTTTCCTTTAAATGTCTCAATGAAACGCTGCCCATTTCTGCAATCTGCCAATCAATTTAGATGTCACTGAGATACTTTCCTTTCTGAGAATAGAAGAGGAATCCAGGGAGCAAGCCAGGCTGACACAAAGTAGGCTGCTCATTCCTGCAGGAGTCCAGCAAGTCTGGGACCAAATTGTCCTCTGTATTGCGCAGTGGCCTTACTGTGGGAAGAGTGTACAGGGAATGTCTCTCTCTCTCTCTCTTCCCTCAACCCCCGCACTGTGCAGAGCAGGGCAAGAACGCAGCCTAATGTTCAAGAAAACTAGGGGGAAGACTGGCTCCTGCCCTGTCATGAGACAAGAAGGCACCCATGGCAAGGCTCCAGACATGCATGCTACTCTTTTCCAGAGCAGAGTATGCTTGACAGTTTGTAGGTCTGCCCTGCACCAGCTAGATGGTTCCATTGCCAAATGTGGGGCTAATCCTGCTCTTCTACTCAGCTCCACTTACATGGCTATGTCAGGGCAGATTAAACATCTATCTGGGAATACATCTGGAAAGTGACAAGTTATTCACCTACATTGGTGTTCAGTATTCAGTGAGGGGAGGCTTTTGCTTATTAAAAAAAATAGACTCTGAGCTTGGCACAATGTACATATCCTATTGATGGCCTCCAGCCAGGATGACCATTTGTCACCTTGGCCTTTGTCCCTGTTCCGTGGCCATACCCATCTCTCCCATGTGCCCTGTTCTTATAAGACTACTACTATGAGTTACAAAATAGCTGTTGAGCAGAGGCTCTGATTTACAGAAGCTACCATGGAAGTGGAGAGTTTTCACTCCACTTATCAAAGCATTTGCTGTTGCCATTCCAATGTGGGAGAAA
Source organism: Emys orbicularis (assembly GCF_028017835.1). NCBI lineage: Eukaryota > Metazoa > Chordata > Testudines > Emydidae > Emys > Emys orbicularis. Next base: position 160,984,544 of record NC_088685.1, on the reverse strand, counting down.
CAATCAAACTTTAAATAGCACTTTAAATCTTCAAAGTGCTATCCAAACATGAACTCATAACTCCAAATATAAACCAAAGAGCTAAGCTGACTTGAAGGGAATTGAGAGGTCAGGGCCATTCAGCATTACTTATTCATACGGTTCAGTCATGTCTGTGAAATTCATAATCCGCGACTCTTAAAAATGCATTTCTTACACTCCATGTGCTCAATGCATGTGGGCGAACACATGGCCTTGTGACTGAATTGCTTGTTCCAAGCAAATGTGATTAAGGTAAACTTGTGATTCACAGAGCAAATGCTGTAAAAATTCCCTTTTTTCCAAAAAAGCATGAATCGTTGAAAACGCTCATTCAGTATTTCTCATTCTGTTGGGGATTTATATTTATTTTATAGAGTGAAATTTAGCTAAAGGCAAATAGTGTAATGGACTTGCCTGGTTAAATGGGGATGAACTGCACAAAATATCTTGAATGGAAATATATTTTTAAATCAAAATATTGTACTTCCATTTTGAGTTGTTGTGGGGTTCCTGAGTGCACTGTAACGACAGAAGTTCTCTTGTTGAGTATGCCTTCCAAATAGGGGTTCTAGAAGGCTTTTACTCTGGGGCTAATTCAGTAGGATTTGGAGCTTTTGCACTCAATAGCGTGTAAGTAGCTTTAAAGCAAAGTTAAGTAATTTAATAACATTGTTAAAACTACCACCAAGCATAGGCAAAACAATACACCAGTATTTACAGACTTCTTGAATACTATTCACTATTTTATCATGCTAATCAACATGCTACAAATCAGTCAGCTCCTCCATTGGCCAATATCATCTCTGCCTTTTACAGCGCCAGTCTAAACAGACACATCTTGTATCATCATGCCTTAAAAGTTGCCCAAGGTAGGCCTGGGACTAGGAGTAAGCTCCAAAGATGACGGCAATCCACCAAGAATGCCCTACCTTGGGGACTTCAGTTCCAGGGATGACTGCTATAGTGATACACATGGGAAGAGTCTCCTACTACCTAAATTCCCAGCCACTTATGCCTTTATAGCTAGTAGGCAACACTTTGAACTGCATCCAGAAGTGAATATGAAGCCAGCACAGAACTCCAAGTCCAAGTATTAGTAGTTCATATTGGACTCGTCTGCCAACTGGCTATCTCATCTTCCATGGTACTGACCAAATATCTCTAAGGAATCTGTAAAGTAATAACAGTGTTTTGGGTTAAACAAACTAGCCCATTAAAACCCACCCACTACAAAATGAGAGAGATATACAAAATATCTAAGAGGTACTTCTGACTCTCTTATCATTGCATTTACTGTGAGCACTTGTACACTTTATGAGCACTGTATGCTTTCTCCTGGTCATGGCAGCAGTGTCCAAATGTACAATACAAAGCAGCAACATTGAGCATTTCCCCACAGTTGACCACTTTGCTAGCTATCTCCCCTCCAAATGCATAGCTGTCTCTCGTATTCCAGGTAGGCTTCTTACCATGAACCTGTTCTCTGTTAGAGTTGCCATCCACCTAGAAACTTTCTGGGTGGCTTTTTAAGAGCTGAATATCATGTGGCTTTCAAACTGAAGCCCTAGACTCTTTTGGGACTATTGAAATTGCATACCAGCTTGATGTTTTAGTTCAGCTATTCTAGTCACAAATATGACTGGAGCTGAAATAAGCATTTCCCAGCAAGAAGGGATGAGTTCTGTTCTCAAAACTCAGATGGTAACCCACTGTAATTCCAGTTCAGAGTCTATACTAGCTGAGTGGCCAGGGGTTGAGTTACTGGTTGATTTGGGTGAGGCTGGGTGTGGGTGTGGGGGGAGAGGGGTAAGAAGTGTCCTTGCAGGGCAGATAAAATGACAATGGGAAATGGTGAAATCAATATTGCTTCAGCACTTTCAGGCAGTTCTGTGGACCAGCACTAGTCTCTGGCTCATGCTTTTTAATGTCAAGCTAGAAAGACTACAGCAGAGGCAATTGCTGAGCTGAAGTCAAACTTGGAGATGGAGAAACAGGGGATGTAGTGCACAATGCTGCTGTTGTAAAGAAATCAAACAAGTCTCTAGAGCCCTAATGCTGCTTCATCAAAGTCCATGGCATAGATTCCATTGGCATGAGTGGTGTTGGGTCAGGCTCCAGGAGAATGTGTTGCATTTGTCGAGTGTGCAAAACGGAGCTGTCTGAAGTGAATAGCTGCTCTATGCTTTGCTTACTATTCACGAGCACTTCACACCAATGGGCTGCAGGTCTCCTGGATTTGGGGGGGGATAGGTGCTTGGAGTGTGCAGTTCTGACTGCCAGCAAGGGTATTTATGATTGATAGAGTTCAAATAGTTTAAAGCTTGCCATCCGTTGAGGGAGCAGGAAAACCATGTGACTTCAGTATGTGGATGGCCGCCTAAAATAACGAGTGGCTGTTCATGAACTACTCTGACTCTTGGGCTGAGAACTGCCTAGCCAAAGGAATTAGTGTATACTTAATGAATGACAAATACATTCACTGAAATCTGGATTGGTTCCCAAACAGAAATAGGCTAAAGTTATCTAACTCTTTTGCAATTAATAATTCAACCAGCTTTACTGGAAGGCCAGTTATGACTAATCCATATTAGGAAGTTTTCAGCTGTTACTTTAAAGTAAGGGCTCTCTTGGGAGGAAATATATAATAGAGACGTACTCATGGGAGGAAATATATAATAGAGACGTACTCATGGGTCTGGAGCTCAGTAAATTCTGAGTTCTAATCCCAGTTTTACCCTCAACTTTCTGTAAAGCCCTAGGTAAATAACTTCTCTGCTTCTGTTTCTCCTACTATGAAATGGGGAAGTATTGAGGCTTTATCACTACAGTGATAGCCAGCAGTATGAAAAACCTATGATTGAGACTTATTGTCTGTAAAATTCAATCATATCTAGCTCTTCCATGATGCTCTCCATCCACAGATGTCAAAGGGCACGTCTGCACGGCATTTGGAGCCCGCGGGAGTCAGCCTGTCAACCCCGGGCTGACCACCACGCTACCACTCTAATAATAGCTGTGTAGACAGCACGGTGAAGGTGCGGCTTGGCTGTGGTGCAGGCGCTGAAGCCAGCAGAGCGGGGTGGCCACCCGAGCCCGAGCCCCAGCTTCAAAGTGCTGGCTGCACAGCGATTTTTAGAGCGCTAGCACAAGCTCTGCTAGTCCAAGTCTGTCAACCCAGGTCGGCCTGGAAGGCCCCTCCGAGGGGCTCCAAAATGCTACGTCGACGTACTCAAAGTGCTTTGTAAATGAGGTAAGTATCATTGTCCCCATTTTACAGCTAGGAAGCTGAGGCTTGGACTGTAAACACACAGTAATTTACAGAAATGCGGAGGATAACGTATATACTCTGTCGGCTCCCTCAACTGCTATATCTCTTTCTAATCTATAGTAGACCAGAGAATTCATTCTCTCATGTCTGCATTTTTTTTCAGCCTGTTTTCTTCTCTCCTGCATGGGTGGCATGAAGAAGGAGTCTAGCTGCCTTGCATGCTGCCATCCCCCAATATGCTGGAATATTTTTCAGTGATCCAAACAGATGTTACTAGATTCCACAAGTAGCATCAGGGCTACTGCAGCAGCCTTCATAGGTCAGCAGGAATAGCTAAGAAGGCAGAGCACTGTGCCGTGTTAGGGGTAAAGTTCTGGGAGGGTGGGCTCGTGGAGAGGCTGTTCCTCCTTCTCCAGCTGGAGATCACTCCCACTGAGGTTAAAGGGAGCGGCTTGTATCTTGTGTGACGCTGGCAGACCGGGTGCCAGCTCATGCCAAGGTCCCCATGTTGATGAATACTGATAATTACATAGCTGAAAATAGTCTGGTTCACCGTACCCCTGTTAAAATAGATATTTCAATCATAAGATTGTGTGTGTAGACTCTGCTGAATATCTGTGAGTTGCTGCATTAATCTCACTTATAACACCAGTATCCCATATTGTAAGGTACTATTTGAGCATTTGCACTGTAAACCTTTGTAACGGTGTATATCCCCAGACAGGAGAGAGAGACATGAATTAGTGTGAAACGCTGGTCTCCAACAGGCCGTGTTATGTCCTGCCTGGCCAGGAAGGCTCATCGACACCAGACTGAGTAGAGTTGAACATTGAAGAGGACAAAAGACTTTGTTCTTTAGCTCTCTTCCCCTCTCCCCTCCTCCCACACATGAAGGCGAGTCTTGCAAGTGATTGCCCTTTGCCTGACACTTAGGGGTGGAGAGAACCTGTGATAGGCTCCAACAGAATTTCTGTTGGCCTCGTGTTTGAGACAGTAAAAAAGTGTTAGAATCTTCTTATGTCAGAAGCATAAGAGGTTAAAGGAACCCTGCAAGGCACCTTTGCCACCATTGTCCATCCTTAAGGAGGTGTTAGCCTGAGTGTCTCTAGGTATCATGGGACCACTACCCAATCCTTCTAGGAGTGGAAAGAAGTATATACTGGTTGTGGTGGACACCAGCTACCCTGAATCCACAGCACTAGCTAATATAGAAGCTGAAGCTATGGCTACTGAACCTAATCCCCATTTTTAGCAGGGAAACCTCATCCGACCGTCTGTAGTTTTCAAAAAGTTATGGGAGTTGTGTGGAGCGAGGCATATAAAGGCCACCACCTATCATCCAGAGACTAACAGTCTGGTAGAAAGAGTCAATGGGACATTGAAGTCTATGCTGAGGATGTATGTTACCTGGGAAGAGAGTGAGTGGAACATGTCACTCCCTTATTTATTATTTGCATACAGGAGTATACCCCAAGAGTCTACAGGGTTTACCCCCTTTGACCTCCTTTATGGGAGACAAGTGAGGGGACACCTTGATTTAATTAAGGATCTAGGCAGCATAGTACGGAAGAGTCAGGACAGCCTGTAGGGGAGCATGTCACTTGTTTTGAAGAGAATGTAAGGGCTACGATGGACTTAGTGCATCAGCACTTTGAGTTGAGTCAGGTGTCTCGGAAAGCTTGGTCTGCCAGGCATGCTGGAGAAAGGTCTTTCAATATGTGTGACTTGGTGCTAGTGTTGATTTCAGTGATGAAAAACAAGATGCACGATTGTTGGGATGGATCTTTTGAGGTGATAGAGTGAATGAGATCACTTAGGATGTAATGAAACGCCCTGGCGTGGGTGGGAGCTGTGCAGATAGTACATGTCAAATGGCTGAAAGCTTACCATATAAGAGAGAGATGGTGGTGAATATGATTTGTTGTGCTGATGAGGAAACATTTACTGCCCCTCTAATTGATTTGGTCAGGGAGAGTCCAGGGCAATCTCTTCCTTAGAGCATCGAGATTTGGAAGGGTTTGAACCCAACCCAAAAGGAGGAAATGTTGGCCCTCCTAAAATAGCACAGGCAGATATTTTCCAACTGACCAGGTTTAACTAACAAAATAGTGCATTCCGTTAAAACTAATGGGCCCCACCCTGCTCCTAGCAGAGCATACCATGCTAAAGGTGAAATGCAAAGACAAATTCAGGAGGAAGTGGAGAGCATGCTAGACATGAGTGATCTCTAAATCAGAAAGCCCCTGGGCATCTCCTATTATGATGGTGCCTAAAAAGGATAAAACCATGAGATTTATAAAAAATTTATAAGTCCTCTGGATTTGACTAATTTACATAGGCAAATTACCTTATATGCTGATGCACCGGAAAAATCAGCTTTCATAGAGGAATCTGGTTTATATGAGTTTAAGATTATGCCTTTTGGGTTAATTTATACAGGGGCTACCTTTCAGAGGTTTGTCAGTGAGGAGCTGCAGGGTTTAAAGACCTTTGCCAGGGCCTGTGTAGACAAATGACTCTTGGCAAGACCATCAGAACCATGCAGGAATTAAATTATAGAGGCTTAGAGAAGCCAACCTCACTGTCAGGGGTGTCCGAGATAATGCAAGAAGCCAAGGTCATGCAAGATGGGGGCTATCTTTATTTAGGGCACTGTGTGGGCAGTGGGTTTGTTTGCCCTGACCCTTTAAATCAGAAGCCATTTGGAATTGGCCTGTCCCACAAACCAAGAAGCAGGTCTAATCCTTTATCAATCTGGCCAACTGTTGCCGAAGGTTTGTAAAGGGGTTTAGTGATGTTGTGGCCCCCATAACAGACCTTACAAAAAAGGGGAAGCCGGGCCTGTGAAAAGGGCTTTAGACAAAGCCTCTTTTATGTCCTTAAAGAGCCAGTTTTGGTCAGCCCTGATTTCAGCAAACCCTTTGTGCTGTGCACTGATGCTTCTAAGATTGGATTAGGTGCAGTGCTAATGCAGGATGGGGTGGGGGGAAGAGGCATCTCATTGCCTTGAGTAAAAAACTGACCCCCTCCCCCACTGAACAGAACTGTGCTGTCATCGAGTGGGGTGCTATGCCATAGTTTGGGCTATTACGCAACTTAAGCCTTCTCTGTATAATAGAAAATGTAAGGTTCTAACGGGCCACTCACGGCTAATATGGTTGCACTGCGCCAAAGGGACCAATTTGAGACTATTATGCTCGAGTCTAGTTCTACAGAAGTTTGACAGGGAGATCATCCATATCAAGGGAAAGGAAAATGTAGTGGCTGCTGCTTTGTCAAGGATAGGGGGACCCTGAGGTGTATTCAGGAGCATCGGTGACACCCCTTCCTATGTCATTTTTGTGTTGGGGTTGTGATGCTGGGAGACCAGGTGCCAGATCATGTCAAGATCTCCATGCCTCAGTTGAACACTGACAAATCCATAGATGAAATCAGTCTGGCTCACCTGTGTGTTAGCATTGTTCAAACAGATATTAGAATTATCAGACTATGTTTGGACTTCATTGAATACTTGTGAGTTGCTGCATTAATCTCACTTAGACAATCTGTATCCCAGATTGTAAGGTAATAGCTGAGCATTTGCATTGTAAGCCTGTGTAACGGTGTAAATCACCAGACAGGAGGGAGACATTAGTTAATGTGAAAAGCTGGTCTCCAACAGATGGTGTGATGTCCTGCCTGTCAAGGAAGGCCTATCGACATCAGACTGATTAGAGTGGAATATTTAGATGACAAAAGATTTGTTGTTTACTCTACCGCCACCGCCCCCACCTCCATGAAGCTGAGTCTTGCAAGTGAATTCCTCCCATCTGCTTAGTTTGCAGTTCAACGCAGAAGGGGGGAAGGGAATAAAAACACATAACAAGGAGGAGCTGTATCTTTATGCTGCTTGGACTCTGGGGGGCCAGGATTACTAGGCATAAGCAAAAGATCCCTAGTGCTTAGCCTGGGTTAGCTCTAAAGGACACCTAGAGCTTGCTTAGCATAGAAATTTCTATTACATTGGATATTTAAGATTGTAACTCATTTGTGTATGTATGTTTACCTGCTTTATCCTTGTAAATAACTCTCTTCTTTCCCTTTCCTATTAATAAATCTGTATATAGTTCAATAGGTTGGCTACAAGTGTCTTTGGTGTGAGATCTAAGGTGCAATTGACCTAGGGTAAGTGACTGGTCTTTTGGGACTGGAAGTAACCTAAATATTGCTGTGATTAGGGGTGTAAGTGACCATTTATCACAAAAGCAGACTCACCTGGGTGGCGAGACAGATCATAGTACCCAAGGAGACTGTCTGTGACTCCATTTTCAGGCTGTTATAGTGCCTGAGGAGTTTACACTTGATGATTAGTTGGAAAAATCTAAGTGTAGAACTCATAACCAATTTGGGGTTTGTGTCCTGGCTCTTAACAGGCTGCCCTGAGGTTGGTACTCAAGCTCATTGGCCCTGTAGGACAGCTTGACAGGGTGAACAAGCCCTTGTTATGTAGAATTATACTGATTCTGAAAAAGCATAGCGTCTAACTTCACAGAAATAATACACACACTACCATATCCATGCAGTACCAAGTCTCTGTGTGTGATGATGGACTCTCCAGGAGATGTGGTGAGAGCAGATCTATCCTCGGTACTATACCATAGTATCTGATCACTTTGCAGTCTTTAATGTATTTGTCCCCACGTCACCCCTCTAAGGTAGGGCACAGCTATCATCTCCATGTTACAGAGGCGTAGAGTGACTTACCCAAGGTCATACAGGGAGTCTGTGGTGGAGCAGGGGCTTGAACCTGGGTTTCCAGAGTCCCAGGCTAATGCCCTAACCACTGACGATCCTTTGTGCAAAATCGGGCATTAGTCATAAGAGTATCTTTGCTTTGCATTTACCATAGTGATGCGTGCAGTGTAAGAACTGGACGGGCATTTGCTTAGGACCAGATTTTGAATGAACTGCTGAGGTTGAATCCCGCATATGCATGAATTAAATGCCTATTTGACTAGACAAAAAAAAAAAAAAAAGATCCAAAGCCTTTCCCTTTTGAGCTAGTGCTCTAACAAATAAACCCATCTCTAGCCAGTGCGTCCATACCAGCAAGTGACACGGGAAAGGGGGGGTTCCTAGGTGAGGGACCATGGGTATAATACGGAGTATCAACTGCTGAAGATCTCAAGGGCAGTTCATTGCCTTCTGTTTTCCAGTGAGGTGAGGGCGTGGGCCCTTTTTGTGACTCTCACAATGGCAGGGGACAGCAAAGTTGCTGATTGGACCAACTGGATGTACAATATGGAAGCCGATGGAGAGTAGGAATGGTCTGATGATGGAACCAGAGAAGTCATGAGATCACGGTCTCTCTTCTTTCCCCACGATTGGGAAGAAGGAATAGCAAATTCTCCACTCTAAAAGGAAGGAGCACAATTGAGCTCTGTTATAGATTCCTTTGGGAATGCCACCCTAGTGTCTTCTATTTAAAGTCTCTTTAGGTCAGCACTGTTTTGCTCCCTTGTGTGCCAGAACATTCCAGTGCTCTGAAGACAGGTTTACAAACTTGGTTGCAGAAATGAGCTATTCATCCGGAAGCATCTGCCTGCCAGGGCTTGCATACAGGTTGTGCTGTTGCAATCTGCACATCAGCAGCTTATACAATGAATAAAGCTGTCCTTCTTATCGCTTCAGGAGGTACAAGGTTTTTCCTCATGTAGGGAAACAATCATCACTAGGGAAACCTTAACTACTTTTTAAAAACTGAAAGAAAACACATTCATTCTTTTAAACATGGAAAACTAAATGGCCTTTTTTCCCTTGGCTGCGTGTACCATGGCCTCAGAACAGGCTGACATACAGTGAACTCTGTGGGCAAACACTCTCTGCTTTTTTTAGTACTCTGATGAATGTTGTGCAAAATCTGCCCTTCTCTATTGTGAGACAAGGCAGAAGGTTCTGGAAGCAAATCACTAACCTTTAATCCTGAAATGTGCTTCACTGAACCCTCCTCTCCCCGCTCCCCACATGCCCCAAAAGCACTCACAAGTTCTGCTGAAAGTCACTGAACTTTGTGTGACTTGTCACAGTGCAACCAAGCAACCCCTGTGGCTGGAGTTCCCTTTTTGGTGGGGCTGATGCTTTCACTTTAAATCTAAGGGGCAGAGAGAATTGCTGCACTGCAGGTGTGCACTGATCCCTTGAGGGTATTTTGAACATTGCACACTGTGACTCCTAGCAAGCCTAAGGGGTGGGGTGGGGGGGGTTGCGCGTGAGGGTAGTGTGGGGGACAAAGTTCTCGGCAGGTTTTCCAGACACTGCAGTCTTTCAAGCATTGCACGAGAAGTGAATGGCTTGCAGTGGTCATTTTAAGGACATCATTAAATGCATGGGTGGCCATGGACAGTAAATGCTGGGGATTGTTGACTGTTAACGTGCCGCACATAGGGACGTAGGACTGGAAGGGGCCTCCTGGGTCACTGAGTCCAGGCCTCTGCTCTGGCCGGCCGTCCCACTGTATGTAATCATACGTTTGCCAAGCTCTGTCTAGGAACTAGTTAGCTTGCTTGCCCAGCAAACGTAAAACTCAGTACCAGTTTCTTGCATGAATTTTAGAAGTTACTCAAGTTCACTCCCTCCTGCCGTGTCTACTTGTGAAAATGGAAACCTAGAGGGTAAACTGTCAAATCCTAAAGGGGGAGGGAGTGTCTGTAAGTGGAGTTAGGAACCTGGGTTCTATCCCTGCCTCTGTCCTTGACTCCCCTTATCCATTCACTCTTTCCAGTATGGATGCAATATAATTAGGGCCTGACTTTTCAGAACAGCTGAGCATCTGCAGCTCCCATGAAGTGAGTGGAAACAGTGGCGGCTCAGCACTACTGCACTGGACTGTGGATCACAGCCTCCTGTAAAGACTGCCTCAGCTCTTCTTGACATCTCCCTCGGTCTGTTCTGACTCCAGACTCTTTCACGTTCTAACTGGAGTGACGTTGTTTTTAGGATATGGAATAATCACTGACTGAAAGTGCCTCTGGACTCTCATCCTCTTCCAAGCCTGAGGTCGACTTCAGTCTTGGCTAACATAATGTGCTCATATTAAATAACAATAAGGAAATAATTCAGTACAAGCCTGACTCAAGCAATTTGCAGGAACAATTGGCCCTATAAAACTGTTGGATGCCATAATTGCAGCTAATTAACCTGGTTGCCACACATCTCTGGCTCAATATGGAGTAAGGGGAAGTCACTCACAAAGCAATCTATAAGGGAAATAATGTCAATAAAACCCCTTCAAAATATATACCAGGAAAGGGAGAGGGAAGGAGGGTCTCTGCAGGTGCAACTCCTTTGACCAGTCATGCTTCACCTGCTTGAAAGAGCCATCTGCCATAGGGCAAATATACAGCAAACCTCAATCTCATCAGTCACATTTTGTTTAATCTAATGAAACAAAATATTTCCTCTGAACTTCTGGGTTGGCACTGAGTTCTTGTCTGTTTTTTCCATACAAGCTCTGTCGACAGATAGGGGAAGCCCACAGCCTGTCTTAGCCTCCCGATAAGTAAGGTAAACACAGTAGATAAAACGGTGTTTTCTCTACCCTCCTCCCCCATATGCCAAAAGGGAGCACTAGAATTAAATGTCTGACCCTGAAAGGCATTGAGCTACCCCTCCTCCCCATCTAGGGCACTTAGCCGGACTGGCCCCAAACTAGCATCCAAAGATGCACAGACGAAAGCTAGTCAGTAGCTACTGCCTTATTGGGACCGAGGGAGATGTAGTGAATCTGCAGGTACTAAGAGTTCTTGCAGAAGTAAGTCTAGAGAGTCTACTTCTATAGCTGTAATATTTAGCCTCACTGCCACATAAGTGTCTTAGCCTGCCCCATGGGGCTCTTCATTGAATATTTTTTCATCACTGCTGAATAGTTTAGCACAAAATAGCTAATCACTCTGTATTTGCTGCTGCTGTTAAAACAGATTAGATGCAGCGAGAGCACACTACATTTATAACACCTTCCCTAGCTGCCCCACTTATGCACTCTCTAGTGGTGCTGCAAAGTTATATTAAATTAACCCTTGCACCATTAACTGGAGAACTGGCTCTTCTGAACCTCACCTAAGGACAGCATACATGCAGCATGGCTGTGCATGTCATAGACCCTGATTATGCAAAGAACTTAAACACGTGCTTCATTTTAACCACGCGTAGTGCCATTGACTTCAGTGCATACAAGCCTTCCTGAAATGGTCAGGCACATGCATAACTTCATCAAAACCACCATCTTGTGTACCAACTGACACTTCACTTAGGGTTACCATATTTTAATTTTTAAAAAGGAGGGCACTCCATGGGGCCCCGGCCCCGCCCCAACTCCGCCCCTTCCCCAGCCCCTTCCCCAGCCCCGCCCCAACTCTGCCCCCTCCCCTGAACGCTCCGCCCCCTGCTCCTCCCCCTCCCCTGCTTCCCACTAATCAAATGTTCGCGGGAAGCCTGAAACAGGGAGGCAGCAGGTAAGCTGGGGCGGGGTGCAGCGCGGCTCAGTCCGGCCCCCTGGCCGAGCGGCTCCCTTTGGCGGCCGGCCGGCCCAGGCCAAGAGGCTCTGGCCCCGGCGTCTCCCGCTCGGCTGGGGCCCCGGCCCCCGGCCAAGTGCCCGCACCCCCGGCCGAGCACCGCGCCGGCCCCCGGCCAAGTGCCCGCGCCCCCGGCCCAGCACCGTGCCGGCCCCGTGCCCCGCGCCCCCGGCCCCGGCCGAGCATCGTGCCGACCCTGGTCCCGGCCGAGCGCCCGCGCTGGCCCCGGTCCCGGCCCCGGCCCCCGGCCCAGCACCACGCCGACCCCGGTCCCGGCCCCGGCCCCCGGCCAAGTGCCCGCGCCCCCAGCCCAGCACCGCGCCGGCCCCGCGCCCCCGGCCCCAGCCCCGGCCGAGCACCGCGCCGACCCTCGGCCCCACACCGCCGGGCCCTACCTCCCTATTTTCCCGGACATGTCCGGCTTTTTGGGATTTCCCTCCGGACGGGGATTTGAGGCCCAAAAAGCCGGACATGTCTGGGAAAATCCGGACGTATGGTAACCCTACCAGTGCTCTATAACACCACATGACTCTTCCAAATAGGCTGGTTCCTGATGTTCTAAAGAATAATTTACTCTGAATATCTGTCAACCACCTGCAAGTAACACTCTCCTAGTAACTACATATGCAGTCTGACCTACACAGGTAACTGTAGGCTTGATCTTATACCTAGCTCGGAATAACTTCTTGAAGTACAAACAAACAGTTACGTTAAAGCTTGGAGGTGATGCTCTTCCATGGAACACCTCACCAAAGGGCCTGTTTAAAAAACGTTGTTGCCTGGACTGCTGTGTTCCCATTCGCAGGTGCCAGCAGGAGTGTGTGTGTGCATGTGTGTGTGGGGGGGGAATGCTTGGGCACCCCAAGGGCCTGGAGCCCCCCTTGCGTCAGGATGTGTTTTGGATGAGGGCGCTGTGTACCTAGGCAGACAAGCCTGGAGCCATGTGGGAGATGTGAATAGGGAAGGGGAAAGCTGTGGGGTGAAGAGTGGGCTGGGAGAGTGACTCCCGTGAGGGGGAAGGTTTGTGGATTCTGGGGCCACAGAAAGGTTTGTGGTCACGATGAAACTTGACAGAGTAAAATAATCCCTGGTCTCCTCCAGGAGATGTTAGATCTCATTTTACAGTGGACAGAAGTGTCAGGCAGCTCCCCAGTTCAGTAGGGCAATTGTCCCTGGCAAAAATCCTTGCTTGTTAACCACTACAGTAATAGAGAAGCCAAACACTTGTTTTTCACCCAACCAATACAATTCTAGCCAGCAGAACAAGCTGCTCTGGCATTCTGGGCTGGGAATAATACACTGTAGGCCTTGGGCTGATGGCACAAGAGATCTCTATTGGTGAAGCAAACTTTTCCTTGTAAAGCTGGGAAGTGCTTATCTCAGGCCAAATGTAAAATAAAGATGGCTCCCAAAGCAATTGCAAGGGCAGAGACTAAGCACACCCTGTCTTCTGCACTGGGAGAGCTCAAGTGAATTTATGCCTCTAAGAAACCGGTAGAAATGGCTACTGAGGAGTGGGGTGGACTGTGACATTGGGTAGGTCACATGGTATTTGATAGGCTGAGCCTATAATAGGCTGCTTATTCCCACACACCAGAGCCAACTTGAAACGCTGCAAATCATGGCCTGAAATTTCCCAAATATCCCCATAGACAACTCTAGCAAGTCATAGGCACACAAGTGTACTCCTGTTCACCAAGGTCATTTGAATTCAACTGGAGCTGACTTCTGCAGTTTGAGACAAACACTGCCGCTCTACTCAAAATCCTCTGCACAGCTGATCCAAGTAAACATCTCCTCCCCTGAAATACAAGGCCACTGACTCAGTAACACTTCAGGTTCTTCCCCTATCGTCGCACCTCCTTGGTTGGATGAAGGTCTGACTGCTTGGCAGGGCTTGAGGTACTGTTTAGTATGTACAAGCCTGCTGGAAAAGCAGTAACTCTGAAAACGGGTTGTGCACTTAAGTGTGGCTTGCAAACACCTGTCCTAGATCTGGATCAGAACCATTTCCTGGGGGTGTAAAGTAGTGGGAATGTGCTGTGCTTGTGGACATGCTGAGGACAGGCAACACTGGACCCTGGTTCAGCTGGTCATTAGATCCCTATCTTGCTTAACTGACTAGAAAGTGCACTCTGTCGGTTCAGTGCCCGCTAGTTAGCACACCAGGTTAAACAGTTGCCAGGGGCAGGGGGTTAGCCCATCCCAGAGTTGTGAGAACTCTATTTTCTTTGCCAATAAGGCTTTTGGGTCTGGTGTAGGAGAAGAAAGACAGAATTGACAGAGCAGGACTTATCTGGATATCTCTCAAAGCCTCTGCTGGGGAAGGCATTGAGATGGCCACCACTACTCCAGGAGTCAATTGGCATCATTTAGCTCATGCTTTGAAATACATCAAGGCTTTTGCTATAAACCTCTAACCACCGAAAAACAAAATCTTGGCTCGAGAACAGTTGTTGCCTTGGCTTGTATCCTGGGACTGAGTGACTTATGTTTCTGCGTTGGTGGGAGGATTCCCCCTTTTATTTTAGACAAGTTGGGTCGCATTGATCTGAAGCCTAACTCCCTTGCAGACTGGAGTCCTTTTTAAAATAAATAAATTAATTAATTAATTAATCAGTGACAGTCAGAACTCAGTGTTACTATTTTGAAAACAAAAGGAGGGGGAAAGCCCCTGTGCACTCTGCCAAGAGAGAACAAAGAACAGCCAAAGCACACAACTTCTGGCATTTTACTTGGAAAGAAAGCGTTCATCCACATGTCAGGTAGGGAGCTGCCTTCTGCATTCTTGATCCAACCTGGCAAAGTTGCAGCTTGAATAAATAAATCCTGAACAGCAAAGTGCAAGAGAGACAGAGGCCCCGGGTGATCTTAACGTTTTGGAAGCTTCCTTGACAAACATTTGGTCTATAAACAAGCCCAGGACCAGACTGACACCCCTGATTCCCCAATAACTACTTGGAAGGGTGAGTGGCCAATCCAGGCACTCTGGTGGGAGAGATCGTTTGTCCAGATCCTCCCACCCTGTCCCCTCCCTCCATTGTGCATCCCATGCAACAGCCTGACACCCCGTGGAGTGCAGGGACTGCTCTCTCACTGTGTCCCACAAAGATACCTGGCCCTACCTCACCCTTACTCCCTTTGGAAGGTCAGTCTGAAATCTGGTGCAGCCTGTTCTCTCTTGCATATGGCTACCCCAGGAGGCAAAGCAGCTTCACACTTCCCCTTACTTGGGTCCATGCTTAAATGGCATAATCTAGTGCATGCTTCTTGCGGTTTAATGTTAAAACTTCTAATGCCACATGGCCCTGCACTCTATAAAATCACACCAGATAGTAGGAGAACCTGCTGTCTGAAAACTGAGTTCAGAGCTTCAGATAAGTGGCCACCCCACATCTGTGTTTCTCTGTTGCTAAGACTTCATACAGCTGCTCTTAGCAACCTTGATGAGTGCAGTGGCCCCAAACTCATACAATGGTGACTTTCAGCGGGATGGCTTAGGAAATTAAAAACTTTGATCTGTTTTCTGCACCCAGATCAATTCCTTCTTCCTAAATGCATTGGCTACAATATTAGCTGCCTGACTCTGGCCTGTGACTTCACCCCAAGTAAATGCCCTAAGGACTGGGAATGTTGGATCACTCATTCACCCCTTGCAGATGGATAGGGAATGAAGCTTGGTTCTCCAGACTGTATGGAATGAGGTAGCTGCTCTCCTACGTGCATTTTTAAGGTTGAGCAAATGAAGGTAACTTTAATGTGCACTTCCAAGCTGAACTCAATTGCTCTCGAGTCGCCAGGACAAAAGCACTGGTTGTCTCATCTTGTGCAATTAAGCATTTTTCCATTGTTGTTGTTGTATATAGCCTGCACGGATTGTTTGCACAGCCTTCTGGTGTTGAGATAAGAAATATCTCTGCCTCTTACTAGCTGTGTGTTCCATCAGAACAATCTAGGGAAAACAACTTTCTTCAGGAAAGACTGCGTCTTTGAAAGAGGTTTTCCTATGTTTGAGTACAACCCCGCTTGGTACACACATTTATTTATACTAATAAATCTATCTAACAACAAATACCATATGTCAGAAGCGAACTGTTCTCTCAAATGTGCTGACTCTCTGGGTTTGGCTCGTCAATCAGACACTCAGGGACTCAATACTTAATGACCAAAGCAGCTGTCTTCCAGTGGGAACAAAAATAGGCTTCTTGCTTGTGGATCTGAAGTGGAGTTTTGCCAGCCTGACAAATGCTGGCATACCTGTAAAATCTTACTACAACTTCTAGAATTCTAACTCACGAGCTGTCCAGGGTGGACCCCAGAAATGAGCTGACAGCCTGTCCTCGGATAGCAGGTGACTCTGCTGTATATAATGTAGCTGGGTGCTCTCCTGAACCAATGGGCCTGATTCTGATCTTGCTTTCACCAGTGTAAAACTGAAATTCCATTCACTTCAATGGAGTCACTCTTGATTTATGCCAATGTGAATTGATAATTGAGATCCAATGACTTATTTGCTCCTAGCCCAGCCTGGCACAGGGGCAGAAGAGAAAGGGGAGAAGCAGTGTTCCCTGTGCTCCTTTCTCTTTCACCCTTCAGTGTTGGCCTTCTTTTCCCCGATCCCCAAAATCCACAAACTTGCTCTCTAAGCCAGCTTTATGAACAGCAAACAATTGACCCACTATATGCCTTTCTCTGTTTCCTTAGAGCAAGTCATGGCGGAAGATCAAAAATATGGTGCAGTGGTCTCCCTTTGTTATGTCCTTCAAGAAAAAGTATCCTTGGATTCAACTAGCAGGGCATGCAGGTATGGAAGGTTGAGCTGTGCCATGTCATCAAGGGAACCCTCCAGGGTGTGAGACTAATGAAATGTTGGGAAGTCTCCTGATGGTTCAGTTAATCAGCTGTGTTGGCCTCAATTGTCTCTGTGACGCTCATTAAGTGCTCACCTTGAATCTGTCTCTGGGGAAGCAGGGGCTTGAGGGAGGATCTGATCTAAATGCTAGATTGCATAGTGTGGAGATGAAGGAGATCCCAGTGTGGCATGCTTGTAAAGTGTAGTGCTATCACTGCTGCCAGATGCTGTAGTTACTCCTGTCACTCAAGCAGTAGAGGTTTGTGCTCGGCTGATGAAGGTTCCAAGTTCAAACCCTGCCACTTAGCAATGTGCGGGGCTGTTACTCTCCTTCATCAGTCCCTGGAAGCTAACATGCTTAGAGGCAGTGGTTCGGGGGGCAGGGAAGGAGTGATAGAGGTCCCCCCCAAATGAGTAGTACATATAGCTTTGACTCTGACTTGAGGTCTGTCATGTCAGATCCTGTTAACCTTTGACACTATGTAACACTCAATAGCAGTTCAGTATACCTTGATTGTTCTGGGTGGAGATGTCAGCAGGGGCAGGAGGCTTCATGACTATCTGCCTGCTCTCCTCTGCGAAGGGTCTGCACCCGTAAGCACTGTGTTGCCTTTTGTCTCTCAGGTAGCTTCAAGGCTGCAGCCAATGGCAGGATACTCAAGAAGCACTGTGAATCTGAGCAGCGCTGCTTGGACCGCTTGATGAACGACGTCCTTAAGCCCTTTGTTCCTGCCTACCATGGGGATGTGGTGAAGGATGGGGAGCGGTACAATCAGATGGAAGACCTGCTGGCTGAATTTGACTCCCCCTGCGTTATGGACTGCAAGATGGGAGTCAGGTTAGTGCTGCTAGGTGCATTGGCTTGTAACTGAGCAGAAAGGAGCAGCCTGAGTTCAAGAATCCAAATCCAGTGCTTAAAGCAACATAATACCCGAGTAAACAATATCCAGAGCAAACTGGCTACTCTGACAGGCTCACCTGGCCATGGATGACTATTGCCCAGGGCTTTAGAGAGGGAAGCCAAGCGGGTGGGGGTGGGAGACACAAGAGGAAACCTGGGCTGGGAAATGGTGGAACAGACTCCTGCAGTCATATGTTGGTGACTCTGTGGTGTACTGTGAAAGTGGATTGCTTGGTGTTGCATCAGTCTGCACTAGTAGCCCATTGCTGTTCCAGGGGCCTGGGGATGGCAGCTTTTGAGACAGTACCTTGCCCTGCTCTCTTAACCACAAGGGGCACTGATCTAAGTGGGGGGAGGTGCATTTCAGGAGTTGTATAGGGTCAGAATAGAGATCCTCGAATGAAGCAGCTTTAAAAAGAGGTGAGACACAGAGAGAGAGCCCTGCTTGGGAGCTCCCACCACAAGTTTGCCTTAAGTCCAGGCAGGGGTAGCATTTCTTAGACATCACACACCTAGACTAAAACACAAGCAGTGCTGTCGCACACCCATCTCTGGCTCTGTGGTGAAGAGCACCAGGGAGTTGCACCCCTCTCTGAAGGAAGAACAGCATTTACCACCTAATGTTTTACACTATCAAAGTACATTCTAGCGTGCTGGGACAAGGTCTATCCGGACAGCTAATGTTCTGGGAGATGCCCCATGGAAATCATCAGGGCATATGTGTATTCCATGTGGGGCTCTAGTCCATTCAAGCTGCAGCGAAGGCCTTGGTGCTAGCTGTCAGCCTTCTTGTATCTCTGCCTCACATGCTCCACTTCAGATCTGAGTTCAAACAGCTTTTTATCCTTCCCCTTACTTCTTACTAGCTCTTGCATGCTCTTTATGATACAGTGTATAATATTCTACTCTGTCCTTCATCAGTGAATCCTGAAGCCTTTCACAAAGGGTGAGCATATGTATTCTAGTCTTCCTTGGAACCCATCTACGAACTATTAAAATTCAATCCTGCAAATGCTTAGCTATGCAGACCTTAACCATGGAACTAGTCCTGTTGACTTCAATGGGATTATTTGAGCAAGTAAGGATTACACATGGGCAAGCATTGCAGGATCAGGTTCTTAAGTTTTTATGTCGAAACCCAAAGCCAGTATGCAGATTCAGGCCAGATATAAACCACTAGCCAGCTTGGGTTTTAGATCCCTGTAAAGGACAGGCTTAAAGCTTAGATGTGGTAGAGACGCTTATGCTTTCTGGAAAAGCTGACAGCTCTTGTGGGAAGAGAGGAATTTCTTTTTTTCCTTCTTCTTCTTCTTCCCCTTTTGAACTCCTGATGTGAAACATGAACTGGCATGTTAGACTGTCAGACACAAAACCCATACTCCCCCTCCGGAGGGGGAGGAATGCAGGTAATGGAATGCTGGCAGTCTCCAAGCTAGCAGCATCCCTCCCCCCCGCCCCACCTTGGGCATGGGTTGAAGTGTAACTTGGATGAAATGGGGACTGGGTCTGTCCCCTGGGGTGACAATTAAATCTTGTTCACAAGCCCCCACAAGAAAACCCACTGTCCTAGTAAATTTGCCCATGTGCTTTTCTTTGTATCTCTGAAAGGAGGCAGGCTGTTCTGCTGCACTGTTTTGGTTGGCCTCTGCTTCACAGAAGGGGAATGAAGTTCAAGTTACTGCATGAACAAGTAGAACAATATTCTGAGCAGTGTTAACCAATGCTTTGCCCAAAAGAGCACATCCTCGTCAAGGAGGTTAGGGAAGATCTTTTCCTTAAAATTTGCTTGCACCGGCAGTGACCTGTAGGCCCGGTCTGTGTTGGTGTCATTGACAAGCCAGGAGGCTACAGCAGTACAGGAAGTTGTGAAAGGGGCTGTATATCCCTTTGCCACACTGTTATCGGTGGGTGGAATTAGGCAAAATCATCTGCATGTGATTGCCGAGCAGGTAGCTAGAGCTTGACTTTCAGGGGAGATCTGCAATGCAGTGGAGTCAAAACAGTGTTTGTGTTAAAATAGACATAATGGTGCAAAAAGGTGCACACTAAAGCTTACCAATGGAGACTCAATGAGGAAAGCAAATTGCATTTTCAACTCCTAACGCCTCCGGGGCAGGATCTCGACAGTGGCTAGGCAGCTGGGGTGCTGTGACTGCTGTTTGTTACACCAGACCTGGCTTGCTGACTGTGACCTCCACATGCTAGCATAATAAACAAAGAATTGTCTACTTCCAGCTGTGTACAGCTCCTAACACATAGCTGCTCAGGGTCCCTAGGTGTTACCACAATACAAAACGAGGCTTATACCCATAATTGCAGCTACATGAAGTTTACAATGTTCAGTGGCTAGCAGAGGATTTAGGAATCTAGAGAGCAAGGGTCCAAGCCAAAGGATTGAGAAGTATACTCTGGCTTGTCAGAAATGGGATTTTGGTTCAGGCTTATCTCCTCAAATATGTTGCACCCCAGAAGGTTAAAGTGTTCCTCTAAGCTGACCTGTTGGCTATTCCCAGCCAAGCAGGAGCTGTGGGTTTTCCCATTCTGGCAATGCTGTGAAGATAGTGTATTCCATACAGTGTTGTGGGTGCAGGCAGAGAGTGCTTGTTTACGCCTTGCCACCCTTCTTCTTTCCAAGCGGGAAGCAATACCGCCTTGCTTTGGAAGGCAGCGGCCTCCTCCAGTTACCTTCAGCCTAAAATCAGATTTGTAGGGGCACAGGTGATGGATAAAGCCTAGGGGAGTTTGAGAGGGGGAGGGAAGGGTATCCACAAATGAAGAGACTCTGGACTCCTCACTATGCTCAGAGGGTGAGTATTTCAGACCACATTGCCCACTCCCTCCCCCCACCCAAAAGTTACATGCTAACTCAGGGGTCGGCAACCTTTCAGAAGTGGTGTGCTGAGTCTTCATTTATTCACTCTAATTTAAGGTTTTGCGTGCCAGTAACACATTTTAACATTTTTAGAAGGTCTCTTTCTATAAGTCCATAATATATAACTAAATTATTGTTGTATGTAAAGTAAATAAGGTTTTTAAAATGTTTAAGAAGCTTCATTTAAAAGTAAATTAAAATGCAGAGCCCCCCCAGACCGGTGGCCAGGACCCGGGCAGTGTGAGTGCCACTGAAAATCAGCTCATGTGCCGCCTTCGGCCCGCGTGCCATAGGTTGCCTACCCCTGTGCTAACTAAAGCCACAGCCCTTCGCCACTTTGTTTCAGGTGAGGTTTTAAAAGAGAGGAGGCTCTGGTAATGTCCTGCCATGTGATCAGATGCCTTGGTTTCTGAAATAGATATAAGCTGGCCTAGCAAGGTCCCATGAGACATACGCATAACCCCGTCCACGTATTCTCTCTAGCACACGCCCCCTTGCGTTCTACTTGAGATGTGGAAGTAAAGCGCCGTTGAGCACCACTGCCTGGGCATAGGCAAAACAGAAAGAAAGCATGGCCCATCTGCAGAGAGCTAGTCCTTAGCTACCTAAGAGAATAGCTTTGTTGTAACTGGTCTCTGGATGTGAAGTGTTAAAGAGTGAAGGGATACAGCAGGGTTATTTGCTGCATTGTGTCTTGCTGGGGTATCCAATCTGCCATACCAAACTACTTGGACTCTGACAGGATCCCAGTACAAAACAGGATTGAACTGAGACAGTAGCTGGCAGAGAGACTTCCAAAAACCATGCTATAGGGCAGAGGTGGGCAAACTACTGCCCACGGGCCGCATCTGGCCCGCCAGCTGTTTTAATCCGGCCCTTGAGCTCCTGCTGGATCTGGGGCTTGCCCAGCTCCGGAGCTCCAGCCAGGGAGCAGGGTCGGGGGCCACACCGCGCAGCTCCTGGAAGCAGCAGCATGACCCCCCTCTGACTCCTACACATTGGGGCAGCCAGGGGGCTCTGCTCCACATGCTGCCCCCGCCCCACGCACTGCCTCCGCAGCTCCCATTGGCCGTGAACTGCGCCCAATGGGAGCTGCAGGGGCAGCACCTGCGGATGGGGCAGCGCGCAGCAGAGCTGCTTGGCTGCACCTCCGTGTAGGAGCCAGAGGGGGGACATGCCACTGCTTTTGGGAGCTGCTTTCGGTAAGCGCTGCCTGGAGCCTGCACCTCTGAGCCACCCAGCCCCCTGCCCCAGCCCTGATCCCCCTCCTGCCCTCCGAACCCCTCGGTCCCAGCCCGGAGCACCCTCCTGCACCCCAAACCTGTCATCCCCAGCCCCACCGCAGAGTCTGCACCCCCAGTTGGAGTCCTCCCCCCCCACCCCAGCCCAGAGCCCCTTCCCGCACCCTACACTCCTCATTTCTGGCCCCACCCCGGAGCCCACACCCCCAGCCAGAGCCCTCACCCCATTCCGCACCCCAACCCCAATTATGTGAGCATTCATGGCCCACCATACAATTTCTATGCCCAGATGTGGCCCTTGGGCCAAAAAGTTTGCCCACCCCTGCTATAGGGAGTGGAATTTCAGTAGGTGATACTTTTTCTCCGTCAGTGTCAAAGCAATTTCCTACCATTGTGTTAGGGGGCCCTGTTCTGCTATTCTGAAGATGTAAAATCAAGGTTTTGATCCCTTGTAGCTATTAAAGATGTGGGGCGACTTTATGAATAACCTCTGTGTCCTGGCCAGATTCACATTGTGGTAATTACATTCTGCCTTCCTGAATTCCCACTGCATTTCAACTGGGTGGCTTCCCACCTGCTCTCCTAAACTGTTCAATGGCTGCCCCAGAGCTAGATGCATTTTCACAGGTAGGTTAAATGATTCTTTTAGAATCTTTACTACTTCAAGTGGGCTTTGAGGATTATAGCTTGTGAAATACTGATTCATATGTATTTCTAGAGTGAAACTTACCACTGGGGGCAAGGCCTGTGGGGAAGGATGGGGGATCCATGAGTTGGAAGATTAAGGCCTGATATCATGACCAAGTCCTCTATTTGGGAAGCAGCAAATGGTGAAGGTTATTGAATGTCTGCTACCGGAGGAAGGGATAGAATTTGATTTTTATGTATTTATAATTTTGATGGATAATATCACCAATGTGTATTTGTAAGCATTTTTTCTATTGTTAGCTATTTACATTTTCACAGAGGTGTGAAATTCTGGGGCTGGGGGCAGGGGGGGAGGGCAACAATGGAGGTTTCAGAAATAATTATTTAATGGTAATAGACATTGAGATACAGAAAGTTCAACCTTCATAACCATTAAAACACAAATTGTCAACATCACACGGCAAAATATGTAAAGTAAATATCCTTACATCAGACTTTAGTACGTTCTCAAGCGGCATTTTTCTTACTTGGCCGAGCTGTAAATTTTGATGATCATCGACGGAAAGGTTTTTTTTGTCAGTTTGTGTGTGTGTGTGTGTGCCTGTGCGCGCGCGCACAGTGAAATCGACGTTTGCCGATAAAAATCAAATCCTTCCGAGCCTACCTATAGAGCACAAATCAGTGCTGTGAACTGTGACAACAGGGCCGTGTTAAAGAGCAGTGGAGACACCAAACCCTGCACAGAGTTTATTCCTTAGCAGATCTTGTTAGTTCAACAGATGGTGGCAAAAGTGTTTGTTCTGAGAGGGACTTATCCGAAGGCAGGTCATAGCTGTTGCTTGTGAGTGAGCAGATGCTATCTCAGCATTTCCACCCTGTCCTAGAGGAGCCTGCCCTTTCCCCACCCGCGGGTTTCTCTGGGAAGTGGCAGCTTACATCTGTCTGGAGGCTGACTGAAAACAACTGTAAGACTTCATTGCCAATCCCCCTGATGTATCACAGTTATTACTGTGAGATGACTGGCCCAAATCCACAGCAAGGGTAATAAACACTCTGTATGTCTGTTCAGAGAACAGGATTTCAGATAAATGGGACCCAGAACAATAAAATCTATGGAAAAGGACATATATGTCCAATGGAGGAACACGCACTCCAGCCCCTCCCAGTTGTCTCATTGTTTTCCATCATGAATCGTACAGACCTGTTCAAAGTTACAACTCTTCACTCTGCTCTGTATTTTACAGGAGTGGGAACAAGGTTTTGCCTTCTTGATAGTCCAACTGAAACAGACTAACGCCAGACGAACTAAGCTATCTCAAAACAGCTTTGTGTGAAAACATCCTGTTTAATACCCTGTTTGCTGCAGCACACCGTGGTATGCGGTGAGGGGGCAGGGTCATGTACCAAAAAGCACAAGACAGACTTCAACAAAAGTCAGAGCATGTCAGCTGATTATCAAAGGGAACACCAGATGCTGTTAACAGTCAAGTGTTGGGATGTAGCAACTTCTCTCTCTCTCTTTTTGAATTGTGCCAGTTTCCATGGTACATGGTCAGTTGACAGAGCACATTTTGAAAGCTTCATTTAGCTTGGGAGAATAACTACTTGTTTAGGTTTGCTCAGCATTCCAAACTAGTTATCCAAGACAAACGTTGAGTAATCTGCTCCTAACTTATTCCAGAGGAGAAGGGTTGAGTGAGAGAGAAAACCTCCCCCCTCTTGTTGATGACACTGATTTGGTGCACGTTAAGGATCTGAGGCTTGAGTGGAAGTTAGGTAGGGCCTTGAAGGTGATTGCAAAAACCTGATGCAGTTGTGCAGTGGCCAGATCAGTGGTCGTGGAAAATGATCCCACTGACTGTGTTTCTGTATGGGCTGGAGGGGATGTTGTGAGGGGCCACAGAAGAGGTTACAGTAACTGGAGTGGTGAGGGCCCAGACAGTTTTAGCTGAAGGCTGATCTTTGGAATGAGGGAGAGGAAGACATGGCAGGACTTGGACATTGCACTGTGCAGGAGAGGTGCTTACTACCTCGCAGAACAGGTCCGTTGGTGGAGAAAACCTACAACTCTTAAATACCACATCAGCGGCATCCTAAGTTTATCCAGTATTTGTCCAGGACCGAACTTGGTCATCTGTTTCGCTGATATCTTTGACTTGCTTCAGCAAATCCCCATAGAGTCACCTCTCATTATGTCAGCTCTACCAATTGATCAGAAGATGACACCATCTAATGTCCCAGAGTCCTGTTAGATATTTAGCAGTGAGAGGAGGGTAGCTGTGTTGGAACAGATCTGACAGAGGTGTTACCGGCCTGCCTGGGTCTTCAGAGCCCACTCACACCTGTCAGGAGGGAACTGTGGGGCCCCAAGGATAGGCAGAGCGGGGGAACTAATCTGATTTTAGCCATATTAATTTTGAATCCTGAGTAACTTCAGAATGTCTGAAGTATTTGCACCAGGGTGGAAACTTGGGGTACTAAACTGTGCAGGATCAGTTAAACAAGTCTTTATGTAGGTTAATGTCTTCACATTTCTCTATAGGCAGTTACTCCCTGGATATCTTCTGTTATCCCAGGTACATGCTTTCTGGGGTAAGGACCGTTGCTAACTATGCATTGCCTGACACAGCAGGGCTCTGATTCTGACTGTAGCCTCCAGGCACTACTGCAGTACAAGTGTCTTGTGTTTCTCTTGGCCCCCTCTGCAAATGGCAGAGCGGCTCCTACTGAGCCAGCCCTTGGAACATGTTATAAATTGGACCATTTTGGGGTTGCGCCTGAATTGTAATGTCTGTCTGTGGTCTGAGCTCTGAATGATGGCAGGTGGGCTGGAAATAAAAAAGCTTTTCTGTGCATGCTGCATTTGCCTTCTGTATCTCCTTTCTTGGTGTAACTGAAGGTAGCTGATGGACTTTTCCTGTACCTCGTCTCAGGTCGCTAATGTTGAGTTTTTATTTGTAACACCTGTTCATGGGTTATGTGGCCTGAGGCCTGTATACATATTTATTGCAACCCCAGGTGTTGGGGGTTCTTGTTCTTTGGAAATTGCCCATACGACACTGCCTCTTTAGGTCTTAGTCCTGTGAGGACTTTGAGTGCCCTCACTTCCAAGTGAAGTCAATGGGAATTGAAGGCACTTGGACTTCCTGTTGCGGACTATATTGGGGGATCAGTCCCTTAATAAGGAGTGCCATCCTTCCTCACTGCTATTAACATGTTCAGACAGTGACCACAATACATTGGAACCGTACCGCACTCATCAACTGCTAATAATCTTTCCGCCTCCTTTGCAGAACGTATTTGGAGGAAGAGCTAACAAAGGCCAGAAAGAAGCCAAGCCTGCGGAAGGACATGTATCAGAAGATGATTGAAGTAGATCCCAGTGCCCCGACCGAGGAGGAGAATGACCTGCATGCAGTAACCAAGCCCCGATACATGCAGTGGAGGGAGACCATTAGTTCTACAGCAACCCTGGGATTCAGAATCGAGGGGATAAAGGTGAGGCTGCTTGACCCGTCTCCGTGTCATAACACTGGTCACTGGCAGGGTTCATGGGAAAACCTGCCTGGGAGAAGTATTAATTTTCTGCAACCGCTATTAGTAGCATGAAGTTTCTGTAGCCAAACTTGGTGAAAGGTGCACACCGAACAATCTCTCTGAGCCAGGCTCATGGCATTTCAAGATTCATAGATTCATAGATTCTAGGATTGCTTCTAATGTATTGATAAAAAGTCTTCTTGTTTCCCTTTATTCCTGTAGCTAGTTTGAGCTCATTTTGTGCCTTTGCCTTTCTAATCTTGCCCCTGCATTCCTGTGTTATTTGCCTATATTCATCCTTTGTAATCTGTCCTAGTTTCCATTTTTTATATGACTCCTTTTTATTTTTTAGATCATGCAAGATCTCGTGGTTAAGCCAAGGTGGTCTTTTGCCACATTTTCTATCTTTCCTAACCAGCGGAATAGCTTGCTTTTGGGCCCTTAATAGTGTCCCTTTGAAAAACTGCCACCCTCCTCAGTTGTTTTTCCCCTCAGTCTTGATTCCCATGGGACCTTACCTATCAGCTCTCTGAGCTTACCAAAATCTGCCTTCCTGAAATCCATTGTCTCTATTGTGCTGTTCTCCCTTCTACCCTTCCTTAGAATTGCAAACTCTATGATTTCATGATCACTTTCACCCAAGCTGCCTTCTACTTTCAAATTCTCAACGAGTTCCTCAAGATGTCCTGTGCCACCTTATGGCTTCTGAGGGTGAGCCTTGGAAAACTGCTCTTTCCACCCAAAACTGCAGGCAAAGCTTTGACTAAACTTTTGCTTTTGGGTCCTAACTTGCCTCAATAACAGAGAACTGAGCCCCTTCCAAACTTTAGAGATATTTCAAAAAAAAAATCAGGATCCAGCTCTGTGACCTGAAAATTCAAAGCAGAATTTGTTTCTGCTCCTTCCCCTTCCAATCTCTCAAGAACTGGCTGTATAAAAGAGGAGTGAAATGTGATAAAGGCACAAGTAAACTGGGAAAAGTCTGCCTGACAAATAAGTCCTCTGTAAAAGCTCTGCACATTTTACTCATGTTTCACTGACTGCCGCCGTCCTGGATGGCACTCGAGGGCTAGCAACTCTAACTACTGAAAAGCTAGGCCAATTAGCTTTGCCATGGTAGCGCCGTAGCGTAGATCCTTCCTATAGTTATGGAAGAGATTTTTTCCGTCAATGTTGGTAATCCACCTCCCCGAATAGCAGTAGTTAGATTGACAGGAGAATTCTTCCATCGCCATAGCCATGTCTATGCTGGGGCTTAGTTCGGCTTAACTACAGCATTCAGGAGTGTGGATTTTTCATGCCCCTGAGTGCCGTAGTTATGTGGACCCAACTTGTAAGTGTAGACCAGGCCCTAGACCAGGGGCGGGCAAACTTTTTGGCCTGAGGGCCACATCGGGTTTTGGAAATTGTATGGGGGGCCGGTTAGGGGAGGGGGCGTGGCCCGCCTTCCCCCATTTCCACCCTCCCCCCCGCTTCTCGCCCCCTGACAGCCCACCCCCAGGACCCTGCCCCATCCACCCCTCCCCCGCTCCTTGTCCCCTGACCGCCCCTGGAACCCCCGCCCCTGACTGCCTCCCGCCGCCCCATCCAACCCCCCCTCCTTCCTGACTGGACCCCTGCCCCCATTCAACCCCCCTGCTCCCTGCCCTCTGACCGCCCTGACCCCTATCCACACCCCTGCCCCCTGACCACCACCCCAAACTCCCGTGCCCTCTATCCAACTCCCCCCCCCCCCCGCTCCCTGCCCCCTTACCGCACTGCCTGGAGCACCGGTGGCTGGTGGCGCTACAGCCATGCACCGCGCAGCATAGAGCACCGGGTCAGGCCAGGCTCTGCAGTGGCGCTGCCCCAGAAGCTCGCAGTCCTGCCGCCCAGAGCATTGCGCCGGCGGCGGGGCAAGCTGAGGCAGCGGGGAAGGGGGAACAGCGGGGGAGGGGCCGGGGGCTAGCCTCCCGGGGCAGGAGCTCAGGGGCCTGGCAGGAGGGTCCCGCAGGCCGCAGTAGTTTGCCCACCTCTGCCCTGGCCTAGACTAATAGTTGCTGTGTAACATCCTAGCAGTTTAAAGCTGCCCTCTAGAGGCAGCTTGTCCAAAAACATGATCCAATCCTTTTAGTACATGAGCCAGTCTCTATAATGAAGAGAAGCAAAAGCCTATATGGATCTGAACTTTACCAAAGCTCAGGGTGTCTGTTTTGGTGTCTGGAATTGTCATGCTAAAGTTCTGAGCTGAAACCTTGATCCAAACCAGAATGTGGGTTTTAGTTTGTGCCCATCTCAGATTGCAGTATCGAGGCATGATCATGATCAGGGGCTATGGAGATTCCTCTCCCACGTAACGAGATGCTCTGTCTCTCATTTAAACATGATGGGTAACTCTTGCAAAAGTGCTGAAGGACATGTCTTCACTGCAGAATTAATTTAAGTTATCTACGCTTGAGTTACTTCTCTCAATTTTAGCCTAGCTTGAGTGAGAGCAGCCACACTGCAAAATAGCATGCAAGCTGCTTTGTCCACTCAGGTGCTGCACTCACTCGTGTGTGGGTCTAAGAATTCTGGGGGCTGTCTCACGGTCCTTGGCACTGCAGTAAGCAGAGCTACTCTATGAATTATCTCCCAGTGAATTGTGGAGGAACTTGTCTGTCCCTTCACGAGGACTGGTGGTTAGAGGAGAGGAATTATGGGAAGGCATTGGAGGACTAGCGGCACATGAGTGGAACTAGCCTTCATCCACACTACAGGATAGTCATGTTAGCAACTAATGAGTTCTGCTGACTCGAGCTGCAGCCTGAGCCCCCTTATGGGCCAGCCAACTTGATTTACAAGCACCACACTCGAGTGAAGGGTTTGTGTGTGTGAATGGGGAACAAGTTACAACTTTGCAGTGAAGACAAGCCCTAAGTGACTGAGGGTATGTCCACACTACAGCGACACAGCTACAGCACTGCAGCTGTGCCACTGTAGCACCATAGTGTAGACGAGTCCTACCTAAACAGAAGGGGTAGGTAATCAATGTAGGTAATCCACCTCTCCAAAAAGGTGGTAGCTAGGCTAATGGAAGAATTCTACAGTGGGAGTTATGTCACCCTAACTACGTGGCACAGGGCACAAAATTTTTCACAGCCTTTAGCGATGTAGCTAGATTGATCACATTTTTAGGTGTAGATCAGGCCTTAGAAGCCTAAGTCTCATTGCAAGTTAATGGGTCTTAGGCGCTTTCAAACCCTTTACTAGAGATAAACATCCAATCGCTGTAGAACTGAATTAAAATGAAGGAAACCCTGCTTTGAATTGGGGAGAAGGGCAGAAGGGAGTAAGAGTTCAACTCCACTAACCAGTGGTCAGATTAATTAAAACAAGCTGGGGTTAAAACAAGTGGTAAGTGGTGGTTAAAATGAGTAGTGGCACTCGCTGCAACTGACAACCACAACCCCAGCTACTCCTTCAGTACTTTGTGGAGATCCTCCTAATAACAGCCCCATTTTCTTAACACTCTTTGATCAGCGGGGTAATGGCTGACGTAGAGATTATTTGTATTAAGCAACAGAGAGTCCTGTGGCACCTTTAAGACTAACAGATGTATTGGAGCATACTTCGTCGGATGCATTATTTGTATTGTCATTAGTCATTGGATTTAAAACTCAGTCAACATTCTCACAGCTGCTGTTTCAGGCTGTCTGCATAACTGGGCAGGCGTCACTGCATCCTTTTACATTAGGGAGGGCTTCGCAACCACAAGGTTGAGAGACTTGGAAAGTGCGGGGCTAAATGCAAGCGTACATTCTGGTGCAAAGACGGTGCCCCATTGAAAAGCACCTTCTTACTGAACTGCTGTGACTGAACCACTTCAAACCATGCTCCTAGCAAATGTTTTTCCTTGGACAAATGCTGAGCAATGAAGGCGATCCCACTGTGAGAAGAGGAGGCCTTTCTGAGGTTGAATTGATGCAACAAGATTCATGACCAGCGGGTGGTATTGCATTTGTATCTGTCTGTGTCACTCAGGGACTTGCTGAAAGGGGCTAAAGGAAGAATAATCATTTTTTCAGCATGGTTGGTGTGCTGCAGCATAGCCGCCTTCCTGAGAGGCCTCCACCATTGGCTACCTTCCCCTTAAAAAACCTTTGTCGTCTTGCCGTAATACACATTCCCTCATCTGTTCCACCAGTTCTGACCACTGCTCAGTTTCCCCCTTCCCCTCCAGTTCTATTGGAGGCTGATTCTTAACTGACACTGAGAACTGTCCCATTTCACTGACTTTCCCAGCCCTCTTCAAAACACCACTAAATCCCCTCCTCTTTGCTCCCTCCACCCAGTCAGACAGTTCCCTATATCAGCCCTTAATCTGAACAACCCTTCACCCATTTCCATTGCTGTAACTGTCACTATTTGGCTGGTGCACTTTATGAAACTAAAACTAAAAAGTAGCTGGATCAGTTAGGACTAAATCTTGCACATGGTGATTCGTCTGTTGCTTCTCTCTGTCCTCTTGCTAAGATTAAGTGTATTTATCTGTTCATAGTTCTCTGGGCTGCATGCTTGGTCTAAAGGATTATATATAGGGATACCGCAAGGGGATGGACTCATCTAATTGAGTCTTTTGCCTCTAATCACTGTAATTCTCCTTAAATCCCTCAGTTCCTAGATTTTTCCCCCCTCCAATCTATAGCACTGACATTTCACTTTGGTTACTGGCATAGATCTTTTCCCCTACCTATAAGTTGAAGTTTTACACACAGCAAATGTTGCTGAATTGTATTACTTTGCTTGCTTCATAACTGGATAAGCATTCCCTGCTGAGAACAGGCATTCAGTATCTTGAAGCTGCTATTGAAGCCTCATGGGGAAACTTAGGAAAGTTTTATTGAGAGACGGTTCTTGTTTTTTCCTTCCCTACTTTCTCACTATGGACATCTTCCTGGAAAAACAGGATTGTCTGGAGTAATCTACCCTGTAAGTTGTCTGTAGTGGAAATCTTGATGGAGAGGATCTTGTGCTAAATCTTGTTTTCAGATCGGCAGGAGCAGCTCCCACTGAAGTAACTGAGAGTTGTGTGCAAGTTTCAATAGGCAGAGCGTTGTGGGGTGGAGCAAGAGACTTGTATGAAGAGAGCCTTAGTGAATGTATCAAGTTTCAAGAGGAGGGCAATGGAATCTAGTAGGCAGACCGCAAGACTGGGACTTGGGAACCTAGTTCCTGTCCCATTCCTAGCTCCGTCCCCAGCTTGCTGGGTGACCGTGAGTAAGTCACTTACCCACTCTGCATCTCTCTGTTTGTACAATGGGGACAGTGGTGCTTTCCTGCATTGAAAAGGCTGGGAACGCCAGATTTTATCAAAATAACCAGGGTAAAACTCAAGATGGATCCCATTTCTACTAGTAGTTAAAACTACCTTGAGGCATCAGTCACTCTCAGAAGTATATGCCCTGCATAGTGTACTGCTGTACTGATGTATACACATTTATATAGTCACACAAACTCCATTGACTTAACTTCCTTAGGCTCCTGAAAATCCCACCCAAACACCCTTCAAGAAAGAACCTGGCGACCTGATCTTGCTGACTGCAAGTTCTAGGATTCCACAGAAGAAACAAGTTAGCCTTGACGCTAAAGTTACCATAGGCTAAAACTGGTGCTAACGTGGGGGTGGTGGCAGGGAAAGCCCAGTTGCTATGGCCCATCAACCAGCCCTACATTTCTTCTTTGTAAAGATTAACTCCCTGGGGCTAGAACACCTGTAAATGTCAAGCCTATGGAAAACACCACAGCACTGCCTGGCAGCTCAGGGAAAACTTCAAGTGGGGAATAATTATAGGAGCAGCATTATAAATATTCTAGCTGGCTTTCCTGAAACGGAGCTAATGCCTTATCTCAAAGCCCATCCACTGTTTCATTTATTTATAGCCGCACGTAAAACTCCACTCATAACCATACACCTCCCTTCTTGAATGCTTTGTGCAAGGCTGTACTGCAGTTTACATGTGAAACTAGTGTGATAGCCCTTCTCCAGGTTGGTATCTGTCATCTCCAAGGGGCAGGGTCGGGGGAGGTTTCCATATGACTGATGCATAGTAGCCAGGGAACTCTCCCTCTGGACAACAAGAGGGATCAAGTTCCTGAGCAAGCAAACCTCCTCTGAAGGTACTTCCCCACTCTCTGAGAGCACACATTCTGTCAGCACGGCTTCTCTGATCTTGGCCACCTGCAACGGTGCACAGGCCCTGAGATGATCTCAGGCTGTCATGTCCCAAAGCACTTAGGACTTTATGCATTATAAATGGCTCCCAATTGCACTCACACAAACAGCAGTTTTCCTAAACAGGTGTAACGTCGCACAGATCCACTCCACTGAGCATACTTTAGCAAGCAAGATTGTTCATCATCTTTAGTTGTAGGTTTTACTATTGCTTAAGTCAGTTTACAAAATGTGCATAATCTTGGATTACATTTGCATATCATTTACTGACTAAATTTGGCACACTGATTTACATGATCAGTCTACTCGCCCCCACAATTCATGCATTGTACACACACATATTTCATCTTCCATTTCTTTGGGAATGGTGCTCAGTTGAATACTCGGAACGCCCCGGGAAGGCTTTATAAGGACATCTAAAGGTACAGGACAGGATATTCATTGTACTCTGTTCCTTCCCTCATCCTCTGATCCAGTTCTTCATTCTTACTTCATCTTCCCCAGCATAACAGGATGTCTTTCCGGCTCCCATCCTTTCAGAGTGTTGTGGGCAAACAAGTCATCCTTCATGGAGCACTAGACTATGGAAACAAAGCTGTGTGTATAGGACACACTTTAAAACTAGCCTCTACAGCCAGGAAGTGCAGGTCCCAAAGGGAATTCTGATTACTCAGTGGTTTATAGAATCTGGACAAACAATGAAAGAACCTGATCTATGCTCTTCATTTCTACAGTGTCTGAAGCTCTCAAAGTGACTTAGCATCACAGTAGCTTTCTTAATTTGTTTGTGAGACTCTTCATCATCCCCATTTTGTAGCTAAGGGACGGAAGCAGAGAGAGGTTAAGAGACTTGGCAAAGATCCCATAGGAAGTCTGTAGAAGAGCAGGAATGGCACCCCAATCTTTTGACTTCCAGTTGTTTGCATACTTCCTTCCCTAAGACCTTTGGGAACAGAATAGTAGGAGAAGAGAGTCTTTTGGGGACAAAGTTCTACCGGGAAGTGTGCTGTAATCCCACATCTGACGCAGACATGCAAGGGTATTGTGCTGATTCACTATTGGTGCCTGACATCTGACAATTGCCTTGCTGTCAGTCTGGCATTGCATGTATCTGTGCTGCCTGGTAGCCTGTAAGCTCCTTGGAGCAGAGGCTTCTTGCTATTTCTGTCGTGCTGTGCACAGAGCTTCATTAAATGGAGCACTTAACTATGGCTAACTCTAATCCTGGGATGTATTCATGTTGCTCTTGGGCTGTGTCTGCATAAACCTTTTCTCTTAAAATTTCCCACCATTGCTATTGATAGAGTAACAGAAATGTAGGGCTGGAAGGGACCTCGAGAGGCCATCTAGTCAGCCCCCTGCATGGAGGCAGAACCTAGTATACTGAGACCATCCCTCATAGGTGTTTGTCCAACCTGTTCTTAAAAGCCTCCAGTGATGAGGATTCCATAATCTCAATAGACTAGCTCAGCCCTGGGTGCCCCACAGCCACCTCACTCAGAACAGGCCTAGATGACCGAATGAGAAACATGCTGGCAATCTGTCTATCTCCTACCACTGTGGAGCTGCACCATTCATAGCAATGGTGAGAAATTTAAGGAAAACACTTACCTCTTCACTACATCAGACTTTGTTTAGGTAAAGGGTAAAAGCTAGAGATGCATATTCATGACCACTGTGTCTTTTTTTTTTCTTGCAACTTCTTTTATTGCCTGCTCTGTGGCTTTTGGGAGGAGAGAAGGTATTTAATGATAGACCTGACCTGACTCTTCAACCCATGGTCAACCTACATAGATCACAAAGCCTCCAATGTGGACCTTTGTCTGACAATGATGTTTAAAGAAATCCTTCCAAGGCAGATTCTAACATCCTTGCTCGTGTGGAGTAGCTGACTTCAAGGGGACCCTTCCTGGAGCCAAGTACCGCTCGCTGCCAAGTGATGGGAATCTGGGAAACCTTGAGCCATTTGGCTGTTTCCTCTGCTGAGCAGGAGCAGATGAAAGCGGGTCAGTTCAGCTGGGAGGGTGTGCTGGGTCCCTTCTAGGGCTAGACTGGGTGCAGCCTGAGCAGGTGAGATGTTCAGGTAGCCATGCTGCTCAACTGGAGCGGGAGGGAAGAGTGTACGCAGCTTGCTGAGTTTTTACACTGTACGTATCAGTCCTTGAACACAGAGGTGATCATAAACAGCCGACAGGCAGGTGTCTTTTACGACTCTTGGCCATTATCAATGGGCTGGGGACCCGGGTCTCCTGCAGACCCACCGTTTTTTGCGGTTTTCAGTTGGGAGTAAAGCAGGTATTGCCCAGGGCCTATGGGTGAGCTGCTGCAGTCTGCATTATGCCTTCCCACCCAAAAGCTGCCCTAGTGTTTCAAATCAGACTGGCTACCCAGGGATTTTTGTGTCCCCTTCTGGGAAATGTCTACCTTTCCCTTCCCTCCATCCTCAGATGTTTTCTAGCATGACTTTTATGCTTGCTTCTTCTTGAAGCAAGAATACAATAGGAGGCAGCTGCTGGCTATTAGACATTCTGGTCAGAGAAAGCAGGGAGAAGGAATTTGGGAGCTACATGGCAAAAAATGAGTGATACTTACTTCTAGGACCTGCACTTGGGGTTAGTCAGTGCTATGGTCCCTGGACGGTAACTTGCCCATGTCATTAGTGGCCTTGGTAAGTCTCTGTGACACTGGAGAGCTGCTGATAAGATTCCTTATTAAGTAATGGTCTGGCTGCAAGAGCTGACCAGCAGGTCAGTATGTCTGCTGACCTCTTCAGTAAGGCATACAGTCACTACATCTCACCCTCCATAAGCAGAGGACCTAGAGAATAGAGCACTAGACTGGGACTTGGGAGACCTGGGTTCAAATCTTGGCTTTGGCCCTGCTGGGTGACTTCTCAGTGCCTCTATTTTCCCATCTGTAAAATAGGGATAATGATATTTACCTCCTTCTGTAAAGCACTTTGAGCTGAAAAGCGCTATAGAAGAGTAGGTATTATTTATTATTATTTCATGGCACTTACTTGAATCTTGACTACCTGTCCCCTTGCCCTCAAGGAGGCCAGTCTGCACTCTGGTTCATGACATGCCCAGCAGTGTTTCAAACACAAGTCACCTCCTCTAACTGCCCGCTCTCATGACAATGTGTCTGGGTTTCTCTCCCTTTTTAAGAAAGAAGATGGCACAGTGAACCGGGATTTCAAGAAGACAAGAACAAAGGACCAGGTCACAGAGGCCTTCAGAGAATTCACTAAAGGAAACCGTAACATTTTGGTGAGTCAGCAGTTGCATTAGGACGACATTGCCCAAATGCCTGCCAGGTGCGAGAGTGGGCTCCTTCCTCCTCTAGGCTCTTGCCTTGGTGATGCATTGCCTAATGCCAAGGACCACAGAATTAACCTTGCCGTTGTTGTGCCGAGCCCATTGGGAAATAGCACCAGAAGGGCAAAGTAGAGACCACTTCCTAGCCTGGAGAAGGTGCAGGGGTAGGCAGAAGCTAGGAGAGAACACGCTGTTAGCTGTAATGGCAACACTCAGACTTTGCGCTAGGCAACCTGATTATATCAGGCAGCTAGTAGGATTACGAAACCATCCACTGCCAGAGGACAGACGCGGAAGGATAGGCTTGGTCAGTTAAACTAGGGGAGGGGAAGTCTGCTGTAGAGATGGAGAAGAGGCTGCAGGCATGGGATGTGAGGAACAAGCTCCCATCAGTAGTGGCTTGGGCTGGTGATCTGATCTCTGGCTGCTTGGCTGGAGAAGATTTCCTTCCTATACTGTGGGCTGCCTCATAAGGCAGGCTGTAAGGGTGCCCAGTGTCCCTGCCATCCAGGGGCATTGGGGGGGGGGTGGGTGGGACCATTGTCTGTAGCCATCCCTCTCCTGGGCCTGAGCGCTGCAAACCCATGTATCCTGCATATGCCAAATAGTGCTGCTGCGTGTTGCTAGGTGAACTAGCTGTTTAGCTGTAAATGTTTTCCATAGACTGGGTGAAATATACAATTTGATAAACTAGCTCCATTTTAGGCCCTACCATATAAAGCCTATTAGCGAATGACTCTAAATGGCCTGGCTCTTAGCACTGCCGACTTCAAACCTGCCTGTTTACTTTGACATTAGCTAACTGGGGTTTATTCTTGGTTCTGTAAATGACGCTGCCCAGCTCTGGTTTGGCCAAATTGCTTCTATGTACGCAGGCGGATTTGGAGTTCTTTCAAACCACTTTGACACTGTTTAAGGCTAGGGCTAAAGAGAGGTGAATCTAATCAGTCAAACTGCTAACCTCCTGAAGTCCACCCCTCTGCAACCTCCCACCAGTGCCAGAGTTTGAGCAGTTGATTTGACTCCTCTTAGAAGAGGGGCTGGCAGCACGGTTAGCCAGTACTGTATGTATTAGAATATTTATAATTTAGCCTGCTTTTTGGATTAGACCAGGAACATTGGTGTGATTAGCAAGGGGACTTTGAAGAATTCCAGAAATTCACCATGTTACTAGTCTAACACGCCCCTCTCTAGGTCTTACCACTGAGTTGCTTGAAAAGACTTAAACTTGTAGTAGTACTGATAGCTTATTTTCTTTATCATTCCAGAATGGTTACCTTAATCGGTTGAAGGGGATCCGTGACACCCTGGAAACATCATCGTTCTTTAAATGCCACGAGGTAGAACTTGCCTTTCTCTTTTGAGACGATGCTTAGCTAGATCTGTCTCTATGTGTACTGTGTAGCTTCTGTCCAAGAAAGGGATATCGTCAGTGTTAGAACTCATACATTTCTAAAACTTGAGTTTATTCTCAAATGTGTATTTTCATAGGTTTGTCTGCTTAGTACCTGCAGGGAGATCATATGACCTACAACTTTGATGTAACCTTGTCACATCTGACACTAAGTGAAAGCTACCTTTACATTGTATGACCATCAATTTTTATTAGTCCAGGAGCTCATATTTAAATGTTTGTTCAGAATCTTTATGCTTATATGTGACTTCAGGAATATTCCTGGCTATTCTGTCATAGAAAATATAATATGATACCTCTGTGCTAAAGTCTACATAAGTGTAAGTTCCAGATAATGGTTGGCTTCCAGCATCATAAGCTATTTAAACACGACAAAGAGTCCTGTGGCACCTAATAGACTAACAGACCTATTGGAGCATAAGCTTTTCACCCACGAAAGCTTATGCTCCAATAGGTCTGTTAGTCTATAAGGTGCCACAGGACTCTTTGTCGCTTTTTACAGATCCAGACTAACACAGCTACCCCTCTGATATTAAACACGGTTCCAGATACCTGAAAGGATGCTGGGAGAGTATCTCAAAACAGCACTTATAGAGCTTGCTGGCAAGAGCTGGTCAGGGGTCTTCTGTCAGAATGATTTTCTGTGAGAAAATAGTTTCCATATTTTTCCCTACATGTTTTTGCACCTGAATCACAAGTCTCAGGGCAATTGAAATGTTTAAATTACTTGAAACAAAGAGTTTTGGGTTAGTTCAACGAACCAAAATTAAACATTTAGATTGCAGCAATGTCAGGTTTGTTTGTTTGTTTGTTTGTTTGTTTGTTTTTTGAGCTAATGTTGAAACAAAACCTTTGACATTTCCAAATGGAAATCTTTTGGAATTTCCATTTCACAGGAAACTTCAAAATAACAACTTTTCAGTTGGTTTGGGACTAAAATCAATATTGAAAAGTCAGCATTTTCCATGGGCTTTTTCAGAACTCAGTTACCAAAGAGATGAGAATGAAGCATTTATGCAGGAATAGTTTCTTTAAAGCGAAACTGGTCCTTCGGGGCAAAGGGAGGCTATGAGAGTGGAAAGGAGTGCTTCTGATGTGCATTCATTCCCAGACCCGTCTGTCCCTGGGAAAGCTCCAATGCACTGAGGGAAGAAAGCCTCCTCACAAATGTAAATTCATAACCACTTATGCAAACTCTACGTGCTTCCATTTAAAAACTTTTTTTCTATAGGCAGACCTAAAATGGGTGATGCTTCAAACGTGGTAGCACTTCTGTTTGAAATGCTGACATTGGTTGAATTCTTCTAGAGCTGCATCACTGTTCTTTCCTGGGGACTGCTTCAGGGGACGTGCTAGGCTCCAGCACTCCCCCCCCCCCACGCTGTCTTGAACTGTTGATTAATAGGGAACATCTTCTGACCAGTCTGGTGACTGGTCAGATGGTCTTGTTAGTTTAATTTCTCCTGTTAGGATCCCTTCCAGCTAACAAATTGCTCTTCAGACCCTTTCGTGGTTCAAGAACGGCTTCCTACAATTGGCTGAGTCTTTCTCTGCTAGCTTCCAAGTCTCATCTGCATTCCCTGTCCCTTATTCGAGGGGCTAGCTGAAGGTGCCCACTTTTGCTGCTCCTGTAGGGGTTGCACTAGCCGTTGCTACCATGAATAGCAATAGTGCAGGTCAGTATAGAGTCCATCAAACTACTGCACCTGGGAGACACATTATTACGGCCCTGACTCTGTAAATGTTTCTGTTTGAGAAGCTTACTTGAGTGTTTTCCTGAATTGAGGCCTATGCACCCACTGAATTCTTTTTTAACTGGGGAAGCAGAAGCTATGTGAGGGAAAACTATGCAGTGAGGATTATGAAAAGTGATCCTGGCGTCCATGTGCACAGCTGAAACACAGTATTGATGCAAAAACTGACTCAAACCCAGCACTGGGTAAGAACCTTGGGGAATACCTTAGGCAAGCCAGGCAGTGGGATCTGAAAATCCGCATGCCTGGGCTGGGGTCTTGGCCCAGTCGGGGAAGCAGATATCACAGGCTCTTCAGAGGGGCTGAGCACCCACAACTCCCACTGGAGTCAGTGAGCTCTGTGAATATTCAGCACTTGGCCAAACTGGAAATAAGGCCAGATAGTAAAGGAAGGAGAAGTGCAGAGGGAGCCCTTCCTGTGCATGAGTTTATGTGAGCTCTGTTCCACCTCCTCCTTGGCTGGCCTGGTAGGGATTCCCCCAGGAGGGGAAGCTGCAGCAGAAGGATTACCTTCTTCAGGCAGGCTTTCTTAAAGTAGCACACACCCAAATTCTACACACGGATGCCCTCCCAAACTCCTGTTGGATTCAGTGGGAGAGGTGCATGCACACACGCTGAGGACAGACAGGATTTAATTGTCCAAAGGCTTATCAGAATGTGAAACAGCCCCTTGTAGTAGTGGCAGCAGTTCATGGAAGGGATGTCTGTTAGACTTACAGAGGCCACGAGCCTTGGTGAAACCTACCCCAGTCTCTTTTCTAAGTGTTACTGGATGAAGCATCAGTCAGGGAGGGGACATTTTGTCCATGTATAACTTATATTCAAGAACTTAAGCACAGTTGCTGAGGTGGTGTTTGTATATCATAGGATACAGACCCAGCTAGTGTAGCTTAATTCCAGGCACTGATCATCCATAAAGAACTTGGGCTGTGGAGAGCCTTATTCTAAATGCTGATGCAAAGGGTTTGGCTATGCAGGGACTCCCCAAAATCAAGACAAATCAAATGCAAGTATGACGTTAATGGGCGTAAGTGAAGGCACATGAATTCCTGAATGGATGCGCTCATTAAAATGGCCTACATTTGCTGTAGCTTTATCTTCCTTTGAAGACTCTAGAAATAGGAGGATTAAGGTCCAGTAAGGCCACTTTATTCTGAATGGCAGCGTTCACTCAGTGGTTTTGTGTGCTTTAACTGATGTGCATTAACCTCATACCTTTAGTCTTAACTTTCCTGAGTGTCCCCATGAAGACAAGCCCTGTGTCTTCCCCCCTGCCAGGAACCTCCACTTGGCTTCTGAAGTTTGCAGCTGCAATTTTATATGCCCAAAGTTTCATGCTCCTCTCTTTGGCAAAGCTTCTTGCATGCCCAAAATCTGTGACTTGTGAGTAAATCCGGTAGTTTAAATTTCTGATTTGCATGTGCAAATGCAGCTGGTGTGCACAAATCCAAGTTTTTGCACATGCAAAAACTCGAGCGTAAAATATTGCAGGTGCGGTTTTAGATAATGGGAGTGTGACGACTGCAAAAGCAGCTATATCCTGACGGGCATATATGTCTGTTTAAAACTGGAAGCATGAATACTAGTGTCTTTTCTCTCTGCAGGTAATTGGGAGCTCCCTCCTCTTCATTCATGACCAAAAGGAACAGGCCAAAGTCTGGATGATCGACTTTGGGAAAACCACACCACTGCCAGAGGGACAATTCCTCCAGCACAACGTGCCGTGGGTGGAAGGGAACAGAGAGGATGGCTACCTCTGGGGGCTGGACAACCTCATTGAGATCCTAATGGAATTGTCACAGAGCGAGGACCTGCATTAAAGCCATACGTCCAACTCCACCACTACCCTGCATCCTGCCCCTCAAACTGACTCTTCTGAACTGCACTACAAGACACTTTCCAAACCCCGCCCCCCGCCCGTGTTAAAGCTATAACTTCCCTATTTAAGGTGGTTTTTAGTTTTTGTACATATGTAGATCACCTGCCAGAACAAACGCTGAACTTGAAGCCTTGGCTTTGCTCAGTAGATGGGAGCAGATCGTGTCGCTCGTCGCAGGCGCCTGAGGAGCGAGCAGCTGTGGTCTGGATGGCAAGGCGAACGCATGCTCTTTCCATAGCATTTCTGGCTCTTAGTCAATCTCTTTTGAACAAGAACTTACGTAGTGAGCAGTTGTGCAGCTGACGTGCCCTCCAGTTGAACGAAGATGGTGTCCGAACCCTGAGTTCTGTTGCTCCTGAACTGTGTAATTAAAGCCCTTCCCGCTAAGTGAATGACAGAATTTATTCAGCTGTAAGGATCATCTGTCCTCTAGTGGCTGGTGTTGGTAACACACCATCCTCAAAGCAGTCAAGGCTTCATAGCTTTTAGATTGCCATTTTAAGTGTTTTAGGGTTTATGGCATAAGAAAGACACAGATTCTGGAGAAGGTGAAGGCAGGGATACCAGATTGGGAGCGGTTTAGTTATATTTAATAACATCCTTCATCCTAGGAAGCTAGAGGTTTGGAATCCTTAGGAGATCTAGGTTTCTCTCTCTTCGAGCAACCTTATTATCCACTTGTGATTGTTCCGTTATTTTCGAGTGGCCATTGGAATTGCAAAGTCTGTTCTTGTCAATAACCAAGTGTGGTGTGACTATGGCTCTTACTAACCTATTTGGTGCTGGATGATGAGCTTCCCTCTAACCACTGAGGTGGGCTGGCGTTGTCAGCTGTAGATGTTTACCATGGACCTGTCTTCAAATTGAAATCGCCTTTGAGCAATTTAGCAGTCGGGCAGTGTGCTGGCAGGTGAAGATCTGAGGCTGATGCTCAGACCTCCTAGGCCAGCACTGACTGGGAATACTATGGAACCAATTGTCTGAACCAAGACAACAAGGAAGAGATTTCTCTTCCGTCTCCAGCAATCCTGCTCCCATTATAGGAGCAACTTCCAGCCCTCCTAAGCTGGGATGGTGGCCTACCATGTGGCTTGAAGCCTAAGATGAGGCTGAAGGAGAGTGAAAGTGGCTATAGGGACCATTGTGAAACTTTAAAAAGGCTTCAGTGTTGGTGGGTATCTCCTAGCAATAATCAAGTAAGCTGTCCTCTGCGCTGTGTAAGGCTAATACTGCCAAGTGTGCAAAAGGGGATGGGAACCCCTGGTAAATCTGGATCAGAAGGGAGTTCACAAGAGGAGCGGTCTCCATTATTTTTCAATGCCTTTGAGCGTCTTTTGTAGTATCCTTGTTACAAGCCCTTACGATTGGCAAATGCCAGGCATACTTATGGGTTCTTGTAGAACCAGTCCTGGCTACATCTCAAACAGAATTGCATTAACTGATCTAAAAGGGTTCTTTCATATGTGCAAACAACCTACCCCTAGTGGTGTGCGCTTGAGAGCTCTCATATCTACAGGGGTATATGGAGGGGGTTAGGGCGGGAGGCAGCTCTCAAGGTTATCGCCTCAGTTTTACTGGGTAAGACACAGGGATTTAAGGCAACCCCCCCCCCACACACACACACACCCCTTCCTTGTTACCATGTAGCTCACTAAATCCAGCTCTGGTTTTCACAAATAGTTCCCTAATCTGCTCTGCCTAAATTGGATGTAGACATGGCCTTTCTGCTTCAAGGCTTGTGAAAACAACCAGTTCTCTATTTAGGGTGGAGGCTAATTTTTAACTTCCTGGAACATTTGAACTAAGCAGCATGCTTGCAGCAGAGCTAGCTTGCTAAAGGTCAGCTATTGACGTGGGAGGGGAAGGCCGTTGGTGCCTCTTCCTCTTCCGGGAGAGCTTGGAGTTCTCCAGAACTTAGGTCATAAGGACAGTATTGAGCTTGGGTCATGAACAATCCTGCAGCTTTTTCTCCATGAATAATACAAGCTAGCTAGGAGTCTGGCAGAAGTTATGAACCTTTCTCTCCCCCCCTCCCACCCCCCCACCCCCCAACTCTGAAAGACCATTGTCTCATCTCTTTCCCCGGTAGCGATGCTATCAGCCCGCTCTGCAATAGTTAGATGGGTGCAACTTTCCTGCGTCAGGAAGGTACCCTCACTGCGGCACTAGGTGTGTGTGTGTGTGCCGGGGGGGCGCGACTCGGCCATCCATTGTTCCCCAGCCATGCACAAGTCTCTCTCGTGGAGATTAAAATCTCGTCAGACTTTCTCAGTTCATATCTCACCAGGCACAGGTCTGTAGTTCTGAGCATACAGTTGTAAATGGTTGCACTGTTCAGCTTTTTGCCCAGGTTTCCTATGCTGCTTAGAGTAGCCCCTGTGGAAGTGCCTTACGAACTTGCCCCTATTCCATTAGTGTCATGGAAAAGGTTTTTAAGTTATATTTATTTTCATTCCTTTTTAATTGCACAAAACACTACGACTTAATGCATGGAATCTTTTTTTTTTTTTAAATAACCCTGTATTTTTAGTTTTTAAAATGTCCTTTTCCAGCTTTGGGGAAAGGGCTTTGAGCAGCAGACTAGATATGTACCAGTTTTAGCTGTAGTTTAGCTTTGCATTGCTCCTGTATATGTATATTATTTTAAAGTCTGTTTTGTAAACCCGATTCCTTGCTTTGTGGCTTCGAAAGAAGCGGATTGTTTCCCCGGATGTCTTATGCCTTCCTGGAGGCTGGAACTGTTGCTGTGAGGTATTCCCCCCCCCCCCCCCCCAGTCACTGGGCGATGCAGAGTAAATCTGATCTGTACTGAAACACCAACACACAGTGCCTGTAAAGAGCCTATAACTTCCAAATAAAGGCATATGAAAACCAGCCATGTTTGTTTGCAAAGGGAGTGTTCATTCCAGGTCATCAAACCTTGGAGTAACTCAAGGGTCGGGACCTGTCCTGCGGTGAGCACCCGCTCATTAAGGGCCTGATTCTGTTCCTGGATACACCTGTATCGGGAGTAACACTGGGTGTAAGTAAGAGGAGAACCGGACCCTAAACTGCGGGGTGGGGAAGAGCTTACATTAAAGGGAAATCAGACTCCATCTGGGAGGCAAACCAAAGCCAAACCTGTAGGGATCTTGGCTGCCAGATGTCTGTGGTTGTGGGGATTAGAGCTTTCATTCGCCCGCGGTCAGGGACAATGGCTACTGCACTCACAACCTCTCAGCACTGTTTGTCTGGAAAAATCCTAATCAAAGGAACTGCCACTCGAGCTGTTTCCCAATGTGTTGCAGCTCCTGTCAAGCCCCTCTTTATACCCTTGTCTCTGATCTCTGCTTTGGACAAGGAGAAACCATGGATAACTAAGCACTTCTTTGTAGACCACATACTCTAACATGTTCACATCTGTCTGTCCTCTCACTTCCCCTCTGTACATACGCACACAACCCATTTGCAGTAGGTAAGCAGAACTAGCCTCACTGTGTTGACGAGGCACCAGTGATCAGGGTCTCCCAGGCGGTCAGCATTGGGAGTAGGATGATTGCCCAGTCTCCTGACTAGAAGCTCCAACCTCAATCCATTAGATCACCATGCCCTTACACAAACCCCTTAGCCCTTCTCTTTCCCCATCTATGCAATAGTGGTAAAAATACTGTTGCTCTGCCAAGTGCTCCCACTGGAGGAGAAATCAGTGATGTAGAAT
Organism: Emys orbicularis; assembly: GCF_028017835.1. Classification (NCBI taxonomy): domain Eukaryota; kingdom Metazoa; phylum Chordata; order Testudines; family Emydidae; genus Emys; species Emys orbicularis. The sequence continues at coordinate 160,940,401 of NC_088685.1, read as the reverse complement.
CTGGGTATCCTTAGTACAACTTGTTTGATATACACGAGTCCTTGAACAGAGGTGATCATAAACAGCATGCAGGCAGTTGCCTTTTAGGGCTCTTGGCCAAAACACCAATACTCAGTTCCCTGAGAGCAATTCTGCCTCAAGGACTGACTCTAGTTCGAAACACTGAGAGCTCAAACTCCCTTGCGGCTTGCCAAGGTCCCCAAAAGAAATTGTATCAGAAAATTAACACAGCATTTATTTCAACAACTGCAAACTTGTTTGCATGCTAAGAAGAAACTTGTAAGACTGTGTAACACACCATATAGTGAACTCTGGAATAACAATACTTAACTACATCATGCAGGCCCTGAGAATTACTGATATATCAGTATTGCTAACTCTTTAGCACAAGTCTGGGGATATTAAATGCTCTATTTATAACCATAGCTCCTGGAGACAGGTGAAAATCTCGGCTTTCATTTTAAAAAAAGTTTCTAGACCTCATAGTTGTAGAGAGGAGCTTGGAAATGGATGTGAAGTGCACCCTAAAGGCTTAAACCAGACGGCAAATACAAAACCTTAAATCTGTATTTTACTACATCATGAGAGATTTTTCCATCATGCTTGTTTTAAAGGAGGGGAGGGGTTGACTCAGGTTGGATTGGCAATGCTGGAAGTTGAACATGCAAAGTGCTACGTACAAATCTGATGCCCACGCTGCAATTTTGAGCAGGCGGCAGCTGGAGGGCAGAAAACATGCCTACCTGTAGTCTGCTTCGATCCTCTGCATTCTCCAAAGGGACGTTCCAGCCCTCTGAGTTTCTCAAATCTCCAACCTGTCTGAACACCTCATGCACCTTGTTAAATTCTGGCCGAGTATACTGGAAGACTTTGTGACGGGTTGGATCACAGAAACCCCCTTGGGAGCTGCCACCTAATGTGCCAAGACTACTTCTGCTCCTGTTTTCCCTGCCAGCTCAGGACTCCAGCACCCTGTCTTGCTGAGCCAGACACTCCCGTCTGGCTCCAGACACAGACCCAGGGTCTGAATCACTTGTCCCAAAGCTGCAAGTTTACCTGAAAACAGCTCACAGAAGTGTGCTTGTCTTTAGCACTCAGATGCCCAACTCCCAATGGGGTCTAAACCCAAATAAATCCGTTTTACCCTGCATAAAGCTTATGCAGAGTAAACTCATAAATTGTTCGCCCTCTATAACACTGATAGAGAGATATGCACAGTTGTTTGCTCCCCCAGGTATTAATACATACTCTGAGTAAATTACTAAATAAAAAGTGATTTTATTAAATACAGACAGTAGGATTTAAGTGGTTCTAAGTAGTAACAGACAGAACAAAGTAAGTCACCAAGTAAAATAAAATAAAATGCGCAAATCTATGTCTAATCAAACTAAATACAGATAAGTTCCTCACCAGTTCCAGAATGCTCTCCCTTTTACAGGCTAAGCTCCTTTTAGCCTGGGTCCAGCAATCTCTCACAACCCCTGTAGTTACTGTCCTTTGTTTCAGTTTCCTTCAAGTATCCTGGAGGGGTGGAGAGGCTCCTTCTTTAGCCAGCTGAAGACCAAATGGAGGGGTCTCCCACAGGTTTAAATAGACTCTTGTGGGTGGGGACCCCCCTCCTCCCTCCTATGCAAAGTCCAGCTCCAAGATGGAGTTTTGGAGTCACCTGGGCAAGTCACATGCCCCTGCATGACTCAGTCTTTACAGGCCAACGCCATTGTCCACATGGTATCTTGCATGTCTCCAGGAAGACTTCTTATGTGGATTGGAGCATTCCAAGATGCATTGTTCTCCAAGTGTTTCCTGATCAGGTACTTAACCTGGCGAATTCCTTCCTAAAGAAGCTGACCAAATGCCTCCCAAAGCTTACTTAGAAACCAAGCAAGCATACAGCCCATATTCTTAACCTCAAGTAGAAAATGATATATATATGTACAAATAGGATGAATAGATATAGTAGACCATAACCTTTACGGAGATATGTTACCTGGCACAGGCAGCACAAAACATATTCCAGTTATGTCATACATACATTTATAAGCACCCCCTCCCCATAAAGCCTTATGGGGTACGCTGTCACAGACTTATCGAGTAAGTTCCTGCAAACTGAGGGTATTGCTCTACATTTCCATTAACAGGCAAATTTTACAGTTGCTCTTAACCCCCCTCCCTAGTTAGAAAGCTGAAACAAATGGTTTTTAAACCCCTCCTCCCAGTTCTTGAACAGTCCTGAGGTTGGCACCAGGCACTCATTCAGAGTGTAAGAGAGAAGGGGGAGAAGATAGAAGGTTAGCCTGTGATATATGTTAAAATCTTGTGAGAATACAAGTGCTGCGCTAAGTGATATAACTCTCCCCCGCCCCCCGGTGGAAATGCAGAGCTTATTTGTATTGGGCTGCCTTTGTCTGAGCCTTGAGTCAGGCTAACTCTGAAAGCTGAGGGTGTAGAATGGCCTAGAGAGCCCTGACTCTCTTGGTCAACAGCATCTTACTTGGAAATTGAAGCTGACAAGGTGATGTTTAGCTTGTCACTTGTAATTACCCATGGAGCAACCAGCTGCTCCAGCATCTCTGCTCACACTGACTCCCAAGTGCAGATTCCTCAGGGGCTGGTGTGTAGACATGACTGTCGAAGCAGTGTGGCATAGAGGCACCCCATGCCTTGGTTGAGGCGTGAGCTACAGTGCCTTTAATGCTTTCACTCAAGCCACTGTTAAATGAAATGTCATCAGTCACTTGTGTCTCCGGCACAGCTGCTGTACCTGGCGAGGAATGGCATTGTGCAGCCTGTAATCACTCTTATTCTGGAAACCCCTCTCCCTTTGGCGTGTGGCTGGAGTGGGGAGATGGGCACTCTGATGGCTTGTCAGTAGTGCCGTGAACGCAGGCATCACACTGCCATCGGAAAGCACTGGGCCTTGACTTTGCTTTTCAGAAGGGCTGAGTGCTGGCAGCTCCTAGGCACACGCGCGCACAGAGAAAGGAAAGGGGGTAAGGTGCGGGTCTGAGCAGATTTGGGTAGTGGCCCCACCCAAAAGCCTTCAGCCACAGCAAGGAAGAAAACACCCTTAGAAATGTGGTGTGAGTGTAGGGGGTTTCCAATTATTTTAACATTCAGACCTTTTAATTAAGGTGCTGTTAGGGTGTTTTAAACCAAGAGGACAGCGTCGGCATAGGCATTTGGAGATCTGAGCGCTATTCCTGACTCTGCCACTTGGCGACATGGGACAAGACACAAGACTTTGTGTCTCAGTTTTGTGATCTGTAAAGTAGGGAGGCCACTTAACTGTTTGGTGGAGGGGTTAGGGCTCCTAAGGCACCTTCCATACGAGGACTTTAGCAAGCTTGGCAAAGCCTTATAATTTAACCTTTTGGTTCCTGGTATGTGTGACCAGCGCTGGGGTAACACTACAGTTACGCTCTTTGGTTTTGAACCAGCAAGTCTGGCTTGAAGTGTGGTATTCCTTCCCCTGGCCAGGGCCGCCGGGGGGGAGGGGGGGCAAGTGGGGCAATTTGCCCCAGGCCCAGGGCCCCGCAGGGGGCCCTGCGAGCCCTGGCTGAAAATCCCTACCCTGGCGACTCACCCGGCGGCGGTCCGGGTCGTCGTCGGCATTTCGGCGGCGGGTCCTTCAGTCGCTCCAGGTCTTCGGCGGCATTTCGGCGGCAGGTCCTTCAGTGCTGCCGAAGACGTGGAGCAAGTGAAGGACCCGCCGCCGAAGACTTGGAGCGCTGCCCGGTGAGTACAAGCGCCGCAGTGGGTGGCGCCTTTTTTTATGTCCGCTCCCCCACTTTTCCCCAGACCCCCTAAATCCTCCTGGCGGCCCTGCCCCTAGCCGCCTAATAATGTGCTGAGCTCCCATGACACATTTCACAACTCCCCCACTGTGCTGGAGTATATAAACCCCACAGTGGGTAACACAGGGTTAATGAGGGCACAGGTGGCCCCACCCTGCCACACAGAGCTGGAGGGAGGAGCTGAAAAAGGGGGGGAAATAGCAAAGTTGATGGGGGACTAGACCACTAGTTTTCTGCTTCTGGTGAGATGGCTGGCTAAAGGAAAGAGGTCCTTGGGTGACTGCTGCCTGCTGGACCCTGCCTGAAGGGTGGGCCTGATGCTGCTGACTCACCTTTGGTGGGACTATTTCTCCACATTAGCCTGTAAGCCTAGTTGGGGCTACAGCTTAACAGAAGCCCGCCAAAGGAACAGAACCTTAATCCACCTGTGTGGCAGCTTGTTTGGGTTTGTCGACAATCCTGGAAAGGGCAGACTGTCTGGGGCTGAGCCTCTTATGACTGGGCTGATGAAGTGGAACACTTATTGCAGACCAGAGGCTTGGGGGAGTGCAGGGGCCTGGCCCAGAGTGAAAGAAACTTGGTCACATCCTTCACCATCTTCCCTCCCTTCCCCCTGCCCACCCCCCCTCAAAAAAAACCTAGAAAAGCACATGTTAAAAATAATCGCTTTTCCAGCTGAGTAGGAGAAACTTGGGCATTTTGACCCATCTGCAATAGAATCAAATGTCCGCCAGCCTGTGTCATTTTTGACCCATGATGTGTTTTCAGTGATCCGTAATCCCTGCTGGCTTAAAGCACACCTCCTCCCAGATGTCTGCTGTTGCACAGTAAAGCCAAGAGATGGCAATGCTTCATTTGTATTAATCTATGAAAAATACCTACCAAGGCATTGTGATCTGAAACATTCATCCCTTACTCTGGGCCTGGGCTGAAAGAAATGATGATGGAATTCACCTGGCTGAGATAAACTCATAGTTCTGGACTAAAAGGAGTCCTAGTCTCCTTGGGAATGCATGAACCACACCTGCTTTACACAAGCTCCCAGATGTCTGGAAAGTGGCAGAGGGCCCTTGCCAGTTCGGGGAAGGGTGAGACTGAATTGCTCATTCTAACAGTGTATTGCCTTTCTCCCACCTTCTCTTCCCCCTTTCCTATTCTCTATCTAGTCAGCTGCTCTCCCTCCTATGTTCCACATTCCCCTCTCGTCAACCTCCATTCTCTTCTCCCCCCCCCATCAAAGCCCCCCATATCAGTTTTGAGTGCACCCGCTAATGGCCTAGGATTGCCCAGAGAGCAGCTTTGGAGTGGCCAGCTAAGAGGAGTGACCCTCCAAAGAGAGAGCGCATGAGTTTGGTATTTTAAGTCCCTATAAAAGAAAGGGATGGGGATGGATGGTTTAGGGGCTGGCATTGGAGTGTGGCACCGCCAAGGCCCCAGCTCATATCCTGACTAGGTTAGTAATGGCCAAAGGTGATTACAGCTGCTAAATGCTCTGTGAGAGGCCAAGGGCTGAGGCCCAGATCCTCCAGGGTCATTAGATACTTAACTCCCATGATTTCAATGGGCGTTAGGAGCCTGAATACCTCTGAGGATTTGGATCTGAGTGACTAACAATACTAAGCTGTCCTCCTGCCCATAGAGGTGCTCCCTCCCACTCACTTGAGCACATTAGTTGTCCTCAGAGGCCACAATGGAAGGTGTCATGTGACAATGACAAGGACTCACACAGTTGCTTCTGAACAAGGCACTGTACTAGAAGAGATATTATCCTGAGAGCACCTCCCTGCTTCACTAGAGAGCTTCTGCCTAGTACAAAACCAACCCCTCCCCCCCCCCCCCCCGTCCTGCCTGGCTTCCTGCTAGAGCTGTGACCAGCACACATGTGCTGCGCTTTGGGAAGTGATGCTATTTTGCTATGCTGTACCGGTTGGATGCAATAGAGAGAGCAAGAACCTCCCCTCTATCTGGAGCTTGCTGTCTATTGTGCAATACCTAGCTTGGTAGAGTTACCAGAGCCCTCTGACATGGGGGTCGGAGTGACCATCTTTCTCTCATAAATTTTATTCCCTCCTTATGTGACTCTGCACGCTAGTCTAGCCTCAAATCGGACGCCTGACTTTCTCTAGTCTCTGAAATGCTGTTTGTGTGATGTGTGGATCTTTCTAGCCCATCAGTAGCAAAATAAGGGTAGATCAAAATGATGAGTGGATGCTACTTGGGCAAACTCATCCTCAGGCTGTAATGGGATGGATCTGGCTCTTACATGGGGCCTGTCAATGTTACTTCTGAGTAGGCTGGAGAGTGGTGTCCTTCCCCTGCAGCTAGACAGTTTTGCCCAACTAATGGTGATTCTGGCAGCTTCCTGGAAGCCTGCTGGCTACGTCATATGGAGCTACACACAGCCTCATCTGTTCCAGTCCTGCTGAAGCATTGTGGTGTCAGTGTTGCCAGCCCTCACCATTGCAGTGCAAAGCACACTCTATTTATTTGGTGCGTTTCTTAAAGCCCCAGGTCCTGGAGTCATGTGACTATGTGAGACTCTCATGTTCCATTTTCTTTAAAAAAGAAAGTTCTCTACAGTCATGAAAGCTAGAAAAAGGTTGTAAGGGCTCAAACCAGAAATCAAATCGAGCCCCAAAAGTTTTTCTAATGTTGGGATTTTTAAGCCAAACTCTAAATTTTTGTTTAAACTCCTGGAGTTGGCAGTACTGCATGTCAGGACCTGTCGTCTCCCACAGGCCATGTTCCGTGACAAAGCTGTGGCGGCCACATGTAGAACACAGGGTGCATTTTGCTTGTGAGCTGCACTTTGGCAACACCTGGTGCAGGAAAATATGAGACCTTCCCGTAGGCCAAGTGGCTGCCGCAGCTGCGCTCTCGCCTTTTCCTAGCTCAAGATGCACCGAGGCACTATGCTTGCAGCCCAGACGCTGCAGGGCTGAGTGATCCCAGCCGGTGCATAGCTCTCTGAACACCAGGCTCCACAAAGTTACAAGGTGGGGTTATTTTAGTCTTCTTTATTGTTCTGAGCAGCTCGCTGATGTGTGTGGGTGTGTCTATTTTCTACAGGCAGGTTTTTATCTTCAGACTTACACTTCCCCCTCCACCCTCAGAGGGACTATTTTTGCATCACAGGTTTTGAGAACGTACTTCACTGCATCAAAAGAAGCAACTGTCTTGAGTTCACCCTGTCCTTCAAGCGGCCCTCGGTCTCCAGGCCATGAGACCTAAGGGCAGGACTCCATAGAAATGCCCTGATCCGCAGGGCTTTAAGGCCCACTGGCTGGAGTCTATGGAATTGCCTTGCTCCACAGGGCAATAGGGTCACATGACCCACCTCCGGGGATGGGGTGGGGATATCCCTTCTCTGCCAGGCAGCAAGGTCTAGCAGCCAGAGTCCATAAGGGTACCCCGGGGTTTGCAAGGCAGTAAGGCCCAATGGCCAAAGTCAATAGAGATACCCTGGGGGGCTACAGGGCAGTAAGGGCTAGTGGCCAGAGTCATTAATGATCCACTGGGTTCTCTGGCAGCCAGGTCTAGCGGCCCGAGTCGACGGAGATACCCCTCCAGGCGTGGCTGTATGGCCTAGTGGCCAGAGTCCATAAAGTTGCCCTCCGGGCGGGGCTGTATGGCCTAGCAGCTGGAGCCAATAGGGTCACCTTCTGGGCATGGCTGTATGGTCTACCTGCCAGAGTCAATTAGGGTAGCCCTCTGGGTGGGGCTGTAGGGCCTAGAAGCCGGAGTCAATAAAGTTGCCCTTCAAGTGGGGCTGTATGGTCAAGCGGCCGCGTGGGGGGGAAGGTGTGAGCCACCACCCAGGGGGGAGGGAGTGGCGGCCAGGTAGGGGGACCCAGGCCCTCCCTGCTCCACCGGGTCCCAGCTGACCCGGGCCAACAAGCTGACCGGCCTCAGGACAATGGCTTGTCCCCCCCAGACTACTTCCTATCTTGTCACTCCAGTCTGTGATCTGTGCGTCTTCAGGGTCTCTGGGTTCTTCGGCCGGTGCAACTCCCTGTAGCTCAGACCTCCTTGAGGTGTCCACAGGTAGCTGGGCGTCTGTGTGGGTCTTGGTGCCTCTGGCGTCCCCGGTCCCGGGGCTCCAGTGGTTCCTGGGCAGGAGCCATCAAGGAGCGTCCTTCCTCTCCGGCGGTCAGCCCATAGGCACTGACTTCTACTGGCGCTGGTGGGTACTCGACCCCCCCCGCTTCCCCCAGCCCCGCCCTGACTCCATTAGTGATGGGGAAATGTGGAAGGTCAGGTTGGACCCAGAAGAAACATTTTCGAAGTTGTGCTCATTATGGAGCAGTTTCTTAAGAGGCATGTGCTGAAATTCCATCATGGGAAGGATTGGAGAAAACATCTGAGGAGATACCTATCAGCCTCTTGCATCATCTTGTCCAGGGGTGCCCAGCCTATGGCCCACGGGCTGTACACGGCCCACCAGAGTATTTCATGGGGCTCTGGCTGTCAACCCCAGGCAGCTGGGCTCCGGCTGTCAATCCCAGCCAGTGGGGCTAAGGCTTCAGTTAAATAGAAATATAAATCAATACAGGTGACTTTAAATCTTATTAAAATAGGTAGAATCTGTTTAGTCCACTCAAGGTTGCACTTAGGTTTATGTGGCCCTCCTGTGTGGGCACCACTGATCTATTCCATAACCCTGCCACCTTTGCCAGGACACAATTGATGCTTTTAATTTTCTAGTGCTTTGTCCTGTCTCCTGTAGTTTATTCCAGTAATGCCTAGAGGCCCTAACTGAGATCAGAACCCCATTGTGCTAGGAGCTGTACAAACACACACACAGAGGCCTTGCCCCTAAGCGCTTACAATCTCAGACAAAGAGTGGAAGGTGACACAGAGGTTCAGCAAGGTTAAATGACTTGCCCCAGGTCACACAGCAGGCCAGTGGTAAAGCTGGGGAAAAAACTAGGTCTCCTGATTCCCAGTTTAATTTGTCTTGTCCATTAGATCCATTAGAATAGATCACACTGCCTCACTAATGTGCTTTGAATGCTGATTTGAATGGTAGACTTGGAATCTCTGAATTCCCCTCTTGTTATATACAGTACACTCCTGTTTATCTGACGGGCCTGGGGGCGGTCCAAAACTTTTGGATAACTGGGCATGTAGATAAATTGAAGTGTCCCTTAACCAATGTGGGCAACACACTATGGATCTGGATAACTAGGATTACTTTTGGATAAAGGGAATTTGGATAACTGGAATTATACTGTATTTCTATATATATTATTATAGATTTCTATATAATATTCTGTTATACACAGAAAGCAACAAGATCCTTCCTTTTCAAAAGAAAATAAGAAGGAACAAAATTAAGGTCTGAAGGAGAGAGAGTGAAAGAACGCGGTGTGTGTTTCTCCTTAGTAAAGAGCAACTCTAGGGCTAACAAAAGGACATTACTCTCCGGCACTGTCAGTGCAGCACCTGTCACCAGCATTATATCTGTGCATTATAAAAAGGGAGTGGGAAAGAAAGTACTCCTGTGATTGGCTCTGCATGGTGCTGGCGTGATTGTTCCCACTCTAGCAGATCTCCTGAAGGGAGGTAACTCCTTGTGGGCGGCCTACAATAGCTTTAATTATGAGAACGACTGATATGTTCTATTTGTAATCTTGACTTTAAAATAAGATGTTTCAGAAGTGAACCAAACGGAGGAAGATATGGAAAGAAATAAGAGCTGTAGATGCTCTTGGAACTGCAGTCTGCTGAGGCTTACGCTACCTGCCCAAGGTATTTGCTGCAGGGAGGACTAAAGCTCCCACACGCAGATGAGGGGGTAGAAAATGAACAGCCATTGAACATCTGAATGTGCAAGAGAAGGGGAAAAAATAGATTTTTTTTTCTCTTACCTTCTTCCTCTCCTCCCCACTCCCCGCTCCACCCTTCCCATGCCATCCAGGTGCAGCTTTTGGCTTCTTTAGAAGCACACGCCCTAAAGCCAAAGCCCCTTGTCTTTCTCTCAGACAGCAGTTCCCCCAGGTACTGCCAATAAATAGGTTGTGTTGAGGTTAGGAGTGATTTTTTCAGGTTCTGATTCTAAGGGAAATGATCCCTCCAAAGGCAGCTGCTGATGCCCTATGGTTCACTTTGGATGGTCTGTGGGAATTCAGAAAGCTTGGAGGCCCTTTCTTCTCATGCATTTTTCCCCCAAAATACATACAAATATTTCTTGTTTAAAAGTCCTGTCAGTTATGTATGAGAGAGTTAAACCAACCTCCTCTGAAATGAAAACAGAGCCATCTAAGAGAGCTGCAGTTAGGGCTGGAATTGGCATGCTCTCCACTTGCTAACAACATCTGGTGGTTGGGTCAGGGCAGGGCCAGCTCCAGGCACCAGGCAACCAAGCACATGCTTGGGGCGGCACCTGGTAAGGGGCGGCCAATCTTGGGGTGGTGGTGGGGCAGCGCGGCGCGGCATTCCGCGGGGGGGGGCGGGCTCCGGCGCTCGGGGGGGGGGCTTCCGGCAGCACGGCGCTCGGCGGGGGGGGGGGGGGGCGGGCTCCGGCGGCGCAGCACTCGGCGGGGGGGGGGGGCGGGCTCCGGCGGCGGGGGCTCGGCGGGGCGGCGCTTCTTTTTGCTGCTTGGAGCAGCAAAAAAGTTAGAGCCGGCCCTGGGTCAGGGCATCATTTTAAAGGGGGCGGATGTGCAATGTTGATGCTGGCTTAGTGGTGGCTTCTGGAGGATGGTTTTGCTGTATGCAGGCCTCTGCCCCAAGGGGAAAGCTTGGTGGAATAGACAGTGAATGCTGTGGGGGAGTTAAGTGCAGGCCAATGGAGCTGAGTGAATTTGGGGTTCAATGATTTTACAGTGGAACCGACTAATAGGGCCAAATCTCAGTCCCGTCAAAGTCAATGGCAAAACTCCTCCCATTGGCTTCAGTGGGATTGGGGCCAGAGTGACCTAGATGTCATGGAACCTCTGCTTTTAGTGAGCAGAATGAAAGATGTGCTTTGCAGTGCACACCTATAGTACTGGGCCATTGATCTGTGATGGATCTGCTAACCAAGGAACTACAACTCCCATCTGCTCCCTCCCCACTGCATATCCCTTTCCTTAGCCAGGTCAAGGGAAGGGTTCTGAACCAGGAGGTGGCCAGACTCTGTTGGGAAGCAGCAGCCTCACAGCTAGCCAAGAACCGCAGAGAGGCTGGATGCCAAGAGGAACCCCCAGGAGCTGGATGCAGAGCGGAATGTGGGTCAGGCTGTGCCTGCATGTCTCTGTGGGACTTATAGGGAGACAGGGTTGGTACAGGGCAGAAAAGTAGCAGTGAGGGCAGAGGAAAGCTGACTGATACTGGATTTAATCCATGCCCATTGTGAACATGCCCTACCATGTGGGTTAAGTGGCAGGCCTTGCTCCTGCTCTAATGTACACCGGGGAGAGGGGGAGACATGGTGTCTTCTGGTGGCTGGCCCATAAATAACTAACAACATTAGTAGGTTGCTTAGGGGACTAAATGTACAGACCTATGCTTTTGGAGTTGAAGGTCAGTTTTCTTGTCCTACCTCTGCAGGTGTCTGCAGGTGTGAGATTTATCTAGTAATTGTGTCTGTCTGCAGCACAGGGATGTGTTACACTGTGACAGCGCCTAGCACTGTGGCCAACAGCAGCACCTCATGGGTACAAGGCTGAGGCTCAATCTGCTGGCCCAAGCTTTGCTTCACTTCAGCCCACAGCCCAGTCACAGGAGCACATGCATGCTGACCTCTCTATGGAGCTGCTGTTGGATAGTCCATAGTGGGCAGCACTCATAGGTTTTCGATCGGAACACCCAGTTGAAAAGGGACCCTGGTGGCTCCAGTCAGCACCACCGACTGGGCCGTTAAAAGTCTGGTCAGTGGTGCTGCGGTGCTAAGGCAAGTTAGTCCCTACCTGTCCTGGCTGGCACCGCATTGCGCCCTGGAAGCAGTCAGCAGGTCCGGCTCCTAAGCACGGGGGCTACAGGGCTCTGCGCGCTGCCCCCACCCCATGCACCAGCTCCGCACTCCAATGGGAGTTGGTGGGGTCGGTGCTTGTGCTTCAGAGCGCCGCATGGAATCTCCTGCCCCCCCCGTCTAGGACCCAGACCTGCTGGCTGCTTCCAGGGCACGTGCAGCATGGTGCCAGGACAGGTAGGCAGCCTGCCTTAGCCCCCGCGCTGCACCGCTGACTGGGAGCCGCCCGAGGTAAGCCCGAGCCCCAACCCCCTACCCCAGCCCTAGCCCTGAGCAGGGCCGGCTCTAGGCACCAGCAAAACAAGCTGGTGCTTGGGGCGGCACATTTTTAGGGGCGGCATGGCCGGCGCCAGAATGCCGCCCCTAAAAATGTGCCCCGGCCGCCCTAGCTCACCTCCGCTGCTGCTGCCATGGCGCGCGAAACAGCTGATTCGCGCGCCGCTACTCGCCCTCCCTCCCAGGCTCTCAAGCCTGGGAGGGAGGGGGAGATCCCGAGCGGCCGCGGCGCGCGAAACAGCTGTTTCGCGCGCCGCTGCTCCCCCTCCCTCCCAGGCTTGAGAGCCTGGGGGGAGGAGGCAGGGCTGGGGATTTGGGGAAGAGGCAGAGTTGAGGCGGGGCCGGGGGTGGGGTAATTAAAAAACGGGGGGGAGGGGCGGCCAAAATTGTTTTTGCTTTGGGCGGCAAAAATCCTAGAGCCGGCCCTGGCCCTGAGCCCCCCAAACCTGGAGCCCCCTCCTGTACCCCAAACCCCTCATCCCCGGCTCCACCCCAGAGCCTGCACCCCCACCAGAGCCCTCACCCCTCCTGCACCCCAACTCCCTGCCCCAGCCCAGAGCCCCCTCCCGCACCCCAATCCCCAGCCCTAGTTCAGTGAAAGTGAGTGAGGGTGGGGGAGAGCGAGCCACCGAGGGAGGGGAAATGTAGTGAGCAGGGGCGGGGCCTCGGGGAAGGGGTGGGGGTGGGGGCAGGGGCAGGGGCGGGGAAGGGGAAGAGGCGGGGATAGGGTGTTCCGTTTTGTGCGACTATAAAGTTGGCAACCCTAGCAGCACATGGCCCCAGGTAAGCAGGGGAGTCGGGGCTAGAAGCAGTCAGTGGAGGATGGGGAGCAAAAGAAGAAAAAGAGCCAAAAATTGGAGAAAGAAACACAGACAACATGGAAACAAGATGAGAGCAGGGAGAAATAGAGGGACAGCGGGAACCAGGGGCGGCTCCAGGCACCAGCGCAGCAAGCGCGTTCCTGGGGCGGCAAGCCACGGAGGGCGGCCTGCCGGTTGTTGTGAGGGCGGCCGTCAGGCTGCCTTCGGCGGCTTGCCTGCGGGAGGTCCGCCGGTCCCGCGGCTTCGGCGGTAATTTGGCGGTGGAGACGCCGAAGGCGCGGGACCGGCGGACCTCCCACAGGCATGCCGCCGAATCCGCGTGACCAGCGGACCACCTGCAGGCATGCCGCCAAAAGCTGCCTGACTGCCGTGCTTGGGGCGGCAATAACTATAGAGCCGCCCCTGCCGGGAACTGTGCCTGGGCATGGGCTGGGAGGACATGAGGATGCAGGGGCCAAAGCCACCAAACTATGACAAGGGGGATTCCACCAGAAATGTCAAGGACCTTCTGTTTTCTCCCATTGGTGACAGTACACTGGCCTGGAGCACTCTGATGGCTTCTCAAGGTGCCCAAGACTGAGTCACCTTATTACCCCCACCTCAATGAGAGATAGATTTGCTTGTGCTTAGTTGGGAGTCAGCTCCCTGACTCCACCAGCCTGTTAGCCACCCAAACAATCTCCTCAGGACTCTGCCAGCCCTTATGTTGCCATGCAGGTAACAATAGGTACCCCAGTCTCCAAGCCCCTTTGAAAGCATCCCCCTGTCGCACCCAGCCCCTGTTACTGGACAGTCACTGAAATCACCAGGTTTGCTGTCCCTGGAGGAACAGCGCACACACAGCTTGACTGGCACAACTCAGAATCAGGTCCTTTATCACAACACAGCACTGAGGCATACATGCAGTGAAACCATCATAAGTTTATCAAAGACAAGGATTTAAGAGATTGTGAGTAAGGATAATAAGTGGAAATAGAAATGGTTGCATATAAAATAAAAGTATAGCAGGCTTCTTGTAGACTAAATTTCACTTCAACAGGCTAACCATCTGTCTGACAGCAGTCTGATCTCACCCAGAGCTTTCTTGCAGCATTTCCAACCAGGACACGTTGGGATCCCGTTTTCATAGATGTAATCACTGATTGCTTCTTCAGGTGCAGGATAACAGGCTGCTGTCCCTGTTCCCCAATTATAATCCCACCAACCTTTGAAGTGCACCCTCAAGACAAAGCTCCCCCGCCCCTTGCTGTTCTTCTCTTCGTTAAAGCTCATCTGCATTTAGCTCAGACTAGTGATTGTGAAGGAGACACTAACTGACATTTCATCCGATAGATGGCTAAACATCTCTGGTCTGGCAGGAGACCAATTTCTCACCTCTGCTGTATAGTAACAACTTGACACACACTATAAGGCCATATTTTCAGTTCACAGACATAACTTTTTAAATACCATCAGGACATACATTTCACAATGACATTAATGATCAGCGTGATCCTGGCTTTCACTTAAGATCTCATGTGGCACTTTATAGATAAATACGATGTGTTAGGTGTAGTGAGTTTGTCAGGCCTGACAAGAGTTGCTGACACAGAGCAGCGAACCCTTTGCCAGCTGGCACCAATGATCCTCTTTGGTACAGGCACATACAATTATTCCTGCCCTTTCAGAACTGTCTTCCAAGGGCTAAAGCTGCTTTCAATTAGAAGGAAGTCAGAGGAAAAGAAAACAGAGCCTGGAATGTGAGAGGAATAGAAGGGTCTGAACTTGGCAAAGCTTTTAATAACTCCTAAGACGTTCTGTCATGTGTGACTTGCCTAGTGAGATATAAAAAAGGCTTAGGACATGGCTGTGCATAAGAATAGTATGTGCAGTTACAAGATAAAATTACAAGGCCTCTCGTTTCCTCCTGGCTCAGAACATAAGTTAATCACAACTAGGGTCAGAAAAAAACTTGCCTTGTGGCAGTACAGAAATATTTTACACTGATAACTAGATGATTTGTGCAACCTGTTAATGCAATTACTAAGCAGGTTAATTATCTGAGTGTATGAACATGGGCTAAATTGGAGTCCATATGAGTTGCTGTATTTCTGTTGCCTAGATGTGCCTGGCAACAATGTAAGATGACAGATTGTTGCAACCAGTGTTTTAGCTTGCACCTGTATTTAATTAGTCTGGATACCATGAAGCTGTGCATAGGAGCTGGTTGTTCCAAAGAAAACAGCTTTGGAAAGCCACTGTGAAAGCTGTATGATAAGCTACTATAAGGTGGGTGCATAACTGGTTGGAAAATCATCCCCAGAGAGTAGTTATCAGTGGTTCACAGTCATGCTGGAAGGGCATAATGAGTGGGGTCCCACAGGGTTCTGGGTCCGGTTCTGTTCAATATCTTCATCAATGATTTAGATAATGGCACAGAGAGTACACTTATAAAGTTTGCGGACGATACCAAGCTGGGAGGGGTTGCAAGTGCTTTGGAGGATAGGATTAAAATTCAAAATGATCTAGACAAACTGGAGAAATGGTCTGAAGTAAATGGGATGAAATTCAATAAGGACAAATGCAAAGTACTCCACTTAGGAAGGAACAGTCAGTTGCGCACACATACGAAATGGGAAATGACGGCCTAGGAAGGAGTACTGTGGAAAGGGATCTGGGGGTCATAGTGGATCACAAGTTAAATACGAGTCAACAGTGTAATGCTGTTGCAAAAAAAGCAAATATCATTCTGGGATGTATTAGCAGGAGTCCTGTAAGTAAGACGTGAGAAATAATTCTTCCGCTCTACTCTGCGCTGATTAGGCCTCAACTGGAGTATTGTGTCCAGTTCTGGGCACCACATTTCAGAAAAGATGTGGACAAATGGGTGAAAGTCCAGAGAAGAGCAACAAAAGTGATTAAAGGTCTAGAAAACATGACCTGTGAGGGAAGATTGGGAAAAAATTGGGTTTGTTTAGTCTGGAGAAGAAAAGACTGAGAGGGGACATAACAGTTTTCAAGTACATAAAAGGGGTTACAAGGAGGAGGGAGAAAAATTGTTCTTGTTAACCTCTGAGGATAGGACAAGAAGGAATGGGCTTAAATTGCGGTTTAGGTTGGACATTAGGAAAAACTTCCTAACTGTCCAGCTCTGGAATAAATTGCCCAGGGAGGTTGTGGAATCTCCATCATTGGGGATTTTTAAGAGCAGGTTGGGCAAATACCTGCCAGGGATGCTCTAGATAATACTTAGTCCTGCCTTGAGTGCAGGGGACTGGGCTAGATGACCTCTCAAGGTCCCTTCCAGTTCTATGATTCCTCTGACTCTTTGGAGAAATTTTACTTTGCTTAGCAGGAGTTAGAATAATCAAGTTTGTACATACAAACTAAAAATGGGGGGTGCTTCTGATTGTTCAATATGAGACATGTATCTTCCTTTGACAGTTAAAGCATTAGCCACTGTCAGAGGCAGGACACTGGACTAAATGGACTATGGGACTGTTCTAGTCTGGCTATTTAATTAATAAAACAAAAGGGACACTGTTATGTCAAATTAGATCTAAAATTTAGGCTTTGCAAAAATAAGCTTTTATAAAACACTAGACCCATAAAAATGTTTCTGTAAAAAACCCAATAATAAAATCCACTTGGAAAGAAGTTTTAAAATAAACATTCATAGGCAGTTTTGCATCCCAAACAGCTAACATGTTAGTGCATGGGAAGCTGAGGTTGGACTGGAAACTAAACTACAAACAAAAGTGAAACTGAGGAGCTTATTTTCATTTTTGTAGCTGAGAAAACTCCACAAAGGAAGCAACCAGTATAACTGGTGAAACATAAACTAACTGTTTAAAATTCCCTCAGTTTTAACAATCTGAAGATGCTCTTAGTTACAGGTTTCAGAGTAGTTACAGGTAGGAGCATTTGCTTAAAAGAAAAAAACCCCGAAACCTGTCGGCCAGAGTCTGCAGCCCTTGCTCAGATGAGCACCTCTAGCTCATATGGATAGTCCCATTGGAGCCAGTGGGACCATTTGCCTGAGAAAAGGTAACACGCTGTGACCCAACATGATTTTAAATCTGACAATGTCCCTTTAAAAATAACTTAAAATTCCTGCATATCAAATACCTCCATGGTACACCGAGTGTGTAGCCTGACTGTTCATAGAAGGGTCCTATATAGAAGAGTCTTCTCACTTCTTCTCTTTCCTGCCCAGCCAATGTCCACTGGCTGAAATGGGGTCCATAGGACAATCTCTGGAGTTCAGCATTATTCCTTGCTCATCCAAAGAGGTCACTAGAGGTGCCAAAGAACTGAAGCAGGCTGCTGCTGTCCCAGGGGCCCATGGGAACCAAATCTGCACCTCTCCCAATGCAAAGTACTTCCCATAGGCTGCCACGGGATATTCGTATCTGTAGAATAGTAAGAACTGGACCCTTTTTTGGAGGGAGAGAGGGCCTGCTGCAGCAAGCTAATCTGTGACCGGAACTCCTCCACATGGCTCCATTTGCCATTAGTGGGTCTCCCACATGCATTGCAGTTACAACCTCTGGTCCATTGGAATAGCTATCCTGTCCCGATACTATACCAAATACAGAAGATGGCTCTTATCGGTGTAATAGGAAAATGAGGAGAATCTTGTTTCCCTGGCAGTTTTTGGTGATCTGCTTGTGCCCTGAAGCATGTGGATTAACAAGCTCTTGTCACGGTAAACTCTATGTTTGCTAGAGAAGAGAAAGACGAGCTATTATTGTGTACTGCCTCCAAAGTGGGAATTGAGGGTGGCCCTCCACCAAACCTTGTGGAAGTAAATCGTGCAAAACAATTAACTGGGTATGCAACATATAGAACACCATTTCCAGGAAGTATGTATCCGCACATAAGGATGCATAGGCAGATTCTTGGCCATCTCTCTGCAGTCTACTATGTTGCATTTGATAGGACTGGACACAGAATATTTACTGGTTCAGCTGATTGCTTGGTGAAAATTTGGTCTACTCACAATGTCCGGTTGCTCGCCACACTACGAGGTCATTCAGCTGAGATTTCTGATATGGCTGTGAATTATTAAAACACTATGATTGCAGTTGGAAGCTGTGATAAAATGATCAGGGTATGGTGTCTGAGAACTTGTGCACCAGTTGCTGTGCTCCAGGGACACACAGGATCCATTACATCTTTACAGTTTAGTCCAGTGGTCAAAGGCTCCATGTGCTACATGGTCTCTACTGGTGCAGATGGAACAGTTTGCTTTTGGCAATGGGATGCAGATTCCATGAAATTCAGTAATTGGCCAGTGAAGTTTACAGAGAAATACAGGCCTGGAGTTCAGATGCTTCATTCTTCTTTTAGTGTTGGTGGTACATTTCTAGCAACAGGCAGTACAGATCATGTTATCAGGATGTATTTTTTTTGGCTCTGAAACAGCTGAAAAAATAGCTGAACTGGAAAGCCATGCTGACAAAGTCGACAGCATTCAGTTTTCGAACAGAGGTGATAGGTTCATAAGTGGCAGCAGAGATGGAATAGCCCATATCTGGCGTTTCCAGCAAACAGAATGGAGGAGTATCTTGTTGGACATGGCAGAAGGGGAGCGTGAGGGGCAGTTGCGGATATGGGGACATGCCTGTGAAACTCGCCAACCATCGGCACCTCTGTGCTTTGGAGGAGATTTCTCCTTTTTATTGTTCCTTGCCACAATATTGATAAACACACAGGCATCCGGTAGTTTAGGCTCCCACTCGAGGAGTTAACAGTGATTATCTGACAAGCTTCCAGGCCTAGTGACATATTTATTTGTTTTCCCAGTTGAATCTATGGTCCTGGTTTTGTCTATTTTTACTCTGCTGCTCCTCCCCCCGCCCTGACAAGACAAGACCTTCTGGGGAGAAACAAAGGCGCTTGCTGCAGTATCCAGGCACACAAAGACTCCAGAACAAAGAACAAAAGTGATGGCTCAAATGTAGTCATTAGGTTATGAAACTGCGCTCCCTAGACTCCAAGTCTGGTGAAGGGTGGTACCATGCATGCCTGAAGAGCTCTGTCAGGTTCATAAGACAATTAAAAACGACTGTAAACAAAAAGTTTTCTTTCCTTACCCTTTTCTGGAACACAGAGAAATACGGTGGAGTTATCTTTTTATTTATATAACCTTTTCAGCCCTCTCCCTCCCCCACAGCACAATTTTTCTGTGTAAATTTAGTGCTGGGAAACCATGTCAGTTCTGGAAAATGTCTTGCTATCGCCGCTGGCCAGGTATGGCATGGGCAGAGCTAAAGCAACCGTTCCGACTCTGCCCCGGTGGTGGCGGCGACACAAGGTGAGCTTGGGTACATCAGGATTATTTTCATTCTGGCTGCTGAACACTGCTGAACCCAGAGTTTCTCTCAGCAGCAGTAAGCAATTCTCTGTTCTGCTCAGTGTTCACTGAGCCCTGCATTCTTCTCTGGAAGGTGACCTTTTACACCTCTTACACCCTCGGGCAACTTTAACAGCCCTCCCGCACCGTTCCTCCGGCATGTCTCAAGTCTATCTAAGTATGACTTCACAAACACACATGCTCCTGCTTGCTCTATCTGTGCGTCTCTGTTTCACACACATAGGTTAGCCCCATTCATTCCAGCTGGCAACACTGTTGCCACAGTAACAGAGATGCCTCTGTTATGGCTTGATTTCATTTACTAATGGCTCACGTAATACAACTGAACACAGGTGACTGCTTGACATCTCAAGTGATGTGTCATTCTAATAGGATCATGGGCTTCAGAATGCAGTTGCTGCCAAAATATCCTGTTCTGTGGGCCGCAGGAGAAGCATGGCCTCCACATGATGCCAAATAAAAGAGCTGAGCCCTCTGGAAACTGTAACAGGCCTTTCTGCTAATGCACAAGCCTAATGAACACAGCAACTTAAAGCATCTTCTCTTAAGGCCCCATCTAAAATACAACTATAGCGAAGTCAGGAGATCCAGTTAAACTTTGGGTGGGGCCTAACTGTGTCCCTGCAGACTTCCAGGATGCTGGGGTGACCAGACAGCAAATGTGAAAAATCGGGACAGGGAGTGGGGTGTAATAGGCGCCAATATAAGAAAAAGACCCAAAAATTGGGACTGTCCCTATAAAATCAGGACATCTGGTCACCCTACAGGATGTTGACCCTGTTGTGGGCATACAGTTAGATTCCAAATACATCACAGCTTTAATCCTGTTGTAATGGGTCAAGAGACAGACAGGCGGTGGTGGTGGGCTGAGGGCCCAGGAAACTAGTTTTCTGTTTATCTTCAGAACAGCTACAGCATGTGCGACAGCAATACAGCCTTCCTGTAGACATCCTTTCTCCCCTGCCCCCGCTAAGGTGACCAGACAGCAAGTGTGAAAAATCGGGACGGGGTGGGGGTGGGGGTAATAGGAGCCTATATAAGAAAAAGATCCAAAAATCAGAACTGTCCCTATAAAATCAGGACATCTGGTCACCCTAGCCCCCGCCAAAGTGCCTGATCTGGAGCAATCACCTCTAAATTTGGAGGGTGGTTCATTCTCAAGGGTCTCTTTGTGCCATGGCCTCTCTCTGGAGACTGACACCAAGCTTTACAATTGGTGTTCACAGAGCCGCTGTTTTTTATGATGTGGACACTTCCAATGGGAGCTGGAATGACACCAAACAGCTGTCAGATGGCAACAGCTTTTGATCACTAATGACCTGGGGATGGATGCACCTCTAGATACTTAAATACATGGACAATCATAAAATGTGTCATAAAAACAAAAGATGTCTAAAGTCTTCCCCTGAAGCACAAAAGACAAGTGCCTCTGTCTGTCAGCTGAGGTATGCTAGTTGTAAGTTACAGCTTCTGTGGCATCTCCGTCACAGCCTTCATTGTTCTGAAGGCTGTGTAATATTTAATGGGACTGGACCAAAACTGCATTGGCAAATGGACAGAGCAATAAAAATTAACTAGCATATACTAATTATTGAGAACTCATTGAGTGTACTGTCAAAGTGATTCTTCTGTGGCTTTGATTCCTTATAGAATTACTTCCTTGCCTTATGGCAACTAGACATATGATAGTTCCTCACCCTCTCCATATGTCTCATTGCTCTCTTCAGCTTGTTTACCTGGGACACTCAGAAAAGTTAATGCAAATCAATTAAAGGTGTGAAGTCAATGTAAATAAGGTAAAGCGCATTAACTTCCAGGTAGAAGCTCTCTTCCTTGGAGAAGGATTAGTGAACTAAGAGCACTTTACTCCTGAATGAGCGCATCCTGAAACAAAGTTAATGTGTTTTAATTTATACGTGTTGATGTCCTCATGCTGTGGTTGGCTCGCCTTCACTTTCCTGACTGCGCCTGTGTAAACAAGCACAAATTCAATCCTGCAAACCCAGGGCATTTTCTTGAGCCTCTGCAGAGCAGCAGTGCAATGTACCAGGTCCTCCAGCTCCACCTTGGAAGTGATAAAAATATCCAGCTTTGCCTGTGGGTCAGTGGCCAGACCAGGCTCTGATTCTAGCATACATGATACCAGCTGCATACCTGACAGATTATTTTAATGGTCCATTGACTTCAGATACATCCATTCTGAGCACTGTAGGAAAGAATCCCCATTTGTGGTTATTTGTCAAGACCACCAGAGCTGAGCAGAATTGATCATACTGGGCACTGTGCAGCAGAACACCTGTGGTTATTTTGAATTGCTGCTTGTTAGGAGACCCCTGTGTATATGTAGTTGGGGAATGTCAATTACAATGATCCTTACCAGCTTTTATATGGCACTGCTTTGGAATGGATAACGGCCGTGGTCTTCTCTGGGCAGGGCTGGCTCTAGGCACCAGCAAACCAAGCACGTGCTTGGGGCGGCACATTTTCAGGGGCAGCATTCCGGCCATCGTTTTTTTTTTTTGGTTTTTTTTTTTGCTTAGGGTGGTAAAAGCCTAGAGCCAGCCCTGCCAGCAGCAGCGCGCGGGGAGCGCCCTGGGACCGCTGTGGTTCGTGTCGGGGAGCAGCGCCTGCACCTTGTGGCTGGGTTGAGCGGGCTCCGAGCGTGGGACACTCGGGCTGGGGGCCACCGGGCGGGGGGAGCTGCCTGCAGGTGCTGCAGGGCGGCCGCCCCCCAGCGCCGCAGCCGGGGCTGGGCGAAGCAGCCCGAGCCGCCTAGGGACTGCGGCAGGGCGGCCAGGAGCAGCAGCGGGACCATAGTAGGGACCGGTGCCCAGGGCGCTGCCATGTGGGGCCTGCGTCCCGCTCTCCGGGGCTCCGCTCCCTCTGGGGCTACCCTGCCCCAGCTCCTCAGTCCCCTGCTGGGGCAGTCCCCCAGCTCTGCCCTCCTGGATCCCGGCCGGTCCTGGAGGCAGGAGCCCTGGCTGGAAGGGCCCTGGGCTGAGGCGCGGCCCGGGAGCCCCGCTGCTTACTCCAACCCTGCCAGCGCCGGACCGGCTGGAGGCGAGGGGGGAGCGGGTGGAGTCAGCACTGGTGGGGGGGGAGCCCAGAGCTGGGGAGGCAGGGGTGTATGGGGGGCAGCCAAAATTTTTTTTGCTTGGGGCGGCAAAAAAACTAGAGCCGGCCCTGTCCCTGGGTCCTTGATCCAGTCACCAAAGCAGTTGCCCGCTCTGTGTTTGGCTCCCCTGATTGTTAGAGGCTGGTTTACTCACAGAGGGCATCAGGAATCTCCTGCCCTAAATAAAGAGTCAGGTATTCAATTGAAGTTAACCTGGCTAAAGGGTGGCTTTGTTGGCACTTGTCAGAAATAGAAATGGGGCAACAAGGGTATCCAAACTTGGCGATGTGGAACATCCTGGTCTGCGAGTGAGCATCCAACCATCTGCTGAGAAGGGCACTGCTCAGTCCAGTGAGCAGTGCAGGGAAGCCAGCAGAACAAGAATAGCCCAGGACGAAACTAGGAGGTCGGGGCAGGAAGGAAAACAGAACAGACAATTTTGCAGGGTGTCCATCTGAACAGGGTCAGGCTTCGGCTCAGATGTGTTTCTAATGGGAGTCAATTCCTACCTGAAGATGTGACCCATTCTCCTGGCACCTCCACACGGTAGCTTTAGGACAGGCAGCCAATGCATACCTTCTGAGCACAGGGGTCAGCGTGAGGAATGGGGGAAAAGCAAGCTCTGGGATAATAGACAACTGAGGGGTTTGTAGACAGTAACTGTTACCTTGAATTACACCAGAAGGTGCACTGGCAGCCAGTGCAGAGTATAGAAGTAATATGTGTCTTCCTAGTCTGACCTATTTTAAGGTAGGCAGCTGCACTCTGCAATAGCTGAAGCTGCCAGGTAGCCTCAAGTAGAGTGTTGCAGTAATCTTTACAGTATTTTCTCCTCAATGGCGTGTAATGTTGCTGTGTGCTGTTAACAGCTGCCACATTCCCATTCAGAGGTGGCTGCATTTCAGTGATGGGTGAAAAGATCCCTGCACGTTTGTGTTGCACATCAGTAAAATGTTTCCAGCATCCCCTGGCTGCCTTGCTGTAGCTACACCAGACTTTTTCCATTAAAAGTTCCAACTGCTGTTAACACCAATACAGCTCCGCTGGCAGAAGCAATGTTGGAAGCTCTGGTGCACACTGGGCTTCTACTGCTGCTGGCATTTTAACACCATAGCATGCAACCCTGTTCAGCACATATCTAAATGACATGGCATTAACAACACTAGTGGGTGTAGGGGCCTCGTCTACACTAGGGCTCCCATCATTGCTATCACTGGTGGCACTGCGTCCATATTAGTGAGGGTGGGAAATGTTTTCAAAACATCTTGTATAGACAAAGCCTTGGATGATGAGACCTATTGTGTGGAAACATCAGTCATTAATGAATTCTGTTAGGGTATGTCTATGCTGCATAGTGAACCCAGGCTCTGACTCTATTCCATCCGACACCCCCTCCCCCCCGCGCCGTCCACACACAGAGCTCTCTGACACCAGTGGAACCCTGACTCACCCAGAGGTATGGGTCCGAGTCTGTGTCCCCCTGTAGCACATGTGCAAGCCCACTAACTTTGCAGTTTAGCGGTGGCAGAAACCCGGGATGCCATGCTCGGATTCTAAGAGTTCGTCAGTGCTATTCCACAGTCCCCTGGGCCTGTGTGTCCCGGCCCTTCTGTCCCCAAACTACCCACTCGACTTCCAGGAACCAGAAGCAATCTCCTCATTCAGACACAGCTATTCAGCATGTAACCCTTCCTCTCCACACTGACTGTTCGATTGTAAGCACACGTTGGGGTATTAGCCTTACTGAGCGCTGATTCATATTTCTGCATGTACGGTTTTGTTTATAAGTCAGCCACACTGGGACTACCTCTCAGCACAGCTGAAATGTCCTGGGCTGCCTGGATTATCAGTCCAAATCGCAGCAGTGTACATGTCTCCACCTACATGAGAATTTTACTGATTTTGCCGCCATTTTTCACCCATTCCTGACTGAGGATGCAGGCAAACTTCTCACTCAGGAATGTCGGTTACATTCCAGGGCAAGGCATACTTATTAGGGCAGACTCAGTAGCTCACGAGCCCCTCCATTTGTAGGTGTGCTGGTCAGTTACCAGATGCAACAAAAATTCCTTAGCATAGATGGATGGTGTTCCTCTGCTGGCCTGGAATAGAAGCCCTCACTGCCACTCAGATACTTCTAGCATACAAACGTCTTCCAGAGTTTGCCCTGCCTGAAAGGGTGGTAAAAGCTAAGCTAGTAACAGATTCCTTCACAGGACACCTCCCCCTGGCCATGGGAAAATAATTTAATGAGACTTTTATATGAATTTAATTAATTTTATTCTTCTTACTATAATGTTTCTTGGCTTGGGTCATGGTTTTCTGGAGCTTCTGAATAGGACAGTTAAAAAAGGATGAATAAAATAAAACCAAATGATAAAAAGTCTGCTCCTGTGACTTTGCAGTGACACAGCCTCTAATAAATGGTAGAAATCCTGGTTTTTCTCTTGACCAGACAATAATGTGCTCTTTCACTTTCCTTGGCAGGCCCTGCCAGAACCGAGGGACTAGGAACCTGGGGGAGTGGATGCTCAACCTATGTGGGAGAAAGAAAAGAATAAAGGATAAAATGCAGCAGGACATTCTGTGTTCAGTCCCCATCACATTACCATGTCCTGCAGCCTATGCAACCAATGGACAATTCAGGAATTGGTGGGCCCATGACCCAAGCAATGAACAGTTCATGGAACAGTGAAATGTACCCAGAACTACAGTCTGCTCCTGTGCAACCAAGTCCCATATGTGCAAAATGCTCCAGAAGGGGTAAGGAAAACATAAGAACATAAGAAAGGCCATACCGGGTCAGACCAAAGGTCCATGTAGCCCAGTATCCTGTCTACCGACAGTGGCCAATGCCAGGTGCCCCAGAGGGAGTGAACCTAACAGGCAATGATCAAGTGATCTCTCTCCTGCCATCCATCTCCACCCTCTGACAGACAGAGGCTAGGGACACCATTCCTTACCCGTCCTGGCTAATAGCCATTAATGGACTTAACCACCATGAATTTATCCAGTTCTCTTTTAAACTCTGTTATAGTCCTAGCCTTCACAACCTCCTCAGGTAAGGAGTTCCACAAGTTGACTGTGCGCTGCGTGAAGAAGAACTTCCTTGTATTTGTTTTAAACCTGCTGCCTATTAATTTCATTTGATGACCCCTAGTTCTTGTATTATGGGAATAAGTAAATAACTTTTCCTTATCCACTTTCTCCACATCACTCATGATTTTATATACCTCTATCATATCCCCCCTTAGGCCTGGTCTACACTAACCCCCCAATTCGAACTAAGGTACGCAACTTCAGCTACGTGAATAACGTAGCTGAAGTTGACGTACCTTAGTTCGAACTTACCGTGGTCCAGATGCGGCAGGCAGGCTCCCCCGTTGACTCCGCGTACTCCTCGCGCCGAGCAGGATTACCGGAGTCGACGGCGAGCACTTCTGGGTTCGATTTATCGCGTCCAGACAAGACGCGATAAATCGAACCCAGACGTTCGATTGCCTGCCGCCGAACCAGCGCGTAAGTATAGACAAGCCCTTAGTCTCCTCTTTTCCAAGCTGAAGAGTCCTACCCTCTTTAATCTCCCCTCATATGGGACCCGTTCCAAACCCTTAATCATTTTAGTTGCCCTTTTTTGAACCTTTTCTAGTGACACAACTTGTGTCACACAAGGGTCATAATGTCCCATGAGACTGTAGCATTTGCACTGCATATAGTTTAGCAGTTTTGCACTTTTTGTGCTTGGGTTGTATATTCCGCACTTTTTTTGTTTTAATGGCTTTTGCCTCTTGTTGGCAGCTGGTCTGCCAATAAAGTTTGTTAATTGAAACATGCTCTTAAATAACAAAGTGTTTTGTTTGCAAACAAGAATAATTCTCAAGGTTACATGAACCGTTTTAATTAAATTCATCAGCTGCTTTGGCCCTAGAAATTCTGGGATATGTGTGGGATAACATAAATGTGAGAAGACTATAGTACGTCTTTTCTCCACATCTACAGCACCTTGCAGACCCATAATGTGGGTGCAAAAGGCCCATGTGGGCATCCCACTCCAGTAATGATAGGTGCACTTCCTGTCTGCATGTGACATTGTTCCAATCCAGCAGTGTCTCGAGTCCATTCTGGGTGAAATGGTTCGCCTTTCGCCTTGCAGAAAGTGTGCAGTGCACATCAGGCCGCAATATGGTGGATGGCATTGGCAATATTGGCATCCAAACGGTTCTGAAGGTAGCACCAGCTTGACTTCCTCCTGTCAAATGTGTATTCCACTGCCATCCTGCAGCAGCTACTGAGCATTTAACTGAACTTTGCATTGCCAGGCCTTCTGAGACCAAGGGACCGTTTCATAAACCATGGCAGAAGAGGGTGTGTGGGGGTCTCTTGAATAACAGTGAGGACAGAGGCTACATTTATAATAATGTTATCTTTGGAAGGGAATAACATCCTTGCTTGTCCATGAAGATGAAGTCTTGGTCTCTGCAAAACCCTGGCAACATGCATCCGGCCAGTACCTCCCACGTTGGTGCCCATGAACCTGCCTCTGTGACCACCAAAGTCTGTGTAATGATGCAGTAGTACCCTCTGTAGCCTCTGTGCTCATTTGCTTCTTGTGGAGGACAAACTATGGGCACATGAGTCCCACGGATAGCCCTAGTGCAATTTGGGAAGCCATTGTCTCACAGCCGGCAATTATTTCAGGAACACTGTTTTTGCCAGCCTCCTTTGGGGAAATGACAGTTCTGGATCCATGGCCTGGCTCTGGTAGCAAATTTTCATATCAAATGCACAGTGGGCTAACATTAAAAGGAGCTACTTAAACAATGATCTTAGAGTAGATCCCATGAGTATTACAACCATTATTTTGGGACGGGGGTTGGAATTTTTTTTTCTCTCACTAAAAGATTTCACACAGCCAAGTCACTTATAGTAGATATTTTACTTTGCAAGTGCAGGTTAAGAGCACTTTGGGTCGAGAGCCGTGGAGTGGACAGAAAAGTTCTCCCACAATACACCATGAATCAAGTCCTAGAATGGCTACAGCTAGCCAGGGAGATAAGAACTCTGGGATACACCCTCAGAAGCCACAGCGCCTGACTCATGTCTGCGCACCACAGTATGGCTGCACCAGTATGTGGCATGCATAGCAATGCAGTGTGGCTGCTCAAGTGGGAGCCTGGAAAGAACAGGTTTGCAAGTGTGGGTGACATGATTCCGGATTTACTATGCAGTGTAGACATACCTTTACAAACTGTTTGACTTCAGTTAGTACATCAGGGCTAACGCTGGCAGTCTGGCTCTACAAAATACATGCTGCTGTATCAATCCTTTGGCTGCAAAGAACATCTGGATACCAAGGGAGAACTACAATATCAAGCACGGCAGGTAGGCTATAGAGCTATATTATTCAGGAGGTTTGTTTTTTTTATTTGCCTATTAACATCAGCGTGGGACTCTGGTGTGCTAACAGATTTGGTCATTTGTGAGCTGTGGACTCTGTAGCACTATTAAACACGCGAGGGAGGAAGTCGGTTACATTAGTGAACACGGCTAATTCTCAGTCCTGTTGTGCAGAATATGTGTCACCTCCCCAGCTGTCACATCTCAATGGAATGTGCTTCCGCTAGCAGTTAATCTCATCTGAAGAATGCACCACAGACAGAGATCTCTGCCTGAGAGGGAAATGATTTTTATGCAGCTTAATATATTGAATTAAGTGAAACACTGACGCAAGACAAACACTCCTCCCTCCCTTCTACTGCTGGCTCTGACACTTTCATGGGCTTGGGTTTCATTACTACTCAGTGCTGCTGCAAAATTTACCAGCCCAGCCTGGAACTTTCCGGGCCCATGCCAAAAAGTGTGACCGATCACCGATGCCTCTTTTTCCTTTCTATTGGGCCCTTACGATATTAACTACCAAATGAGAGGAGTTGATGCCTAAAAGGAGGCTTAGTTTGCAACAGACCTGATCTCAGCAGTGGCGGCATTTCTGGGGCGTAAAACAGCCCCAGTGGTGACAGCCACTGAAGAGAGAGGTGTTCAGTGCAGAATCACAGAAACAAGAGCAGAGCTTGTAACAGATGAAGCTCATGATATTAAATAAGATTCTTATGGCACACTTGATGAGTTTGTTACTTAATTCTCATCTGCTTCTTCAATTTCTTGAACCTTTGCATCTAACGATGCTATTTTCTTGTCTGAATGCCTGTAGACAATCTGCCAGGCTAAAGGCTGGCGTGTTTGTCATTCTCTCCTGTGATGTTTCATCACAGCTTGAGTTTATTTTTTTTGTCTGCACTGTTGTTGCATTTAAATTAGCCAGATTATTATTTTTAACAATAACAATCTTATATTCATATAATATTTTGCATCCAGAAGGAAGCCACAGAACTTTTCAAACTGCAGAGGGACTGCTTCATCCATCACTGAAATGCAGCCACAGCTGGGGTGAAGTATAGCAATTAATCATGCACAACAAGAGTAGAGAGCATCTTAGGATATGAAGTGGAAAAATAGCTTTTCCAGCTAGATTCTGCAGAATCAAATAGGCAAAATGTTATTCCCCAAACTGGAATTTGGTTAGGACCGAGGGGCTAAACTCCTACAAAAAAAAGAGACCTTCACAGACCAGGTTAGCTCATCTGAAAAACAGCACTTCAAACAGCCCTGTGCTGGTGCCTTGGTTAAGCACTAAATCATAGGAAAGAATATTGCCTATGGAATCACCACCACCATTTGCTGTAGTACCTTAGGGTTCGTCTACATAACAGGAGAAAGAGCCACAGCAGCGAGTTTCACAGCCCGCGTCAACTGACTCAGGCTCACAGGGCTCATGCTGCAGGGCTATAAATACCAATGTAGGCATTCGGACTCAAGCTGGAGCCGGCCTTTGAAACCTGGCAATGGGGAAGGTCTCGAAGCTCGGGTTCCAGCCTGAGCCCAAATGTCTACACTGCTATTTTTAGCCCCACAGGTTAAGCCCTGTGAGCCTGAGTCAGTTGACCTGAGCTCTGAGACGCGCGGCTGTGGGGTTTTTTTTTTTGGTTGTGTGGCTGTAGCCTTAGAAGTTTAATGCTGTTGCTGACTCAGCCTGACATTGTTAAGCTTCTCAGCTCACAGCATGAGCCAGGATGGGGGAGAGGGATAGCTCAGTGGTTTGAGCATTGGCCTGCTAAATCCAGTGTTGTGAGTTCAATCCTTGAGGGGGCCACTGAGGGATCTGGGGCAAAATCAGTACTTGGTCCTGCTAGTAAAGGCAGGGAGCTGGACTTAATGACCAAGGTCCTTTCCAGTTCTAGGAGATAGGATATCTCCATAAATTAAAAAAGCATAAGGTGATAGGGCTGCATAGCTATAATAAGAAAGAAGAAGCTTTACTAACCACTGAAAAGCAGCCACTGGGGTGAAATGAAGCTGCTTTTTAACAGTGCACATCTGAGTCAAGGAAGGGCAGAAAAATCCCATAAATAGATGAATACAATGGTCCAAATTCTGCTCTTGGGAACACCATCGAAGCCCCTCCATATGTAATTCTTCAGGTGAACTTTAGGTAGGAAGAGTGTGGTGACCTATTAGGAGTGGTCAGGAAATGGGTTTTTCTTCTGTGGAAAATTTTGACTTTTTGTGACCAAACTTCCAAATCTGAAATTTTTTGGCTGAAAAAATCAAAAACTTTAGGCCAAAACCCAGAAATTATTATTTGGAAGTGCTGCCACGGTGTCTCATGGGAACCATAGTAAAGGTGCCCCAAGGCCCTGTTCTCTCCTATGGGCTTGGGCTTCCTGGCTGGGCTGCAGCTACCATAGTGCACCGCAGTCTCCTCTCTTGCAGAGTCACTGCACTGTACCTGGTCATAGTGACTCCTGGAAGCTGAAATCTGGCCAGGGAACTTGGCCCATAGAGAAGACTGGGGGCATGAGGCTGTTGAGCTGCAGCTCCTAGGAGGCACCATGGCAGCATTGCTAAACTGGAGGGTTTGGGGGTAGGTTTTTCAATGAAATGCACATTTCTTTGGTGAAAACCTATTTTGCTTGTGAAATGCAGGTTTGATGGAAAATTTTCAATTAGCCCTTATACCTATATTGGAATTTGTCCAAGATACTAAAACCAACACCCCTAGTCCTACAGAAAATGCCCTGAGAGTTTTAAGGACCACAAGCGATCAAGGCCTGGAGTTTACATCTCAGTTTTTCAGAAAAACCAGGTAGAATACACCATTAGAAAAGGTCTTTCTCAGGCAGAAAGGCAAGCCAGATCACACGGCAACCACGCTGTACAGTACTTACAGGACATTGAGAAAGCAACAATACTTCCTATAAAATAGAGAGTAGACATTTTTCCAACCATCTCCACGTTCTATGAAATGAAAAGTGCATTTAGTCACAGGAAAAAGCAGAAAGTGTAACTCCTGTTTTCAGCTTTTAGTTGTCAATGTTCTTAATCTGAAAGCTCTTTGGAGTCCAAGACTGTGTTTTCCTATATGTTTGTGCAGTGTCTAGCCAGGAGCGCCGCCAGCTTTTCTGCCGCCCTAGGCGGCGGAAGGTCCCGCCCCGAAATGCCGCCCCCCACAGAGGTGGCGGAAGGTCCAGCCGCAGAAATACCGCCGCAGTCGCCACCCCCCAAATTGTAGCGCCCTAGGCGACTGCCTAGGTCGCCTAATGGGTTGCGCCGGCCCTGTGTCTAGCACAGTGGGTCCCCATCCTGTTTAGGACCTCGGGGTACTATAATAATAATAAGGGGCTAGATTCTGCCACCCCTACTCCCATTTAAAACCTAAATCCATGAGCAATCTCATTAGTTTCAATGGGGCTTCCTGCCTGCACAGTAGGTTACTATTCAGCATGTCAAGGTGGAACAGTCTGGCAGTAAGGAAGCAAAGGTATAACGTACAGACAATTGACTACTGTGAGTGGAACAGGGAAAATGATGCCATGAGGGATTCCTAAACCTGAAGGTCTTTTCCTCACATTACCACAGACACAGTTGTTCTTGAATCACATAGCAGATTTGTACTGCCAAGGAGAGCCTGCTTATTATAATGTAATATACCCATCACTGATTAATCCAAATTGCAGCATTCAAAGCCCATGCCAGATGAGTGAGGCTATCCCTGTGCAGGCAGAGGCCAGCAGCGACAGGATAAATATCCATCATTTCAATAGGAATGCGGATCACTAGGCTTCTGGGGACGACTCATTCCAAGTGGGCGTCTCTCAGTTTTAATCATTCTTCTAGCCGCTTAATCCATTTTCACAATGTGTCCCGCTGAGGAAGTGCTGACCTTCGGATGAACTCCAGACGGGCCCTTTTGAGCTAGAGAAAAGAAACACTCAGGAAACAAACGGATGCAGTTATTTAAGCTCTGGTGATGACAAAGGCCACTAAACCCTGCTGTAATACAAATAATAAACAATAGTAACACAGATGGGCCTGGGCTGCAAAGTTTGAATCTGGACCAGCCATACCCAAGATCGGCGGGGTGCCTGGCACGGTGGCTCAAGTTTGACCTGAAAAATTGCAGTCTGTGGCTCAGTTAGGTGCAGTGGAAATGTCATGCTAAACATTGCACTTACAGAGGGCACCTTTCATCCAAGGACATTTAGAAACAATCATTTCAACAAATCCTCAAAACACTTTTTCAAGGTAGTTTTGCTCTCCATGTTATAGAGGTGTAAACAGGGCCAGAGGTGTTCACCGACTCAGTGAGTCAGTGGCAGAACTGTGGAGTCCCGCAGCTCTTCCTCCCACCCCTCCCTCTAATCACTAAACTAAGCAATCTCCCAATTTATAACACAGGATCACCCTGAATTTTTCCTTTTGGGATCAGATTACCATTGTTGTTGTTGTTATTTATTATTTGTATTGCAGCAGCATTTAGGAGCCCTAGTCTTGGACCTCGCTGTGCTAGGTGCTGTACAAACACAGAACAAAGAGAGCTCATGGTGAGTTACTGAGAGCTTCCTGAGGGGCTGAAAATGAATGTGCTAAAGAGCTCCTGTACATCATCCAATGTAACCAGCTGCTAGCAGCAGAACCTAGGACAGGCTGTAATGTCTCTCCTTTTTTTTTTTTTTACAGAAAGATGAAAAACAAAGTGACTTTACTGGTAATTAAGGATGCTTTATTTGCAGCCCTGAGACTGACACCCTCTAGCCCTAGAATAGGCACATGCAGCAGCAGTGTAAGCATCTGCTGTAACCTTCTTCTGTAATTGCGACTTATCTCTAACAGAGAGGGATCCCCTCTAGAACTGAGATGTAATTGGCTCCATAACCATAAATCCAGCCTCTTCTGGAATGGAGACAGGCAGCCATGCCAGGGGCAGGAGGGGAAATTTCTGGCCACCAGAGTAAAAACCTACTCCTGCAAAAAGCGGTATCAAGGCTTGATCTGAGACGACAGGTCCTCTGCTTTCAGGGTATTGCCGGAAAGGCACCTCATTAGTAAATAGCATGAGATGCTAATGATCACCTCCGAAGGTTACAAGGTCCTGTGGTTTCTGAGCCTGTGACTTCAAGACATCTAGATTTTGCAAACCTGAATTCTTAACTCTGTAGGCATTCACATGCCACTGTGATAAATGTGCATGGCCAGCCATGCTATACTGGTAGTGGTTTATGCTTATGGCTAGAAGATTTCAATCTCCAGTCTGTTGGTAAGTAGCCATACTAATTTCCCCCTACTGTTAAAACAGAAAAACTTCAAAAACAGACTCCAACGAGAGACTGCTGAGCTGGAATTGATATGCAAACTAGACACAATCAACACAGGATTAAATAAAGACTGGGAATGGCTGAGCCATTACAAACATTGAATCTATCTCCCCTTGTAAGTATTTTCACACTTGCTTCTTATCAAACTGTCTGTACTGAGCCATCTTGATTATCACTTCAAAAGTTTTTTTTCTCTTACTTAATTGGCCTCTCAGAGTTGGTAAGACAACTCCCACCTGTTCATGCTCTCTGTATGTGTGTGTATATATATCTCCTCAATATATGTTTCACTCTATATGCATCCGAAGAAGTGGGTTGTAGCCCACGAAAGCTTATGCTCTAATAAATTTGTTAGTCTCTAAGGTGCCACAAGTACTCCTGTTCTTTTTGCGGATACAGACTAACACGGCTGCTACTCTGAAACCTGTCACACCTTCTTGTCAACTATATGAAATGGGCCACTCTCATTACCACTACAAAAGTGATTTTTCCTCCCTTGGTATCCTACTGTTAATTGAATTGTCTCGTTAGACTGACCTCTCACTTGGTAAGGCAACTCCCATCTTTTCATGTGCTGTGTATTTATACCTGCTACTGTATTTTCCACTCCATGCATCTGATGAAGTGGGTTATAGCCCACGAAAGCTTATGCCCAAATAAATGTGTTAGTCTCTAAGGTGCCACAAGGTCTCCTCATTGTTTTAGACAGACACTGTAGATGGAGCATCCATTTTCTCCAATTCATACCAGTTAGCAGTGTTTATGGTCTTAGCATTATTGAAACTCACATTGCAGCTATTTAAAAGCTAACACAACAAAACAGAATTTAATTTCAGTTTAGTGGAGCTGGAGCCAAGACACAATTTCTTTATAAATATGCAACCAGTTTTAAATTGCTAATAATCAAATGTCCTTTCAAAAAAAGCTCCCGTGAGATGTTTTTTTAATAAACCTCTCATACTGGGTTTCAAAAGGGGAGAGGGAAAGAAAGCCAGCAAGTTTGGAACTTTCACAGGGCCTGCCCATGTGAGACTTACTGAGTATGAGACAGCTGGAAGCCAGGACAAACATACTCTGTTTCTAAAATTAGACAGAGGGGAGGGTCTTTGCATACAGCAAACATTTTCCATTCGGGGGAAGGAATAGAAAAGGTCTTGGTATTGGCCAGGAATGCAGAAGTTTTAATTCCATTTTCTTCAAGTTTCCTGGCACAGGGCCATGCTAGGAATAAGCGCAATAAAAGGAACATACCCCTATTGTAGTGTCATGATTGTGATTACAGATGGTTTAAGACTAAATGTGTGGCACGCATTGGGCCTCAGTCCCAAGGGATGAGAAGAAGGCTGCATGGTGTCTTCCAGAGAACTTCGGTTCTATTTCTGTCAAAGCCAGGGGCGGGGGAGGGTCCAGACTATTCCAAACCTGCCTTTCCAAAGCTAGGGGCTTTCTTTGCTGAGGGCCAATTCCTCTCTTAGTCCACCAGTGCTTGTGGCAGTCGTGTTTTGACTGCTAAGGAAACATGAGGAGAAAAATGAGCATTAACTCCTCATACAGCACAAAGAAAATGCCAATGGATGGGTCCTGCAGCCTAGACTGGGGGCAGAGGCCCATATTAACTTACAGCCATTTTAGTCTTCACAAAATGGAGATGTGGCAGCTCTGCACATAGGCTGCCAGAAGCGTTTGGGCTGCAGTGATGAAGGCTACAGTAATAGGTTGTTACAATATCTTCTAGTAGACCAGCTCTGAGAGGAGGGAGATGACATCCACTCTGCCATTGAGGTTACATAGCCATCTGTGGGAAGGAACACGGCATTATTTAACTATGAACTAGAGAATGAAGAAGAATGCCCCATCCTGTGGAATGTGCAGAGGGAATTCAGGTAGGTAGAATATTATCGCCCATAAGGATACAAGAGCTAACTCTCCTACTGTTGCAAAAATGCCATGGGATCTTTAATGACCCCAAGTGGTTGGGATCACTGTTCTGCATCTCAGGATAAAGATCCTGGTCTGGTGTTGGTCACTGAGGAAGTAGAGATGCCTGACTCAGAAGAAAGGAAAGTTAAAATAAGGAACTGGGTCACAAAGGGACTAAAAAATAAAATCAACGAAGGCCTAGTGGAAGCCTCTGCAGTACACAATGCCCCATGGTGAGGTGAAGCGGACCATGCACATGTATGCACAGGGAGTCTGGGGTTAGGGCACTAAACTGGGACTCAGGACCACTGGGTCCAATTCACAGCTCTGCCACAGCCCACATTTCCTACGGGAGCTTGGACAAGTCCCTGCATCTCAGTTCCTGTAAAATGGGACTGTAATATCACTTCCCCTGTCTGCCTTGTCTATTTAGATTCTTTGGCGAAAAGGCTGTCTTCTGCTCTGTGTTTGTACAGTGTCTAACTTCCTGGGGCCCTGATCGCAGACAGAGACTTTATACACATAAACAAGTACCCTAGAGCTCCTTGCTCTGAGACGTGCCTTTTGTAGGAGACTGGTGCATACGTCTCCTCACCCAAAAGGTGGTTAATGGCCCAACTCTTTGTCTTGGTGAAAAGTAAAATCATAAATTAAAAAAAAAAAAGTTGAAACAATAAATAAAGACTGGCTGGCAGTGAAAGAGAGGCAGGCCCTGGAATTTCTGTGTATGTGCTGCAGCGGAGGGAAATTAATAACACAATAAAACCAGGCAGTGCTCAATAAATGTAATTTGAACAGACAGCCATTCCATTTCAATAAACAATAACCACCTCACATACTAAATGGTTAGATCTAAAATCCCCCATTATGAGGCCAGGCTGTGCGTAGTGACTGTAATGCCAGCACTAGGTTTATAAACTCGGCTCATAACTTTTGCACAACACCTTATTTAGAATTTAAATACATCTCTTCCCTCACTGCCCCAGGTATTCTGGCAACTGCTGTGACTTAGGCACACCATAATTCATCCATACCACATGTGAGCCTCATCCTCCAAGCACTCAGTGTGCTGAGCTCCTATAGTCTTCCACAGGAGTTCTCTGCAAGGAGATCTTGCAGGATTGGGCCCTCTGTTTTTAAACATCCCTGTTGATCAAGGGTCGATTCGCTGGATTTGGGGAAAGAAACATTAACAGCTGCCACCTTTAGGATATTAAGAATGTGAGACAAAAAACTGCAAGGTCCCAATTTAGCAATGCAACATCACAACACAGTGCTAGTTTGACCAATGAGTCACCGTTTTGTTGCCCATGGGGAAAGTCTATGCTTCTGTAGCACACTTGCACAGCATGTATGATGTCCCTCCTCTAGTGGCTGGTTCACATAGGATACATCTGCACTACAGCTGGAAGGTGTAAATTCCAGCTTCAGGAGATGTACCTGCACTAGCTCTCAGGAGCTAACATGCTAAAAATAGAAGTGTAGCTGCAGCAGCACAAGTACGATCCTGTCTGAAACCTAGGCACAGATTTTGGCAGCTAGCCCCTCATGCAGCTGCAACTATGCTTCTATTTTTAGCAAGCTAGCTTGATCAGAGCTACTGTGGATAAGTTTACCCAAGCGGGAAATTACAACTCCCAGCTCCACTGTAGCTATAGTCTTAGGGTAGGTCTACACTTACCCGGTAGTTCGGCGGCAAGCAAATCGAACTTCTGGGTTCGACTTATCGCCTCTTCTCTGGACGTGATAAGTCGAACCCGGAAGTGCTCGCCGTCGACTGCAGTACTCCAGCTCAGCGAGAGGAGTACGCGAAGTCGACGGGGGAGCCTGCCTGCCGCGTCTGGACTGAGGTAAGTTCGAACTAAGGTACTTCGAACTTCAGCTACGTTATTCACGTAGCTGAAGTTGCGTACCTTAGTTCGAATTTGGGGGTTAGTGTAGACCTGCCCTTAGAGGATAACAGTCTTCCTCTGATAATGGAGTTACTCCTTTAACTCACATGGTAGAAGTCTCTGCTGAAGGTCTTGGGTTCAAATCCTGATGATGACCCACCCATCCTAGGGTTGTCCCTTGCGTTTTCCTCTTTGAACTAAGGTTGGGATTTTTTGTGACCTTCAAGCTGGGGAGTGTGGAACATGAAAACCAAATTGCAAAGGGCAGCCATCTTAGGCCTGGTCTACACTTACCCCCCAAGTCGAAGTAAGGTACGCAAATTCAGCTACGTGAATAACGTAGCTGAATTCGACATACCTTACTTCGAATTTACCGCGGTCCACACGCGGCAGGCAGGCTCCCCCGTCGACTTCGCGGTACTCCTCTCGCCGAGCTGGAGTACCGCAGTCGACGGGGATCACTTCCTGGTTCGATTTATCGCGTCCACACCAGACGCGATAAATCGAACTCGGAACTTCGATCCGCAGCCGTCGAACTACCGGGTAAGTGTAGACTAGCCCTTAGAAAACCATTAAGACGTCTCGTGCATATTTAATAGTTTCTGCATCAATTTTTCTCAGTTTGTGTCAAATGATGATTTTTCTAATTTCCAGTCCTGCAAACACACAGCCTGGGATTTGAAAATCAAGCTATGTATTTTTCTACTTCTGCATTACCACAACTAATAGAGCTCTGCAATCAGAACTTAGCCAGCCATTTTGCAGATCAGAATAGAATCCAGCTCATTCCTCTAGAGATATGTTGGCTCGGCAGGGCTAACAGGCGTAAACAGTTGGTTTTGTCAGTAAACAGGTAGTTTAACTATGAAATTACACAGGAAGCAGATGCCAAGGTACAAAGCAGAACTTGGTACAGTCATCCTTACAGCTAATTTTTTGTTAGAAAACTATCCACAAACAGATCGTGATTTGTACAAGTTTGTTCAATGTTCATAATTGTTTGGTGGATTATTAGCATGAATGAGTTTTAACCGAACATTGTTTCAAGCAATGGTCACTCTGTTCATTGGCTATTTGTTATCTGAGCCAGATGATTGATTACTGCAGTCACACAGCAATAGTTCTGTTCCCTGACTTGATGTCTTCAGTTTTAGAAATAGTTGGGAATCCCTTCTTCTGTTTACAAAATATCCATGAGCATTGGTAACTGTCTGAATCCACTGTGCAGAACAGAGATGTGAGTAGAACTGGTCAGGAATTTTTTGACAAAACGTTTTGTTTTTTTCTCAGAAATGCTGATTCACGAAAGCAAAGCTTTTGGTGGTAACATACCAATTTTGATGAAACTCTCATTGGGAAAGGGATCTCAGGTCTGGGACAGAATTTCTGATCAAAGCCAGAGCATAAGGGAAAGAGAGTAGCCAATAGTTCAGTGCTAGACCAATTAGCTATGAAACCTAGGTTCAGCCCCTACTCTACCTGATTCATAGCAGAGACTTGACCCTGTATTTCCCACATTTCAGGTGAGTGCCCTAGCTACTGAGCTGTGAGCTATTCTGGGATAGGGCTCCTCTCTGTTTTTTCACAAGGTTTGAAAGGTTGTCCTGATGCAGAATGTTCGAAATCTCAAAAAGCTTTTCAGGATGGGAAAAACGTTCTCTGTCCCCACCTCCTAGCGCTAGGTATGAGTGCTTCTAGCACGTGTACTCTCTCAGGCATTCATTCTTGCAAGTGTGCAGGATGCTTTTGTTTTTCCTGACTATTCTTGCAAATAAAAATGTGCACATCCAAGTGTTGGTGAATACATAAAGAAAATGGTCTCAAATACCAACAAGGTGAATCAGCAGGTTTTATCTGCAAAAATATCCACGGACACTCTTAATGCCTCATTGGGTGACCTGGAGTGAGGCACTTTCTTTCTTTTTTGCAGGTGTCAACATTTTAAAATTAAGATGAAGGGTGCTGGTATGCTGGAAGGTGATTATTTCTGCCATAAACTGGTTCTTTGGTCTATAGAGAATTACAGAAGCTGCTAGCTTCAGCTAACCCAGTGCCAGGGGGTCTATATGCCCCCTCATTATATCATTTCATTCCCCCCAGTGTCACAGGGTGGATTGGATCCTTTAAGAGGCAGCTGGTCTAGCGCAACTGTGCCTCATTAATAGCCTTGCAAGGGGGACAGATAGCAGGCAGCTGGTCTCTTTTTGGGAACTGTGAGAGGAAGTTGTAGTAGAGGCTGCAGAGAGCATGAGATGTTTGGCTTGGTAGAAGGGTTTAGACTCAGAGGCCCACTTGGACACTATGAGCGGGGCGGAATCACCAGGTAAGAAAGGTCCAGGCGTTCCTGCAGAGATAAGGAGCAGGGAAAGAGTGGGTACTCAGAAGAGAGCAGGGGGTGTTTGAAGGAACTCAGGGTGGGCTGAAGGGAGAGGCTGACCAGAGCCTGGAGAGGGCTGAAAAATTGTGCGCAGGTTGAAGATGGAGAGACCCCAGGGAGGAGGGGCTGTGCAAGTGTGAGACTGGGGGAGAAGAGACTTTATTTTATGTTAATAAACCAGATTGCAAGAAGGGGTGTTATTGGACACACTCCTTTATGGAGTTATTAAGGAGCCTGAGGGAAGGGGAAACTGAGGCAGGGTGCTGCACTGCCACCCTAGGCCATGAGGGGGTGTTTGGGAGGTGACTGACCCTGTTACATGTGATGTAGTCTGCAGGATAATGAGAACCTCCTCCCATGAAGGAGGGATGCAGGTGCATTACAGACAGAGAACTACCATCAAGTTAAGTATGGCCTTGCAAGCTAATTTCTTGCTAAAGTGGTTCTTTTTTTCTTCAAATAATTTTGTATACAATTTTTTCAAAGGCACACAGGTGAAACTGACAGGGTCTGTGTGTATATATTATTCTATCAACTTCACCACCATCTTTAGGTTTTAGTGCTGGCATATCATCTACATGTTATGACTTCAGGGGGAAATAATCAACTGGTACTACATTAATAATCTCTTTCAAGATAACCATTCCTATACTTTTCAATGAATTCTCTTGTGTTTCTGTAGGGATGTTTTCAAAGTACAATAATATTAATATATCAAATTTGATCCCAAAGCACTTTAGAAACTAAGGGGCAGTTACTGAATCCCTGTGCAAGGCCTGGGCGAAAGCCCTTTGTGGAGTGAACGATCTATAGGAATCAAAGAACAGAAAACTCTCCTAAAGCAGTAGAGAGCCAGAGGACTGTTCTAGTGAAAGTGCATTCACTTACACCAGATCTGAATTGGGCACTTTGGGTTTTGTCGGAGGTTAGCTTGTGTTCTGGGGCTTCTGTCTAATGTGGGATTTGCTTTCACTTACAGCATTGCAAGCTCACACCATACTCTCTACTAAACACTTTGATCCCCGGTGGGCAATTTGGCTTTCTGACTTGCTTGCTGGAATTGACTCTGTCTTATAGGGATGCTTGGAGTTTCCTAAAGTCTGCACCTCCCTCTCCTCCGTTAGTTTTCTTAGTGAAGAAGAGTATCAGACTTGCTGCCCAAGGAGCCTTTTCCTAAGCAGCCCACTCTATGGGGTCTTTGAGCCTCTGTTGGTCTTCACACTGGAGCCTTGTCTTGGTGACCAGCAATCCACGGCATTCTTTGAAGAGTCTGCATTCTAGCGCCGCTTGCAAGGGCTGATTAAATGGGGTCCGCACCATCAAAAAAATCCAGAGCCTGCCAGATAATGTCTTACTTCCAGCCCATCCTAGGTGGACTCTTAGAGACCACAGCTGGGAGAGTGGGACAGTCTTCCTCCCCCTTGTGAGTGCTTGATCTTCCTCCCAGCTGAGTCCATGCAAGTGTAAGGAGACTGTTGCCCCCTTACTAACATTCAGTGGGGGTGTTTTGGTTGGCTAGCTCCCAGCACTAAAAGGGGAAGGGTCGATGGGAAATGAGTAGCCTGAGACTGACCATCCCCAGGAACAATGGGGAGAGGCCAATGCTCCAGATCAGCCTGATTGACAGGGCGGGCAGGCTAATCAGGGAGTCAGGAGGCCAGGAGGGTCCCGTCCTCCGTGTGAACTGGAATGGCCTGAGTCAGACAGAGTGGGGCCGAGCTAAGGAGAGAGCAGGGGCCCGAGCTAAGCTGCTGGAAGCAGAGCTGCAGCCCCAAAGCCGGAGCACAGCCCAGAGAGAGCAGACCTGCCCTGGAAGGAGAGCTGCAGCAACCAGAGCCAGAGGGGCCAGACAAGAAGCCAGGAAGCAGGTCAGAGCTGGGAGCAGAGTCACAGAAGCAGCCTGCAGAGCAGACCTGTCCTGGGGGCAGAGCTGCAGCAACCAGAGCCAGAGGGGCCAGAGAAGCAGCCCAGGGAGCTGGAGGCAGAGCAGCAGCAGCCGTGTTGAGGGAGAGTGGAGCTGGAGCTGGAGCTGGAGCAGTCCGGAGCCGGGTGCGGTGAGCAGCTGGGGAGAGGAGGGGGACCCTGGGCAGCAGGCCCAGCGCAGGGAGACGCCTCAGCCAAGAGGCTCTGCACGCCAGACTTGGAGGGGGATCGTAACCCTGTCAGGGCGGGGGCAACGCTGGGAAAAAGGGTCCTGCCACCTAGAGCCTGAGAGCGTGTGGCCACTGCCAGAGCAAGTGTCCAACCCGCAGCGTCTCTGCAGCACAGCCAGGGCCTGAGAAGGAGCCTGGGACCTACAAGGAACAGACTGTGAACTGCCCTGACGTTCCAGAGACACTGTTTGTGATGTTCCCTGCCACAAAGCGGGGTGATTTGTTTTCCTTTAACTTTTCCCATTTTCCCATATTCTTTTTTTAAATTAATTGTTAATTAAACAACTTGTATTTGCTTTAAATTGTATGAAATGATCAGTGGGTCAGGGAGGTGCCCAGTGCAAAGAGAGT
The DNA here is from genome assembly GCF_028017835.1 of Emys orbicularis. Classification (NCBI taxonomy): domain Eukaryota; kingdom Metazoa; phylum Chordata; order Testudines; family Emydidae; genus Emys; species Emys orbicularis. The sequence continues at coordinate 160,898,678 of NC_088685.1, read as the reverse complement.
ACCTTGGAGTGGGGACACCCTAGCCCCTGTCCTGGGTGACCACAGCAGGGTTGGGGGTCGAGACCCCCAGGAATCCTGGGCCCAGCCTTGTCGGGGTTTACGAGGACTCTGCCAGACAGGAGAGTGGAAGGGGAGTCCTCAAGGGCAGGGAGGCCTCTGGGTAAAGGAAGTGGGAGCGAGGACTCAGATCCTTTCGCTAGCCCACTTCACCGGGGTAGTGCAGAAGCCAGGAAAGTTCCCCACAATAGCGGGACCATTCCCCTGCTTACACAAGCAGGTGGCTGGTGGGCAGCAAGCAGATGCACGTCACAGTGCTGGCTGCTGCTCTACCTCTGACTCACTGCTGAGACGAGGCCATCTTGGATCTTTCAGCCTCACTTGCAGGATTCCTGCCTTATCCTGTAGGACCTTAAGGATGAATAGAAATATCCTCACTAAATTACAGGGAGGTATCTAGGGTGAGCAAACTTCTACATCCCCACCACCCCCAAATCCTTCTCACACGTGGCCCACACTAGGACAGCTCTCTCCTTCTGTGAAATGAGACCACCCTATGTTCCCTCCTCTCCTAGCCCCTCCCCCTAATGTGTTTGAAGAGCATTTCCACCAGACAGTTGAGCCAGCCTCCCTCACCCCAGTTGCCTGCCTGCAGCACCCAACCTGCTCTTCGGAAGGGACCTGCTCTGGGTCTCATGGCAGGAAGTTCCTGAACCCCCAGCCTGTGCCACAGCCATATGCCACCTCCGACCAGCAGCTTCCTGTGCTGTGGGGGAACGTGGAAAATAAATACAATCAATGACAATTTGAGAGGAAACAACCCAGCAGCTGAGGAACCAAGAACTCGGCATGGAAACAGTCATGGACTAAAACGGGGGAAACAGCCAGCCCTGCAGGCAAGTCTGAGTCACCCCTTGCATTACAAACGTCGGGCTACCAACTCTGTGGGATCTCCAGAGTCTCCTCTAGGCATAGGGTGGTAGGGATGCCTTCTCCTCTCCCCTGTCTCCTGGGGAAAAGCTGCCAATCAGAGCTGCTGCCTGAGCTGAGAGATATCTTGCTCCTTCAGCTCATGGAGCAGGCAGAGCTCCCTTTCCCTGGTAAAGGGCTGGGATGGGAGCCAGGGCTGGCTCTGGCTTTTTTGCCACCCCAAGAAAAAAAAAAAAACAACACAACAACACCCGTGTGGGGCGGCCGGAGCCAGGGTGCAGGGGGACTCCCTGCTCTGCAGACGTGCCCCGGGAGAGGGAGGGAGCGGGGGGAGGGGGAGAGAGAGAAGGGGGGCGGCCAGGGCTTCCTTCAGCGGGGTGCTCACCACGTGGCCCCTCCCGCCGCACCACCTGCCGGGAGGGCTCCATGCCGCTCCAGTCGGCGGGCAGGGAAGGACACGGGCTGCCCTGCCAGGCTTGCTGCAGACTTGGCACCGGCTGGGGCAGACGGAGCACGCAGCCCGGTCCCAGCAGGGCGCTCCCCTCCTCCGCGCTGCCGCCCCCTACAGTATGGCCAAAGTGGCAAACCAAAAAGAAAAAAAACCTGCGGGGCGGCCGGAGTGGCAAAGGGGGGGGGGGGGGAAAGGATTGGAGGGAAGCCGCCCCTTAGAATCTGCCGCCCCAAGCACGAGCTTGCTCGGCTGGTTCCTGGAGCCGGCCCTGATGGGGAGCACTCTGGGAGTACTCGGTCTTGTTCTCTGCTCTCCAACTCTCAGTGCTGCATGTAAGAAAGTCCGGGATGACCTCAGGGTGGGAGTGAAGAGCTGGGGATGAATCACTTGGTGATTTCCTGTTCTGTTCATTCCCTCTGAATACCTGGCAGTGGCCACTGTCAGAAGACCGGACACTGGGCTAGATGGACCCTTGGTCTGGCCCAATATGGCCGTTCTTATGTTCTTCTGAGCCGCCACCCTCCTTGGCCTCAGACAGAACTAAGATGGGAGACAGGGAAAGGAGCAACTGGAGAGGAACCTGAAGCTCAGAGAGCTGAAGCAGAATCTGAAGGTGGTGGTTTTTTTTGTTTTGTTTTTTTTGACGGGGTTGGGGCCTCCAACAACTGGTGTAGTCTGTGTATGACTGGGACTCCAGTATTAATGGGGGAATGGAGCGAGGGTATCTGAGTGGGAGGGACCACAGGATTAACAGAGTGGGAGATACACACTGATCCCTCTCCTCTCAGTTAATACGGGTATGTGGGAGGGACATTAGTATTGATGGAGAACAGAGGGTCTGTGTTTCTGGGGGGCACCAGTAATGACTGGTGGGAGGGGCTCTGTATGGGGAGGGGGTGCCAGTAATTGAGGAGAGGATCTGTGTGGTCCTTTTCGGAGGGGGTGGTGTGTCATCAGTGTGTTTGGTGGTGGGGGAAGAATTTGACTCTGGAGCAAAGAAGGGGGAGGGAGGGAGAAAGGAAATCCTCTAAAATCCAGTTGCCACTCCCTCCAAATCCACTCTTTCCTCCCTATCCAGATTTTCCCTTTATTGCTTTACTCAGGCCACTTTTTCCACCCCACCCCCTGTTTAATAACATGAAACAGAAGTTTGGAAGGAGATGAATGGAGATGGGGAGGCTATCGCCCTAGAGAAGCGGGGCCAGGACCCCCTACAATGACCCAATTTATTCACACAAATCAGAACTAGAGTACGGTACTCTCCCTCCACTCTCGCTGGGCTGAGCGGCAAGTCCAATCAGCAACTGTTCTAATTCCAAATGTATGCACATTTCTAATCATCTGGATGGTTTTGCCTGAGAACATTGACAGGTAGGTGGAAGAGAAGCTGCAGGTGAGATCAAGCTGAGGCACTTTCAAAGGAATAGGTTTGTTTTTTTTAAATAACCCACATCAGAAACCCCATAGAAGGCTCAGAAACCTGCCGCAAACCGCTGCCCCGGCCAAAATGCGACATTAATGCTTGTTACATATAATTGCGGGGAAGGCAGAGCGAAAGGTATTGAAACATTCATGTTTTAAAACAAACAAACAAACAAAAAACTCACCAACTCAGAGCCTGCAAAGAAATGCTATACATGTTATGCAGGTATGTGTGTGTAAACATGTAGCTCTGTAACAAATGACACTTGAGCAATGCCTATTGTTAAAGTTGCTTATGTGTTTCCATTATGAAGGGTCACTTTGTGGCTTATAACTTTCTCAAAGTTTCACCTTTTTGGCCTGAACTTTGACACACTTTCTGTCAGTCAGGAAGTGAGCTTTTTCAGAAAGTTTTACCGAAAATGGTTCAACCATTTTCAAGCACATAAGGGGTGAAAAATAATTTCTGCTAAGAAAATTTTTGTGGCCGTGTTTTGTATTAACAGCTCTAACACGTTGGGATAATACATAAACAGAAAACTTGGCAGGCACTTGGGGCCAGCTTTTTAAAGGTAATTAGCTCCTGAAGATGCTAAATGCTTTTGAAAATCCAGATAGCAGCTATCGGCATCCTTAGGGCCCTAAATACCTTTTTAAAATCTGGCACTTAGTCCCTAGGTCCTAGGACAATAGATGGACCACAGGTCTGAGTCACAACCTTACCTGTCTCTGGCTGTAGCCAGCAGGGCTGGCCTTAGAGGTGGGTGACGTGGTCGGGGGAATGCCATGTGCAGCACAGAGATATACACACGAGTGCCGCACATGAGCAGTGTCGGGGGGGGGGAGCACTCACAGAGGCGACGCATGCAGGAGCACCCAGATTTCTCCCTGCTTCGTCCCCACGGAGATCGTTTGGGGTGGGAGTGTGAGGAGTGGTGACTCAGAGCTCCTGGCATTGCTGCTCGCCCCCCTCCCCTCCGAACATTCCTCTGTTCCCCCACATGGGCGTAGGAGGGCTTAGTGGGGAAGGGGGCACAGGAGGGGAATGCAGGGGTTAGGGGAGTATTGTTATTGTGTATTTTACAAATAATTTCAGACATACGTCTCAGATTTGATGCCTGAAATCACATTCAATTTTATCAGTGACTACCATCTCTCAGCTTCTCTGCACTGGTACAAGATGGGTCCACCTTCCCCTCTGTCTGCCTGGGTTTTCTCCTTCCCTTATTTTATTCTTGGGAGCATGCAGCAACCTATCAGCAGGAGCCAAAGATTTGATCCTGAAACCTTTACTCTGCCAGAAGTCCTTACACATACGCTTAATCCCATTAAACTCATGAAAGTTGCAGGATCTGTCCCCAGCTCCTGCTGTAGTTTAGCAGTTCAGAGTTTTGGAGCAGGACTATATTTGTGTTGATTTGTCTGCAAACATTGTAATGTTTTGTTGCTGTCACGAGGAATAAAGAATGATTCTATGTTCTACCATACAGTCTTTGTATCCTGAAGTAACGATCACATATGGCAGACTCCTGTTGGCTATATATAACATGTGTTGTGAGAGAGGGAGCATGTTTTCTTGCCGATTCTGACACAGACATTGAAGATGTGTAATATCATTAAAGCTAGAATGTATGGGTTTGCACAGGAGGAATTTCCCTACAAAGTAATTCCTAATAAAGATAATTTCTTCAGAATAAGCACTGGAATTGATTTTTGCGATACTGATTAGCCTAATCAAATTATTAGTTTTGTAAAGATTGTTTAACAGCAGCCAGTGTATGTCCAAGTCCAAAATTCATACCACTTATGCTATGGTTTTTGTACTTGTTTATATATTTTTATTATTGCTTTTTACTTTTTAGCCAACAGAGAAATTGCTCTGTGGTTGCTAAGTTATGCAATTATAACAGCAGAACCCTGGCAAAGCAAGCGCTGTGTGTTCTGTATTCTGTTTGATTGGTTATTGTGAATATGTTTTTTAAGCCTTAATTTCTTGAGACTCCAATTCCACAGCTATGGATAGTGGAAATTCCTGTAGTAGATGAAGCAGCGTCCCTCCTATTTTACTGGAATGTGTGAAAGAGTGTGCTTCTGTTTTAGATTACAGTAACGCCTCACTTAAAGTCGTCCCGGTTAACGTTGTTACGTTGCTGATCATGTTCGTGCTGCTTTGTGTGAGAGGCTACATTAACAACAATGTGTTAACCCTTGAGGGCTCAGCCGAGTGCTAGTTCATCATTTAGCAGTAAGGCATTCCCTGGAAAATATCCCTCCCTCTTCCACCCTCTAACTTCACCACCTCAACAAAGCTTCACAATCATCATAGCTGTGAGCAGTATTAAATTGTTTAAAACATATACTCTGTGTATATCTATACAATATAGTTTTTTGTCTGGTGAAAAAAATTTCCCTGGAACCTACCTTTCCCCCCCCCCCCCCATTTACATTAATTCTTATGGGGAAATTGGATTCACTTAACATTGTTTCGCTTAAAGTCGCATTTTTCAGGAACATAACTACAATGTTAAGCGAGGAGTTACTGTACTTACTTCCTACTTCTTTTAAAGTTACAGATACAAAAACAAGACAGGTAAAATAAGTCTTTATCCTCTTTGTTTGTTTTAAAATATTAACTCTGCAATAACAGACCAGCAAGAAGGAAAGCTGATCTATAAATGATCCTTTCTCGTGGCATTGTATTAAACTAGCCGGATAGAGCAGATATAAGAGACCAGCTCTAGGAAGTGGCATCTTTGATGATGTACAGAAAGATCTGTGGTTCTGTATAGCCTTTTGAGGTTGAAATGTTTTTTGCCTAAATCACATGACGTGACACAATGTGAACAAATTTCTTGTAACTTGGCAGTTTTCCGTTTTTTTGCCTTCAGAGCTGGGCAGTCGGAAAGCGGTGGCGGCTAGCCGGGCACCCAGCTCTGAAGGCAGCAGTGCCACCAGCAGCAGCGCAGAAATAAGGGTGGCAATACACCATATATTATGCCAGCCTTACTTCTGTGCTGCTGCTGGCAGCAGCGTTGCCTTCAGCGCTGGGCGCCCTCCCTGCAGCTGCTGCTCTCTGGCTGCCCAGTCAGTGCTTAATTTCAATACAAATTAAGCACTGGGGGGAGGCAGCAGAGTCTGGGATGATGGAGGGGTGGGGAGCCAGGGGTTCCTGTGGGGACCAGGGATGCCAAAATACAAGCACCCAGGGTGCCATTTCCCCTAAGGCTGGCCCTGGTGGCCAGTACCAGCTGTGTTAGAGGAAGGTGCAAGAAACCCTGCAGGAGACTGTTACGGAATTGCCTGCCTGCAAGGAAAATTTCTTTCTAACATCCATAAATCAGAGCCAAATTTGTGCCCTATAGCATCAATCCCTTTCACTGATCCAGTGAAAACTAGATTAGATTTGATGTAGTTATCAGGGTTTAAATGTAGTGATTTCACACGTGCACACTGGATTATGCCAAATAAAAAAACTAAAGCTCCGTCAATGTGCCCTTGGCAATGTATGTGCTTTAAAGGTGTGGAAATCTCTGTTGAATAGAGGATGTCTCAAGATGTATTGGATGTGGATGAGGGATTAATGAAGTGGAACATGGCACTTCAGGTCTGATGAGTAGATGGTTGTGATTGGGGCGGCACGTTTGTATAATTTTTGGTGGTGCCCAGAAACGGGTCCAAGTCCACCCCTCCACACCTGTATATTGTGTACATAACAAAATTAATGGGATGGGACCAAGGGGTTTGGAGTGTGGGAGGGGGCTCAGGGCTGGGGCAGAGGATTGGGGTAGGGGGGTGAGGGCTCTGGCTGGGAATGAGGGTTTGGGGTGTGGGAGGGGCTGGGATAAAGAGTTTGGGGTGCAGGCAGGCTGCCCTGGGGCCAGAGAGGAGGACTCCACAGTCATCCCCCCCCCAGCCTTCTCCCCCATGGCAACAGTGAGCTCCAGGAGAGGAGCCCCCTTTTCCCCCCACCAGCACACTCACCCAGCACCGTCACTGGACGTGCTCCTAGGGGCCGGGCCCCTCTCAGGTCCAGGAAGCACCCTCGCTTCCCCTGTGGTGGGTGCCAGGGGAGGGAGGGCTGCCATCACGTGTGCCTCTCCTCCCTTCCTCCCTCCGCAGGTGGCGGCACAGCCGCCACCTCAGCCTGCTGCCAGCACCGCTTTCTTTTGTAGCTGGCAACGGCCAACAAGGGAGCACAGCGTGGAGCGGCAGGGCAGCCGCCCATTGCCCGGGGCAGGCAGGGACGTTCTGGGGGAGGCTCATGGGGGTGGCAGGTGGGGCCCGGGGATGCTCCGGGGGAGGTGCACGGGGCATCAGGAGAGGCTGGGGGAGAGACCTGACCCCGAACATTGGTGGAGCCACGTCCCCGGACCCTGAATTTGCTGAAGCCCAGGCACACTGGGCATATAACTCACCACCCCTGGTTGTGATCTATGATCAGCTAAGGTGATTGTGGAACCAGGCAGGGCTCTGAAGTAAATCATGTAGCAAATTGATTGAGGTTTCAAAGCCGCCCTAGTTGTATGGTACAGTGTGAATGAGTTTGGTGTGCATAGCACACTTGCCTCATTCTCTGCACTGGTGTGCAGTAAATGAGGCATGGGACCACACATTCACCAATGAGGACAAAAGGAGCCATCAACTAGCTGCCTTGTTCCCTGAGCCAGGGCCGGCTCCAGGGTTTTTGCCTCCCCAAGCAGCAAAAAAAAGCAAAGAAAAAAAAAAAGCCATGATCGCGATCTGCTCAGGGCAAGGCCTGGAGCTGGCTTTGCCCTGAGCACCAGCCATCCTGCAAACCAAACAAGGCAGGGTTTCTTTGGGAAAAATAATACAGGATAGTGTGATTAAAGAGGTTATCATAATGCATACACACAAGGGGGCTGAGTTAAGGTTGCAGGGGCAGCTTTGAGTGCTTTACTTGCCACCCTAGCATTCTTTTAATATAGTATTGTTGAATGGGATATTGTATATGAAAGTGTGTGTGTCAGTCGCAAGCTCTTTCCCATCACACATACAGGAATCATTTCTGTGATTAGAAACCTAAGCCCTTGGAGAAATGCAAAACTGCCAGAAGAGACTCATCGATTCACAACAGCACTCCAAGCAACTGGAAGTGATGCAGCAACGCTGTCGAGAGAGACCTTTCCGTAAGTTTTGGCGTGGGGGTATAAATGGGATGATACACTGAACGGTAGCAATTCCTGTTCACATGCAGGAATTGGGGCTAGGAGGTGGGGATACTTCTTGCAAAGGCAGTGCCTTTGTTGTTATGCAAGCAGCTTGTTTAAACCTATGGTCACATGGCACCTATACCCAAGGGCAAGAGACAGCCAAAGTTATGAGCAGGCTCAAGGCCATCCAAAAAGCCACATGAGAACTGGCAGCCAAGAGACATCATGTGTGGATATTTAAGAGCCAAAACATTTGCTAGGTCTTAGATCCCTGCCAATATATCTTCTAGGTTTTTACTCCCTTTCCTCTATGCGTTGAATAAGGATAATTTGTTAGTATAAACAGGGAGATCACACCTGACTGTTTTTCTGTGCGAGTGTAAGGCATTGGTGGACCTCAGCTCTTTCCATCTTCCAGGTCTATATTTAGTCATAGAGGCCCTGATTCTCCACTGCCTTGCAGCCTGTGTAGTCATTTATACCTGTGCAAAAGGAGCACGGGGTGGTACCAAATCAGCATTTTACATCCACTTTGCCCTCATCTTGCACACACAAGACGCAAGCGAGTTGAGAGCTAGGCCCAAAGACACTACTCTTTGTCCATGACCATGAAAATCAGTTTCACAGATCAACAGGTGAATTATGTCCATGTCATGAAGGGTCCATGTCAACCTATTTAGGCTCCCCAGTGGATTTTCCTTTAATGGAAGGTGAATTCCTTGCTGCCTCTCTGGAGTATGCCTAATAAACACTGTGTGTTAATATGGACATTACTGTGTACAGGAATCTTTTATAAGGAGTTGTTATGGACAACTCTGATAGCTGAACATTCCCTATATACAGAGTCATTAAACTGTGACAATCACCAATTAAACAGCCCCCTGCCTGTCTCTAATGTTTGCTGAGCAATGGTAAACTTAGGTTGGCTAGTAGGAAAATCTTCCTACAGATGAGATGGCTCAGTAAGACTATGGACTGATCTCCCAAGGGAAGGGAGCCCCATTGCTGGAGTTATTTCAAAGCTGGACAAATCAACAATGAAAGCACGATAGGGAACAATTCTGCCTTTATCAGGGGGATGGACCAGGTAAGCTAATGGGTCTTTCTCAATCTTTGATTTCTAGGCTGTGGACTCAGGTTATGTTAGATGGGAGGTAAACAGCAAAAATATCCCTGTGTGGCAGTTTGGCCACCCAGCATTCAAGTCTGCATGCGCCCAATGGCCTCATTTCATTAATGCCTGAGAATGCTGGGCCATGTCCCCGGTCTCCCTTCAGACATCATGGGTGTGTGCTTATGTTTACTCAGAGCTACCATGTAAACAACTGGTGGGTAGGAAGAGAAGGGCACATGTTAACTTCAACCCAATAAGAATACAGTGTCTCAAGGCTGTATAAAGAGAATCTCTTCCACTCCATTCAAACTGTACAGCAAGAGAATATATTTAACTAAAAAAATCCACAGTATCAAAACACAGCAAGTCACAGTAACATACTTTGTGATATAAATAGGCATACAATTTTTTTTCAAACGGTTTGGCACTCTATGCAATCAGTTTGGACTCTTTATATATAAAGAGTATATGAGTATATATATATATATATGAATTAAAATCAAGACTAACCATTGCATTGCAAACCTCTTAGCTTCCTTGGGGTGATAGGGAGGGGAAACCAGACATACACAGCCATTGCCTTTTGGGATGTAACACATGATACAGCAGATTAAAAGAATATTTCCTGATGCTCCTTGAGCAGCATCCAACTTTTATTTGGTAGCAAAGAATTTTACCCTCTCCCATGTAGAGCCGCAGCACTTGTGTAAATACTTGCTGAAGGTGTTCACTTCAGGAGCTCTTGCTAACCTTTCAGGAGGCCCCCTATAGGCCATGTTCTGCAGCTAGTTATATTAGTGTAATTCCAGAACAACTCCAGTGAAGTCAATGGACCAAATTCTTCTCTGAGTTGCAAGCATACTATTCCCAATCAACTCAATGAGAATAGCATCCTTGTAGCTGAGAGAAGAATTTGGTTCAGTGAATTACTTTGGATTTACCAGTGTAAATGAAAGCACAATTTGAATCTCTGTGGAGACCTTCCTAATAGTTATTTGTTTGTCTTCACTGTAGATCCCCCCCCACACACACACACATTTTATTCTTTCATCCTGGAAAGGAAACAGGAAATATAGTTTTCCTTTGGCTTGTTCACTGATGCATAGGAATACCGATCAGTTAATCCTAGCTTAGCCCTAGCAATAAATACATATGATCAAGAGGAAAAGGTATGGGTCCTAGGTGTACAGTGGAGGTCATTAGAAATAATTTAAAACTGACTTGTGGGTATAAGCTGATTTCACATCAGATTAGTTGCACATGAGGGGAGATAACACATACTGTGGTCCTAATTCGGACAATGAATTGCAGCATTACCTGGACACGTATAGGTGTCTGCTTGAACGTGGAGGAAAGCTGGATGTACAAGTTTACTGAAATATTGTCAGTAATAGAAAACACTGCTTTCTCCGGGATGGAATGTTGCACCTATTTGAGTCTTAAGGTTATGTCTTCTAGTGGCTGGATCCTAGGTGTCTCTAAGCTCTTATTGCTGCTGTACATCCAACAGATGTGTTCTTTTGGCTCAAATGGGAAAAGACTTGTGTTGTGGCACAGAAGGTCCTGACTTCTACCCTCACTGTCGTTTGCTATGATATTCTGTATAACTACAATGGCTTGGCACAGTGTATTTTATATGCAGCTGCAATGCCCCAAATAAATATGGTGGAAATGGAGTGGGGGTAAAACCTAGCTTTTTTGACTGGTTTGTGGTTCTCCAGCTTAAATACATGTGATCTTTGCAGTGCTTTAAAACAGAAGTTCTCCCAAAAGATCTTGCATGCTTCATGCAGCAGAGAGAGATGAGCACAGGGACAATTTACATCAGCACCTAGAGGGTTTTTAAATCAGTTGTGCATCCCCTTTCACAAACCTAAGGCGCATGCATTTTTTTAAAGAAAGTCCAGGATGTAGCACAGACAGAGGGATCCTATACTTATAACCATTGATCTCATTTTCCTGTGTGCTCGAACAGTGCTTCTCAACCTTTTCAGGCAAATGGATTAATTTGCCAGATGTCCAGATCAATCGAGTTCTTGTATTAGTCAGTGGCTGCCACCTCCCATTCAGATGTGAGATCACTTTGAGATGGCAATCTGGAACACCCCAGTATCCATGTCTGGTCCAAGCACTCCTCACTGACTGGGAGGTGGGCAGCAGTGGCACTCTGATCCCTAGTAGACAGGACCATTGGGATAGGCAGAAAGAAACTAGAGTTACAAATACCAAGGAACCACTGCAATAAAGCCCCTTTGAAAGCCCTTGTTATTATGTTGAGAAATATCAACAGGCAACATTTTGGTGCAGTCTCATGCCTTCAAGCAAATGGTGATGCAGAAGAGACAAGTGCTATCCCCTTTGTAAAACTTTTATCTCAAACACATTCATATTTATAAAGGGGGAAATGACATCTATATACCCTGGCGCTGTGCACATTAGAAATGTAGATCAGATAAACAGCTAGATTATACAGAGATCAACCGCAGACAAAGTCATAGGAGTTTTTGGAGTTTTCTCTACTGAGACTATGAAATTAGGAAATATTTGACTGGCAGAGTTTTGGTGGAAGCACTAAAAATGTGACTGAGGTTCCTGTTTCCTAGTTTTTCTCACAAGGAGCTGGGCATTTTGCAGGTAACCTGAGTAACATGGTGTGGCAGGAGTTAGTGCAATGAAGCATTTGTATTTCTCCCACTGACAACAGGCGAATGATCAAACCCACATTGCCTGCTGGCATGTTGGGGGAGGCAGCCTTCCTCTGCTGCAGTTTTTTCAGAAGGAGGCATAAAAGCTCCGGGTGATGAATCCAGCCCTCGCCCCCTCCCCCCTCTGCCCCCCCCCCCCCAAAAACCTTCTCCACTCACAGGGAGGGAAAAAAACACCCTCCAACTGAGCACTTCTATAAGAGTTTTCCCTGTATGACTCTTTTCATTACAGGAATTGAATCCAGGACCAATATTTAGCTTTCATTTATGAGTTGACACTAGCTTCCCTTCTGTAAGTATTTGAAATTCTCTCTGTTTGTGAGTAACTTTGGGACTTTGATGAAAGCCGAACACTTAGGAACTGTGGGGTCCAGTGAGGCCTCCTGGCCTAAGGGAGGGTTTTGAGTGCCATCCAAAAAGGGAGTGGTTTTCAGCTCTTTCCAGTGAACTACATACAGTAGGGTTGATTCTGCTAGGCTCTGTTCCTTGCTCACACTCATAGGAAGCAGCGTTTCTCTTTGTTCTAATAGTCCTATGCTGGGAGGGAAGGTTGTCACCCCTGGTCTCGCAGGGGGCACTGAAAGCCTTGCAAATATCAATCGCAAACCAAAGAAGCCCAGTTCAAATGGGAGTTGAAGGGATAGTGCTGTGATTACTAAGACCTTTGTTTATATGGCAGAACAAGCAGCCTAGTCCCTACCTCAGCTCAGATAGGAAATTCACAATGATGCAATTAGCTGGACAGGACAGGAAGGCCATTGGGGATCATTCAGATCCTGTCTCCTGCTTCTAGATTTTAAGGGAGAATTGTGCAGCTACTTTGTCAGGCTCATTCTTCTCAGTGTTTTCTTGTGGGAAGCGGGAGGGGTGGCGGGCAGAGGGCGGGAGGGAGATAGGAATGAATAGAACCCTCCACTCTAAACATTGGGACATCTGGATCTAGACTTATTCCCATAATTTACTTATTTACTTATTCCCATAATACAAGAACTAGGGGTCACCAAATGAAATTAATAGGCAGCAGGTTTAAAACAAATACAAGGAAGTTCTTCTTCATGCAGCACACAGTCAACTTGTGGAACTCCTTACCTGAGGAGGTTGTGAAGGCTAGGACTATAACAGCATTTAAAAGAGAACTGGATAAATTCATGGTGGTTAAGTCCATTCATGGCTATTAGCCAGGATGGGTAAGGAATGGTGTCCCTAGCCTCTGTTTGTCAGAGGATGGAGATGGATGGCAGGAGAGAGATCACTTGATCATTGCCTGTTGGTCCACTCCCTCTGGGGCACCTGGCATTGGCCACTGTCGGTAGACAGGATACTGGGCTAGATGGACCTTTAGTCTGACCCGGTACGGCCGTTCTTATGTCCTAAACTTCATGGCTGGCCCTGCCCTATACCGTGGCCCAGACTAAAACCTCAGATCTCAACTTTGGGAAAGTTCAGATCGGGAGGGTTAATGGTGCAATGGGAATTGGAGCTGTATAACTGAGAGCAGGATTTGGCCCTACCTAGTCAGTCTTCACAAGTGCTCGATGAGGTATTAGCCCCACTTTACAGCTGAGGGAGACAATGAGACAGAGAAGTGAAGCAATTTTTCCAAGGCCACATAATTAATCAGTGGCAGAACTCAGGGTATCCTAAATCCCAGTCCTGGCTGCATTCCTTCAGGTTGTACTGTCTCCAAAACAAGACCAACTCACTTTTTAGTCAGAGCAATTAGCTAGGAATGAGGCGATTATTTATTTGAACTGTGGTACTTTGAGGAAAATCCAATTCTGTGCTTTTTCTCCAGTTGCCATTGAGAATCACTAGCCAATAAGGTGCATCAACCATAAACGGCACCAGCTGGAATGATCTATCACTAATTAAAACGGATTAAGCAAATATAAGGTGCTAGGCAAAAAAATTGCCTTTTGTGTGTCACAAGCAGGGCTCAGCGTCGCTTCATCTTAAATATTTCAGAACTTCTTGAATGGCAAGTTGGCTGCTTTTCTGCCTCAGTCAATCTGATAAAATAGCTCAACGGCTATGGAATTTTTAACAAAACACCAGAACTTGCATGTAAATTATACATCCTGTAGCCTGTTTATGCAATGCATGATGCTGTCTATGCCAACATCACTAACGCAATAAAAGCAGCCAAGACACAGGCATAATTAAAATGCTGCAGTCTCAGAAAATACAAGGCAGCCCCTCCGAGTTCAACATTTCCATAGCAACTATCCCCTGATTAATCCCATTTTCCTGTCCTTGCTAGAATGCACAGATGGAAAACACGGAACGTTAGACAAAAAAGAGACCGGCAAAACCTCAGCAATGCAGACAAGCTGCTAAATCCTTTATCACCTTTTGGTACCAAGAGACTTTCTGAGGTGTCCTGAACTCCAGATTGTCAGACCCAACAGCTGTGCCAGAGGCATCTGTTGGCTGGATCTAGAGTCTGGTACCTGGTGTCACAGGAGACATGTCTGTGGACAATTTATTGTCCTGTAGCAGCACTGGTCTGCTTACAACACTGAGGTTTTCCATACTGATTTCCAAAGAAAGCATGCAAATGTTCAGACTCCAAAGGTAAGAGCAGCATCTGGAGGGTTTGTACTGTTGCCTCATCTCTGAGCTAGTGAAACTATTGACAACCAGAGGGCTCTAAGTTACACCCCTCACCTCAGCTGAATCACGGACCCTTTGAATTGGGCCAACCACTAGTTGCAATGATGTTAGGTACTCAGACCAAGAGCTATTCCTAGTGGCCAGAGCACATGACAATGGAGTTGTTCTTGGGTGCACCACAGACTCACTCTCTGACCGTGGTGAGGTCTAGGCCTCAGTTTTCCCATCTGTAAAAGGGGAATCATATTCTATAGCACAGTAAGTGAGGACTAAGGCCAAGTCGACTCTACACACCTATATCAGTATAACTACATCGCTCAGGGGTGTGAAAAATCCACACTCCTGAGTGAAATAGTTACACTTCTCTACTCCCGCTCCTCTCCCCCCCGTGTAGACAGCGCTATGTCAGCGGGAGAGCTTCCCCTGCCAACATAGCTACCACCTCTCGGGGAGGTGGATTAACTACCTCAGCATAGTAATGTCTTTGTTGAAGTATTACAGTGGTGCAGCTGCAGCGCTGTATGTGAAGACAAGCCCTAAATCCACACTGCTACACTTGTCTTGCAGGGTGTTTTGAAGCTTAATTCTTTAATATGTGTAGAGTTCTGTGAGACTGAAGAAGCTAAGAAGTGCAAGGGACTATTATAATATTGATCCGTGAATAATGAGCAGCCATGCAGTAATGTATTCTAGTTGGTATAAATTACCAGAAAGACTTAAATTCTGAGGAGAATTCCTGTAGTAATAGTAATCCTGATGCTTTTATCACTTGGCATTAATACAGGTGATTCACATGATACTTTGGTAACATTTCCAGTGTAATTCGCCAATGATTAACTGGGCCTTGATTTTTAACATGCTGCTGTTGTGGAACTTTCTAAGGGGCAAAGTGAAGTAACCGTCTCTCTGCCTCTGAGTGTTGTGTAATGACAACGATAGCAGTTTTCTTTGTTAATCACTCCTAGCAGCGTGTTAAGGAGAAGCAAAAACTGGCACCTATCACTCAAACAAACCCACTTTGCTGCTGTCTGTATTGTGCGATTCAAAAAAAAACCCCAACCTCTCCAGGGTTGGTGTTTTGTTTTTTAAATCTACCTTCCTCCAAAATTTTAAGGGCAAAACTTTCCTCTCTGCTCCACTCTGCAGAGCTCTTCTCTACAGTGCAGAACGGAGAGGCGAATTCTAGCCATGCACAGCAGCCACATTTTAATAAAGGATATTTATTTATCTTTAATAAAGGGTATAAAATGCTAGGTATTTAGCTTAGCAGTGTGGTCCAATGCATAGGGCATCAGGCCAAGGCCATGGGCTTGCTGTAGAATCTTGGTCAAGTCATTTGACTTCCCTGTGCCTCAGATTCTCATTGGCAAATTGGAGATAATGATGCCTACATTCATCAAGTGCTCTGAGATCTACAGGCAAATAGTGTTATTGTTAGCATTCAGCCAGGCCACATGAAGGGATAGCTCAGGCAACTCTGTTATGGCAAGAAAAGCTAATCTGATTGATCTTCTGCCAATCCAGTGCTGTTTGATCTTATCCTGAGTGAGCTGTCCCCAGTACCACTCCTTTTTCTGAATTTGTGCCGGTTGTGCTTGAAGAACCAGAATAAACAGGCTTGTCCACCCTCCCAAATTAATCAAATGCTGCATCCCCCTTCCCCATGTGATGTAGACATATGGGGATACATTTTCAGCTGAACGTCTACATTTTCACAAGTAAACCCTGCATTTGTGTGAGCGTGTTGGCTGGTTAGAGATCTTCCTAGCTTGGTACTTACACATCAGGTAATGTCTGTGTGTGCCTAAAATATATCAGCCCAGCAAAAATTGGGCCTAATAAATATATAACTACATAAAATCCATTGTTTATATTAAGGATTTGGCTCCTGATAGATAGTCTCTCTTGCAGTCTCCATGTGTGATATCAAGGCAGTTGAGATCAGCTTAAGTACTTGAGCTAACAGCCCCCAGGTTTAAATGGAAGAAACTTAAAAAATTTCAGTGAAGGTTCCTGGACTCTTGAACTCACTCTCCTTCCTTTCCATGCCTGACAGATCCTCAACCTATTGCCCATCAGGGTAGTTTGTTGGCTGAAATGCTGATCTATTTTCCCATGCCTGATCTCTGAGTATGTCTACACTGTGTTTTAAAGCCCACTGCAGGAACTCTCAGAGCCCAGATCTAGGTGAGGTATTGCTAGTAGAGATAGAAAAGTGTTCTCACCGTTACACAAGGCACTGGTGAGGCCTCATCTAGAATACTGTGTGCAGTTCTGGTCTCCCGTGTTTAAGAAGGATGAATTCAGACTGGAACAGGCACAGAGAAAGGCTCCTAGGATGATCAGAGGAATGGAGAACCTGCCTTATGAGAGAAGACTCAAGGAGCTTGGCTTGTTTAGCCTAACAAAACAAAGGCTGAGGGGAGATATGATTGCTTTCTATAAATACACCAGAGGGATAAATACCAGGGGGAGAGAACAGTTATTTAAGTTAAGGGCCAATGTTGGTACAAGAACAAATAGATATAAACTGGCTATCAATAAGTTTAGGCTTGAAATTAAGCAAAGGTTACTAACCATCAAAGGAGTGAAGTGCTGAAACAGCCTTCCAAGGGGAGCATTGGGGACAACGAAACCTAACTTGTTTCAAGACTGGGCTTCATATGTTTAGAGAGGGGGTGGTATGATGAGGTTACCTACAATGGCATATGGCCCATCTGTGACTGCTAGCAGCAAATATCTCCAGTGGCCGGAAATGGGACACTAGGTGGGGAGGGCTCTGAGTTACTAGAGAGAATTCTTTCCCAGGTGACTGGCTGGTGGGTCAAACTGATTGCTATATTTGTAGTTGTGAAGGAATCAGGGGCGGGGGGGTCACCTTCATCTGCAGCATGGGTCACTTGCTGGTTTGAACGAGAGTAAATGGGGCATTCTCTGTAACTTGAAGTCTTTAAATCAAGATTTGAGGACTTCAGTGACTCAGCCAGAAGTTATGGGCCTATTACAGGAGTGGATGGGTAGGGGTTCTGTGGACTGTGATGTGCAGGTCAGACTAGACGATCATAATGCTTCCTTCTGGCCTTAAAGTCTATGACTTCGGCTCGTGCTGTGGCACTAAGAACAGCAGTGTAGACATTGCAGCTCAGGCTGGGAGGGAGATGGGCTTCAGATCTTAAGCTCCAGCCTGAGCCCGAATGTCGACACAGCTGTTTTTAGCGCTGTAGTGTGAACATGAGTCTGCAGACCCGGGCTCTGAGACTGGCTGCTGAGGGTTTTAGAATGCAGTGTAGACCTGCCCTGAGAGAGTGGACTGAAGGAGAGTTGGATCAGCTCGGTGGGATAGGAAGGTTTTTATGTAGATGATGGGTAAGCCTGAATTATTTTGATTGGTACTAAAAAAATAATAATCTGGCTCCAGCTTCTGTTGAAGTCAACGGGAGCAGGACCTTAAATTATGCCTGCCCCATGACCATGGGAGAAGTGCTTTTTTCTGAGTAGAGAGAAGTGCAGCGAGTTGATGGGTGTCTCCCCTTCTGACAGGTTTCTGATGGACGCACTGAGGAGCTGTCTTAATTATTTCTGAAATCCAGAAAAAGATTAATGAAATGCACTGGTGAAACCGTGACAGGAGCAGGAGGATGTGAGGGTGATGTGGGGGGAGGAAGGAAACCCTGGCTTCTCAGAAGAAAAATGAACACAGCCTTCAGTGAAGACAAGCTGCCCAGTTACAGCTGGGAGAAGAACATTTGAGATTAGAGACGGTCTGAGCTACCTGCTTTGTAGTGACAATAGTGTTGAAATTAGTTTACTGTCCTTCTCATAACCTGTGGTAGTTATTTACATACAGGTCTACAAAATGCAGTCCTCATCTCAGTCTGGACAGAGGGGCTGACCTGTGGTGTATCTAATGATGTAACTGTTATTTCTTGGTTTTCTGAGCACTATCACTTTAAATCTGAAAGGACTTGGCTCGCTGCAGAGCCAGGCAGCCATTTTTATGTTCAGTCCAGTGCAGACTTTTATAGAGGGGGCTCACATCTGCCACTGGTGCTCCATCATAGAGACTTTACTTTTGTTCTTTGTTCTCTATAAACGAGAACAAAGGTCATTCTAAGTGAACGTTGACTCTGAAAAACGACAGCATGATCCAAAAGCAAATAGGGAGAGGGAGATCTGGATAGAAAGCTACGTGGAGGTGGGATTTCATGCCCTAGCCCCTCTCCCACTGGTTCTCTTACCTATGAAACAAAGAGGGATGTGTATGAGAGAGAGAGAGTTACTGAGGAGTCTTGCACTTGGACGTGTCTCTGTTTTGATGCATCTCAATTAAGGCTATGGGAATTTTTAACTAGCTTGCTGAAAGGATAGTTCCCAAAGGGTGGCAATGGCAGTATGATTTTGTTCCTGAATGGCTCCTCTCATCATCTTCTCATAGAGGGAAAGTGACTGGCAAACACGGTTCTGTCCATTGTTCGCAATGCACTAAGGGTCTGATATTCAAAAGTGCTGAACACCCAGAGCACTTCTGAACGTCAGGCCATCAGTCTTCCCATGAATTTCATTCTGGTGTGCTGGATGGAGGGGCCTGGAGAATTAAGCCCTTTCTTTATGCTGCATCTATTTGAAGGCTAGCCAGTGGCAGTGCTTCACAATATCAGTCTGGCTCAACCCTGACCTGGAGGGACCACCACTCTAGGCTTGAAAGGGTAGTTAATTTTCCGTGCCCCGGTACATCCTTGGCCTCGTGGCCAAGACTGCTAACATGGTGTCCAGTTAGTGCCATCTGTTGCAGTGGTCTTTGAAATATGGGTACTTGTCCACTGGGAAGAGGACCGAGACCACTATATCATGCAACACAGGCAACAAAACACACACAATAGGTATATTAACTTCCACATTATGGTGCTATTTATCCACAAGTCTCTTTCATGGGCATTTTAGTCTCTGTAAATACCAGTTTAAACCGGAAGCATTAGACAGCACAAAACCTCACCCCACCCACCCCCCGCACAAAGCACACGTCACACCACGGCGTCCCAGTTCTTTGTAAGAACCAGTTTGTTGCTGGCTCGTGGCAGGTCCAGTCTTTTCTCTTCTTTCAGCAGGTAGAAGCAGGTAGGGCATATTCACAGCATGGGTCACCAGTAAAGTATGATTTAGAGCAGCCACAAGCAAAACGTCAGAGCATCTGCAACGACAGAGGTTCAGTGAGCATCATAAACACACACAGCAGGAGAGGCTGAGCTGAGCCCCTGTTATCACAAAACAGTCAAGAAAGGACTCTCAGGAAACAAGGTACCACTCAGCTTTGGCTTTTACATACTGGACATATATCTATAAATATCTCCTTCATCTTGATGTTCACAGCTGGGCTCCTTTAATGGTGAACTACAAGAAGGGCAAATGTCTCCAGCTGCTTCACACCCAGCGGCTGGAGAAAGCAGCATCCCCGCTCTTCTCACCGCCGGCCGAAGTGCCATCTTCCACAGCAGCATCTCATTCTACCAATGTTTTCCTCCCTCCTCGGGATTGGCCGCCCATCACGACGAGCTGGCTGTGCCAGTCCTAACCCACGTCATGTTTGCCTCATCGCCGGTTCTAAAAGGGATCAGTGAAGGTCTCCATCTGCTGCTCTGCACCTCCGCTCCGCTGAACAGACGCACGCATTGGTTTAAAAAACAAAAGAAAAGAAAAATGAAAATGGAAATGGAAAGGTCCTTGTGCCCACAGCTGCCAAACACAACCTCTCGCCACGTTCCTTGGAACACCCTTGTCCCAGCCATTACAGCTGCTGTGGGATCCCCTGTTCCTTGTAGCCTGTGGGGGTGGGTGGGAAGGGAACATGATTAAAATGTGGTTTCGTGGTTCGCAGCCTTGGTGAGCTGCAAACAAGCAATCAGCAATGGGTCACGTTTAACAGGACCCACCCCATTGGTCAGCTGAGAAGGGGGGGAGAGAGAATTTTCTCTTTCACTTATTTCCCCCATGCAAGGGCATGTGTTGTGGGGGACTTGGTTTTGAGGTCATCATTGCTGACTTAGACCATTTTGGGGCAGATTGGTCATTGCCCTTTCTGATGCGCAGTTCTGACAGGAAATTGGGTCTGGGTTTTGGCTTTTGCGGCCACACGTGCATTGGGATGGGCGGACAGGCATGGTTTGCAGGACGCAGAGCCAGCCCATTCAGAGTGCCTCTTAGGGCATTGTGCAAAGTACACTGGGGAGCAATGGCTGCAGCTCCCTCCCCTCGGGCTGGCCTCAGAGTGCTAGGGGGGCAGACAGAGCGAGGGGAACTGGCAATGCCCCCATCCTGCCCAGCCAGGCTCCCCTTTGGGATGGGTTTTATTATACTTCAGATTCTCCCCTTAAAACTCACCTCCGATGTGATGCCTACAAACACTTGACAGCAAACTGGGCAAGTGGCGTGCTGGGCCTGCAGCCTATTGTTCTGACTGTAACCATCTCACTGTTACCTCATGTTCCCCCGTCTGTTTCTTGTATCCACCTCTTGCCTCATCATAAACGTAGAGTGAACGCTCTTGGGGGGAGGGGCTGTCTTTTGTTAGCTGTGTGTACAGCACCTAGCACAGTGGGGTCCTGATGGGGGCCTGTAGGAGCTAGCACAGCACAGTAATAACAGAGCGTCTTTGCTGCCCGGGCCTTGCCCACGTGCCATTGCACTCAGGGAGCGCAAATGTTAATGTTCTGGCTGCCTGCTGCATGCCCCGCCCCCCACAACATGCCCTTGTAACAGCAGCCACACTGGCCCACAGCGTCCCTGTGTCCCTAACACAGATTTCCCAATGGCAGTCTCAGCCCTTCTGGTTCACAGGGGGCTCCCAAACATTTTCCCCAGGTTCAGTGCATGTGGGTTCACGTCGCCATGAGCCTTGCTTTGAAATTGGGGATCAAACCCATCCTACAGCCCCCAGCAAAGCTTAACCAAAACAGCCCCATTTTGACTGGTTTCCACCCAAAGCCATAAATCCGCCCAGGTCTTGGTTGAAATTTGGCTCCAAGCAGCTTGCTGAATGGTCTGTGAATCTCTGGAAGGGAAGCAGAGGGCCTGCATCAAAAATGAAAACAGGTGAGTTTCCCCTGCTTTCACAATGAAGGATTTCCACAGCGCTAGTTTTAACCCAGCAATTCTTTTGGCAGGTTTCCCCTGTGGTGACAAGCATCACCCTAGGTATGGCTGGCCTGCTCCATCACCCTAGGTATGGCTGGCCTGCTCCGTCTGGAGGCATGTGCACTAGGCGTCACAGGGCACACAACTTCCTGGAGGCAACATTTCTTCTGGCGGCTGACTGGCTTTTCTGGTCCTCCCCACTGCCGGCTCTCTGTCTAACTGCACCTGCTGTTAGTAACTGTAGTGTGTGCAGCGGCAGGTCTGCCTTGAGAGATCCTGGGGAGATTGCAGAAATGCGTATAGGGCAGGGGAGGGGTAGTAATGGATGAGCCTATGGGGACAAAATTCAGTGGTGCTCTGTGCTCCGCACACCCCTTCCTGTAAATGTGAACTTTTCTGCCTACATTATTGAATGCATGTATATTATTTTTCAGGAGGAGGACAGAGTTAAGGGGAATGAAAACATCAATATTACTCCCAAGGCGTTTCAGCAGCTGCAGTTTTCAGACACTGCTGGCTTAATAACTTTTGTGATACTTTCATCTGAGATGCTAAAGGAAAGTTCACATGTTCTTTTATTTAAACTTGTATGAATCTAGTGCTCACTAGAGTCTGCTAACAAGAACCAGGCAGGAGCTGTGCAATCTCCCTTAGACAGCTGCTCTTCCAGGCTTAGCTGAAATACCCCTGGCTTTTTCCAGGCATGGCCCTCTCTCATAGAGCTCCCCAGCAGTGCCAGATTGAGGGTGGTCTGATGAGGAGGACAAACATCCACTAGAGGTTAGGATGAGACGTAGGTTATGGGCTAATAGGCCAGGGTTGGAACACAAATCTCAGGCCCCCACCAGCGAGCTCACCCCTTCATGCTCCCTTCCTCGACATCCATGTTTCCGTGCTCTTGCTGAACTAGCACATCCGAATCTCATGCATTCTAATCAGGGCACAGCTGTGCTGATGGATTTGTAAAAGTGCAAGGAGTTGTAGTGAAGAAACCAATTGCACTGGGTGACTTCTGGCGTAGAAAAACAGATACAAAGGTCCATGTTCATGAGCACGTGTCAATGGCATCATCCAGGAGGGCAAATTCTGTGTTCCCAGAGGAATGAGACACAGGAACCCACGGCACCATCTGGGAAGTCAGTTCTTGTGTTCCCAGGAGAAAGGTGGGAGAGAAGACGAGAAGCAGGGAAGAACAGGGGATTGGGTCCCAGCTCTCGGAGTGTCTAAAGCTGGGCACTGAAGTCCCCTGGCTGGACTCCTGCATTTCTATAGACCATAGGGAAAAGCCTATGATCTGATATGAGACAGAGGAGCAGGAAAGGCTTCTCTCATTACGTCCCAGGCCTTGCCCACCCTACTCTGATAAAGGTAACCAGTCACTGTTTGCTTATGTCATCATCAAGGAAGCAACGCACTAGTGGCTTTTCCCTATGGTCTACAGAAATGCAGGAGTCCAGCCAGGGGACTTCAGTGCCCAGCTTTAGACACTCCGAGAGCTGGGACCCAATCCCCTATTCTTCCCTGCTTCTCGTCTTCTCTCCCACCTTTCTCCTGGGAACACAAGAACTGACTTCCCAGATGGTGCCATGGGTTCCTGTGTCTCATTCCTCTGGGAACACAGAATTTGCCCTCCTGGATGATGCCATTGACACGTGCTCATGAACATGGACCTTTGTATCTGTTTTTCTACGCCTGGTGGTTGAGTTGGGGGTCTATTTGGGGCACAGCTGCAGGTAGAACTCCATTCCCTGTGACTACTCCCCAGATGGCTACGGTCAGGGGAGAGGGGCAGGAAAACCTCTCTCCACCTGTTTGTCATGATGGCACGTGACCATGACAGCATTAGTTCTTTTAACTTTATCCAGGTGGTCACAAAGTCTTTACCAGAATTACCACCTGATTTTTCCCAATAGAGCCAATGGTTATTATAATGGCATCAATGTGGAGCTCATCTATTTAAGAAAATAATTGTCCTTATCTGTGTCGCCAGTAACAATGGAAATGTTTAAAATGAAATAATTAAAATGCAGTTTCCTTTTCACCCCCACCCCAGCCTGGACAGTGAAACTAGACTGGTCAATATCACTTCTTGAATCTCAAGCAATTTTCAAATGCCCAACATTGTAGGGGAATATTTAAATCCTGAAACAGCTTTCCACTCTTTCATTTTCTTTACATCACTGTTTGTAAAACCCTTTGAATACAAATGCTAAATGAAAACTACTGGAAAGTGTCCCAATCTGTATCTTTGAGGAACTTTTATGACAAGTAATAGCCAGAGATAGAGATTTAAAAAACTAAACCCAAGATAGGAACATCCCTGCACATCAGAAAAATTCAGATCCAGGTGCAAATCTTGGAGCCTGGGTCTATCACAGGTAATAAAGGGGTGCAAAGAAAAGAGATTAGCACTCTTACTATTTCTAAGTCGATTTTCAGTTTTGTTCTAGATGTTGTGCAGATAAATAGACACCAGAAATACATTCTGCTTTTCCAAACAGCACTTTCAAAGTAAATAAGGAAGGTTTCCTCTGCATTTCTTAACTAGAACATGGGAATTAGGTTTGAAGGCAAGATTAAATGACAAAAAAATCCTAAAAATTAAGGGCCTCTCTATGCACAGAAATTGCACTGATTTAACTTAAAGCAGTTTAAAAACCAATTTAGTTAGACTAGTACAAACTCCTGTGTGGATACTCTTAATTATATCAGTTTAGCTTACACTTCTAAATTTACAGGTGCAAGATCAACCAATATAAGGCCTGGTTTACCCTTAAAAGCTTTAATAGTATAATTATTTTTGTTAGGGGTGTGATTTTTTTTTAAAGGAAGTAGTTATACCGGTAAAAACCCAGATTCACATTCTGGAGACTATAGTGGTATAGCTATGCTGCCATAACCTAGTAGTGTACACACAGCCAGGGGTTTTTCTGTCAGTGCAGGAACACCACCTCCCTGAATGCAGTGAGCTACGTTAACAAAAGCCCCCTTCTTTTTTTCACACCCCTCCCTGACATAGCTATGCCAATATAGAAGTTTTCAGCATTGACCTAGTGTGGACACAGTTATACCTATATAAAGATGCCTTATATTGATATAGCTATTCCCCTTCCCATACAGAACTAGCAATCCTATTATAAAGCACCTTTATACCAATATAACTGCATCCACACTAGGAGGATTGTACCCCTTCACCATACTGGTATAGTTAAAGTGGTACAAGTTTCTAGAGTCGAGAGCTTTTAGAATTAAATTGAGTCACACACAAAATTGCACCGATTTAACTAAATCAGTTTAACACCACACCTTTAAGTAAACCTTGGCTGTGCCTGTAGAGATCTCCTACTCAGGTGACTGGGAGCTGTCTGCACACACGTGCAAGGTCAGATTTTGGCAGAAAATGAGTAAAACGTGCTGAACTGAATCCTAAGGTCTTTAACTAGGGCAAACGTTCATTGACTTCAGTGGAAATTTGCCGGAGTAGGTAAAACAGGATTTTAGCCACTGGAAGTTAAGAGAAGAATTAGAAGAAAAACTTACCTTGTGAAACTTTGAAGATGAACAAACGGAGGCAAAGGAAGCATAAAAGAAAGAGAAAAGGGAAAAATATAACAATACAGGCAACATCCGAAACATATAAAGAACTAGAAAAGAATAAGTACATTGAGGCTACATAGTAAACATAGTAAATTGTAGCTCCCCTGCAATTAAACATTCACACACAGCTAAACAGGCTTTCTTTATTAATATCCTTCAATTTCAAGAAGCTGATTTCATTTTGTGACGGGGAAATCCCTACTTGCTTTTACGTAACTGGACCTAGGCCAATAACAAACGTTGACACTTCATGATCAAAATGATTACCTGACAAAACCTACATTAGCAATGTAGCCATTTCATGTGTGTTGGTGAAGGAGAAGAGTTGAAATTGGGGTATACAGGAAGCAGGACAGTATCACACAGGAAGAGGTGTATCCTATTTGTTAGAGTAGGGGACTGGAAAACAAAACTCCTGGGTTCTTTTGCTAGTTTTGCTACTGATTTGATCTGTGCCCATGGATAAGTCAGCAGCCACTCTGTGTCTCCGTTTCCCTGTTTATGAAGTGGGGATAATGCTACCTTTCCGTCAAGCGTTGCAATGGTTGGTTATAATTAATGTTTGTAAAATGCTTTGCGATTCTTATCCTATTACAAAGTAGATCAGTATTGGGTCTGAAAGTGCAGAAAAGGCTACTTTTACATACTTTTTTCTGGCAGAGGTGAAGTGCAGCTTTAGGGAGTTAAAAATAAATAAATAGAGGTAAGCAATCACTGTCTCCTCAAAATTTCTTTCATCCCAGGAAGGCTTTCTCAGTCAGATAATTGGTTCTGGCTTTGCTTTTATTGTGTGTTTTAGCAACACTTGGCAGCTGCAGCATGAAGAAAAGAATGCTGGATATGCCTTTCTAAAGTCCCCTACAATCTAAAAGTACAGTAGCCACGTTATCATTCTGTGCTGCTAGCAGGTTCTGAGCACTGCAGTTAGCAAACGAGTGACAAGTGGATGGCATGATTACAGGTAATTTCTTATTACCAGTTGGTAATGAAGACTTGACAGCCAGCATCATGACACCTGTTAACCTTCTGAGATGTGACTGTAAGAGTCTGCTGTAGCCCATGAAAACCAAGTGTTCCTTGAACCCAGAGTAATTATGGCTGCAGTTATTTGTGGGCACAGACACACACATTGTAAGTAGAAAACAAGAGGCTGAGCTAGGGACTCTTTAAAAAACCATACCCCACTTTTTGTCTATATCGACTGGCTAATTTAAAGGGGGAAAGGTGTGAATTGACCCCTTTGCTCTGATATAATTTAAGTGGCTTTCATGGGCAGAGTCTCTGGTACATCAGAGAGCAGGATATTATTTTGAATGTGAATTCAGTGCTGTTGAGAGGCGCTAGATTGACAACCCTGTGGGCCAAAGGCTCAGACAGGTAAAGCACCGTCAGCAGGAGGGCAACCTTCTCCAGAAAATGCCTCGTCTGTGATCTGAACAGACATCACTGGCAGTGCTCGGGGAGCTTATTATCCAGGATCTGTCATTTTCTGTTGAGGCCACTTACGTGGAGAGCCTTTCTGCTGCAGACACTTGTCCACTAGGACTTGGGCTGAGACCTAACCCCAGCTCATTTCACATACAATGACGGTCAGATGGTAAACAGTCTCAAGTCGGGTTCAACCTAGAGGTGAAAGGCTCCCCCCACAGACCATTACCAATCCCCTGAGCCAGGCGGTCCCTTAGATCTACTATCCTCACTACCTAGATATGGTATTGATTATTTTGTAGGTTGCTTTCAACAATTAGTGTAATTTTTTTTTTACAATGAGGCACTGCTAAAGCAAATGGGTGAGCTTCTAAAAAGGGCAATTTTGTTCAAACTATCTGACACTCATTTGGCTAACATTTGGGATGGTGGGAACATACCCCAAGGACTGATTTATGTGGGAGTGGAGGGGGAACTCGCCCAAAAACATCTGTCTGATTGGCCAGATAACTAAAAATTAGCTCCCTTTCATTGTAGATCTTTGCAGCCTCCTCATGGATGCAATCAAAGATTCACAGAGGCTTTAGTCTCTAAACACTGCTCAGCAGCTAGCAGCTGGGGAGGGGCTGGGTGGTGATCAGAAAGTCAGGAAGCTTAGAGCAGAAGGGGGCTGCTGAGGGAGAGTTAGCAGTCACTCTCTGGGATTAGAGATTAGGGAGGCCAAGGGGGAGAGCAAGTACTGGGATCCTTGCCTAAGTGCAAGAGGCTGGCAAATGGCCACAGTGACACAGAAGAGGCATTGGAGAGGAGCTGGCTCTGGTGGGAAGCCCTGACAAAAGGGCAGGAACTGGACTTTCAGGGAGAGGGATGCATCTAGTTGAGAGGGATGTACGGTCAAGCCCAAGGAGGGAGGAAGTGGGTTTTTGTTTATACTTTTATGTTGGGACTTTGTTAGGGGATTCCAGGGGAGGGGGCGCCTGAGAGTCCCACCCCTGAAACAAAGTTGAATTTAGAGAAATTGAGAGGGAGAAAGGCTGGGTAGAAAGAAGCCCCGGGAAACAGCAACAAGGAGTAGGACGGAGCAGCCTTTGGCTGCTGGTTATAGGGTCCCTGGGCTGATGCCTGGTGCAGAGGGAGGGCCTCGGTTCCCAGGCCCGCAGAGAAGGTGGTGTGAAACTCCTGAGAAGTGGATAAGGACCAACGAAGAGCTCTGCGAGGGTGTAATGCCAAAAGGTCTGCAGTTGGGGCCAAATACCTTTGGGTGAGGATGTTTGGATCCTTTATTTGCTGGACATTGTTACCCTTGAAGGCGTGAATTAAATTGTGCCCTGGCCAGAGGGCTGAATTACAGGAAGAGAGATCACTGCAGTGCCAGAGTGATTGGTGGCAGGGAGCACTAGTTTGGGAGAGAGCTACTCTGCTACACCTGGCCACAAGGAGGCACTCTGGTGACAAGTCCCCCACCTATACTGCCAGCGAGCTCTTTTTGCTTTCAGGCCCCAAATGAAACAGGAGGCTGTTTCAAAAGCCATATATGGTTGGTTAGAGATGATACCTGTTTGGTAGCTAATGAGGCCAGCTGGCAATTCATTTAAATTAGGAAAGAGATGGGAAATGTCCCTTAAAATTGGACAGTCAAAAAGTAATTACCTGTGATAATAAAACTGAGTTCAATTATTGTTTCTCCTGGGGTGGATCCAGGGGCGGCTCTAGGCACCAGCAAAGCAAGCACGTGCTTGGGGCAGCCCATTTGCAGGGGCAGCAGGGATCCAGCATGGGAGCTGAGAACCAACAGGGGGCCCTGGGAGCTGTAGTTCCTTGGTTAGCTCCCTGCCTATAGAGCCAGCCCTGGAGCAGGGAAAGAACTACATTTCCCAGCATTCCCTTGGCCACTACCAACAGGAAAGAGGGGGAGGGAGTGAGGAAGCTGAGATCTCAAGCTGCAGCCTGCTTTGAATGGAGAGCTGCACTGTGAAGGTAGGGATACCATATTTTAACATTCTAAAAATAGGACACTCCATGGGGAGGGAGGGTAGCCCCATCCTGCCACCATCCACTCCCTCTGACTGCCCCCCACAGAAACCCCAACCCATCCAACCCCTCCTGCTCCCTGTCCCCTGATCATCCTCTCCCAGGACCCCTGCCCCAACTGCCCCCCAGGACTCCACCCCCTATCTAAGCCCCACTGGTCTTTGTCCCCTGACTGCCCCCTCCCGGGACCCCACCCCCATCTAAGCCTCCCTTCTCCTTGTCCCCAACTGCCCCCTCCTGAGACTCCCCCCAACTTCCTCCCTAGGATCCCACCCCCCCTGGGACTCCCATGCCTATCCAACTGCTGCCTGTCCCCTGACTGCCCCCCCCAAACCCCTGACCCATCTAACCCCTCTTTCTCCTTGTCCCTTGACTGCCCCCCCCGGAACCCCCTACCCCTTCTCCAACCCCCCAGCCCCCTTACCGTGCCACTCAGACCAGCGTGTCTGGCTTCGCACAGCGCCAGACACGCTGCTGCATACATGCTGCCGTGCTCCCCTGCGGAGCCACAGCCCCCTCCCCCCCCCCAGCACCTGCCTTCCAGATTTGAACATCTCAAAATTCAGGAGTGCTCAAGCTCAGTTTGGTCAGCTGTTACTTCATTTCTCCCAAATCAAATATACTGATCCACTGTAACTTGCTGTAGAAAAAATAGGATAAAATTGAGCAAGAAATGCTTCCCAGTGGTTATTAGGACTGGAATTGCTATTTTCAACAGCCATTGCCTTTTGTTTGTTTGTTTGTTTAAAAGGAAGACAGTGATATTGCATTGGCAAATTCCCCATAGAAAGAAAGAGTGGAACAAAAGAATAATAAAGGCACCTCAACTTTTCCTCATTTATGTAGGACAGTCTTATAATATGCATCCAGATATCCTCCAATCACACAAGCAAGCTGAAAATTGTTCCACTTTACTGCAGTTCTGTAACCATATGGGAACCAATCCTGTCGGTGTTCTGTGCACATCCAAAATTCCTGCTGAATGACCGGCCCTGGGAGCGAGTTACCAGTTACCCAGGGCTGCGGCGGAAGGAGGGTGCAGGGCGTGGGGGGACAGCCCAGGAAGTGTGTGGGGGAGTAGGGGGGAGCTCAGAGCTGGGGCAGCAGGGTGTGTGTGTGGGGGAGAGCCCAGGGCTGGGGCGGCAGGGGGGTGCGGGTCGGGGGGGGGAGAGCCCAGGCCGGGGGGTGCGGGTGGGGGGGGAGAGCCCAGGGTTGGGGCAGCAGGGGGGTGCGGTGAGGAGCCCAGGGCTGGGACAGGGAGCAGCCAAAAAATTTTTTGCTTGAGGCGGCAAAAAACCTAGAGCCGGCCCTGGGTGGATCCCTGACAAAAGGGCAACGTGTGAAATACTAGAGCAACCTCCAAGCCCTCTTCATTGAACTGGCTCAACCCATACTCTTTATCCTAGTGAGCTGAAGAGATCTGGGCAACAGGCAAACTCAGTAAAGATTCCAGCAACAATTCCCATACAAAATGTTAGCGTCTTCCAGGCTTTTACAGCAAGAGACTTTGCAAAGTCACCTTAACCTAAGCTTCTCTCTCTAGGAGTTTACAAACAGGGTTTATAGTTTCACCCACACCCTCAGGGTTCTTGAGGAATCTTTGCAGGTATCTAAAATGAGATGCTGGTGTCTCTTCTCTAAGTACAAAGCTCTCATATGAGAAAGGCAGCTGCTCTTCTGGCTCCTTCCCAGGGTCAGCTGTAAGCATAGGCTGCCTAATCCGTCCGTCGACTAAGACTGGGACCGCTGTAGTCAATAACTCACCAGACCACTTTCTAGTAATTGAGTTTAGCAGAGCTGTAGTGGGGTCCAGAGCTGGAATCTGAGAGTCACTGATCAGGACTGAGGTACATTGGCTATACCGTGGCTCAGAAGTAGATCTGGGTGAATAACTGATTTTTCAGTTCATTGGCCATTCAGAAACATTGGGGAAAAAGTGTGGTTGGAGTCAAACCAAATCTAAATATTCCAAAGAGTTTTGGTGAGTCCAAAAAGTCCATTTTGGGTTGAACACAACGTGGTGTTTGATCCAAAATGTTTTGTTTCTGGGCATTTTTAAAGGGGCAAATTCACAAAATGGCCAGAGGAGGAGGTAGGGCTGTCACTGCCCTCCTTATAACGTTTTGCGCAGTGGTGTGGTTAGGACACTCAAATGGGGGTGTGGGAGATCCAAGTTGGAATCCCCTCTCTGGTGCAGCTCTCCCTGGGCAGGTGAGTACCCTAACCTAGCCTATAGGCTAGTCTGTGATGGGCCTCCCTCAATCTCCTGTTGAAGCTGTCCTGCTTGGTCTAAAATATAGGAGCAGAATTTGGGCCAGAGAGAGAATGACTCTATAGTCTGAGCACTCACCGATGACATGGGGTGGGAAGAAGACCCAAACTGAAGTCCCTTGTCCTCACTCCAATGAATATTTATACAAAGTGGAACAGCTACAATGTGCCCAGCTCTACTCAGGCCCAGAGCGGCGGGGAGAGTCACAGTTCAGGATACAACCGCAACTACAAAGCTACCATTAGGCGGCCAAAGCCTTTTTCAGCACACAGTGCCTCACACCTGCATCTAGCCAGTAAGACTGGCACTAGTCCCTCACTAAATACACACAAAAACCAAAAGCAAAATGGTGGCCCAAAACAAGGACCTAGGACTCTCCCTCTCCCTGGTCCCTTTTTTCATTGCTGGCCCCATTACCCTTAGATATGATGCACTTTCTGATGCCTTTTCCCCCTCCCCCCAAAAACCCACAATGATCCATATAATGGCACATCTATAGGTCCTTATGCCAGCTTAGTGAGGGGTGGGGAGGGAGGGACATTCTTGTGAGATGATGCCAAGTCAGAAGCTAACCCAAGCTCCAGCTGCCAGATTGTCACTAGTTGTTGTCACGCGTATTTCCTTGGAGAATAAAATGTGCTTTTGACGTCTCTCACCCTCCCTGCGCAGAACAAACAGAGCAGCACTCGCTAAATCTTGCTGTTATGTTCTGGCACCTCTTGGCCTGAACTTAATCACCTGCCTCCTTCTGCTTGGCAGATGTGTATTGCTCTTGGAGATGGTATCTGCCAGCTTTCAAATTCATCAGAGGGAACTACACTAGCAACAGGAGCCACTTGTGACAGATACTTCCCAGCTGCACCTTCCTTCCTAGCAACCAGGCTGGAAAATTACTCAGAGCCTCTTGAGACCCAGCCTTTCTGCCTGCTGCCCAGATGATTGGCATTGCACTATCCACTCACCAATGGGACTTGGGGCTCATCTTCACTATGGAGTTATAGCTCTGTAGATGCAGTGGTGCAGCTATGCCGCAGTCACCCCGCAGTGCAGATGCGTCCTACAGCAATGGAAGGGGTTTTTCCATCGCTATAGGAACTCCACCTCCCTGAACGGCAGTAACTAGGTTGACAGAGGCATTCTTCCATCGACAGAGCTGTGTCTACCCCAGGCTGGCATAGCTACGTTAGGCTGGCATAGCTACAGTAAATTAGAGAGGCATAGTTGGGCCTTGCCTAGATCCTAGACTATGGGAAAAGGTGCTTTTTTGATGAAGTTGGTTCAACTGAGCTAGTTTAACTTGACTGAAAACTCCACTTAGCACCAGTATTAGCCATAGTTTAACACCTTTAGCTTGATTTTTATCAGGTCAAGTTATAACCTAGGTGTAAAATAAGGAGACAATACAAGGTTAGCTAACTGGATGTTCTAATTTGTTTTCTTTGGGCTATGGCTACACTACAAACTTTGGTCAATGCAAGTGAAATCAGCATGCAGCTGCCAAAGTTTGTATATCACTCGGGCAGATGCATAATTTGCTTCTTGCGTCGACACTGTGCCAACTCACCAGGAATGCTTGCATCAAGGCAAAGTGCGGTGCATCACCGGTAGGTAACCCAGTATGCCATGCACTACCATCTGGTGCAATACCTTTTGGGAAATTTTCACAGTAGAAATGACTCATCCATGGGTCTCTGGGAGGTAGAGGTCAAGTTCCCAGCATTCAACTTCTTTCATCCCATAATGCCATACATATGCCATCATTTTTGTGCCTTTTAAAAAAAAAATCCTGCAAACCCATCCAGCAGTTTTTGGAGTCCGCCATCTCGGATGGAGCCTGCAGAGCTCTGCACTATTCTCATGAGCATTGCAAGTACAGGATGCATGATCCTTCTGTATTTGCAGCCCTACAGTAAGTACCACAGCAGCAGAGGACATGATTTCTTCTAGGACAGTTTGCTAAGGGACATAGCAAAAACCAATAAAAGGTTGTTAATGGAGCAGCTGCTGATGGTGGAACACCACTTCTGGGCCCGAGAAATGAGCACTGACTGGGGGGTACACATTGTAATGCAGGTTTGGGATGACGAGCAGTGGCTGCAGAACTTTCAGACG
This sequence comes from Emys orbicularis, assembly GCF_028017835.1. Lineage (NCBI taxonomy): Eukaryota > Metazoa > Chordata > Testudines > Emydidae > Emys > Emys orbicularis. The sequence goes on along the minus strand of NC_088685.1, from coordinate 160,865,707 downwards.
TGAAAGGCCACTTTCCTAGATCTGGGCCGAGCTTGCCCCAGCCCTCCAGTGCAGGGACACTATAACGAGAGCTGTACTGACGGTGGAGAAGCAAGTGGCCATCACACTCCAGAATCTTGCAGTGTTGGATTGCTACCAGTCAGTGAGAAATCATTTTCATTTTGAAGCTGGAAAATCCACAGTGGCGGCCGTCATCATGATTAATGTAGGATCATTAATCATATCCAACTATGCAGGACCATGACTCTCAGCAATGAACAGGACATAATGGATGGATTTGCTGCAATGGGGTTCCTGAACTGTTGCAGGGCAATAGACGGCACACATACCCCTATTTTGGCACCAGCCCACCTGGCCACAGAGTTCATCAACAGAAAGGGCTACTTTTCTATGGTTATGCAAGCATTGGTGGATCACCAGAGATGCTTCTCCACAAGCAATGTGGGGTGGTCAGGGAAGGTGCATGATGCTCACATCTTTAAGAAAACTGGACTGTTCAGAAAGCTCCAACCATGGTCATTCTTTCCTGACTGGTGGATTACCACTGACAATATTGAAATGCCTATAGTGAGTCTGGGGAACCCACCCTGCCCCTGGCTCATGAAGCTGTACACCAGCCACTTGAGAGCACAAAGGAAAGATTCAACTCCCTGCTCAGCAAGTGCGCAATGACAGTTGAATGCGCTTTTGGTTGCCTGCAGCGTTTACTCACTTAGACAGGAGCTCAGTGAGAACGACAGCCCAATGGTTATAGCGGCCTGTTGTGTCTTGCGTAATATCTGTGAGGCAAAGAGGGACAAGCTGCCACCAGGGTGGAGGGTGAGCTGCTGCCTGCGGCCTTTGAGCAGCCAGAGGCCATTACAAGAACCCAGCGGGGAGCCATTCGGTTGAGGGAGGCTTTGAAAGAGCACTTTAACAGTCAGCCGCAGTAGTGTTCTCTACTGGCATGTTCTCTGGGCCTTTGGGTGCCGCTAAGATTTGCTGTGCATTTAGAACAAGGACTCAGTGTTTTCCTGACACTCTGAATTACGTGGTACTTGCTGTACATTTACAAGTACCGTTCCTTTTGAGTGCTGCTGTGTATTCTGCAGTATGCGTTGTCAATGAATAAAGATAATTTTATTCTCCAAAAATGGGGCTGGAGATGAGGGGTTTGGGGTGCAGTAGGGCACTTAGGGCTGGGGCAGAGGGTTGGGGTCTAGGGGGGTGAGGGCGCCGGCTGGGAGTGTGGGCTCTGGAGTGGGGCTGGGGATGAGGGGCTTGGGGTGCAGGCTGCCCCGAGCTGTGGTGGGGAGAGAGGACTCCCCCCAGCCCTCTCTCGCCGCAGCAGCCCGGGGCTGGGAGAGAGGCGCCTCTCCCCAGCCAGGGCAGCTCCAGGGCTTGGGCTGGGGGAGAGGTGCCTCTCCCTGGCCGCAGCAGCTCCGGGGCTGGGGCTGGGGGAGAGCCGCTTCTCCCCCCTGCACACCTGCACATTCCTTGATAGCCTGCTGCGCGGCCATGTGACTGCGCAGCTTAGAGGGAACTTAACTTCCCAGATATCCTCAATGGTCTGCTGGGTGGGGTCTCCGCCAAGTCTGACATGCCACTCGTTGTAAAAGCAGTAGATCTATGAGGCACTACCAGATCTATTGTTGACCTTCCTGGCCTTGTGGTATGCCTGGCCAAGTTCCTTTGCTTGCACAAAGCACTGCTGCTGATCCCTGTCATACCCCTTTTCCTGCATCTCCTGTTCATAGATATCCATGTTCCTACCTGGTCCGTAGCTGTGCTTGCACAGCCTCTCCTCCCCACAGGCCCAGGAGATCCAATACCTCCTGTCTGCTCCTGGCAAGAGCAAGTTTAGCACATGGAGCCAGCACGGTCGGTTGGGGAGTTGCACACGAGGGTGAACTACTTGGTGTGCTCACAAAGGTGAGCGATGTGGAAAAGGCATTTCAAAAACATGCAGAGGACTTTAAAGGGAGATGCTTCCAGTCTCCGTGGCCCCTAGGCAGTGGAGGTTACAATGGTGACCAGAGTGGTCAGTGCTGCAGGGCACGGGACATTATGGAACAGCTGCTGGAAGACTGTTCAGGTTGGCACAGGCCACGTAGTGTCTGTACTTGCACTGCACTGACCTCAGTAGCTTGACCATGGCTCCATGCTGTTCAGGGAGGTGGTTTGACTGCGTCACTGTAAAGTGACACTTCAATCGGCTGGAGACAAATTTCAGTGTAGACGCATGCACTTACATTGACCTAACTGTCTAGTGTAGACCAGGCCTTTTAGAGATGCATTTGTCTCTTTCTTCCCCTGAGACTGTGGTCTTTCTTGGTGTTTCAAGGTCTCAAAGGGGGACTTTTACATTGGAGAAAACTTTAAGATGCATTGATAACCCCGTTTGCCTACAAATTGAATGAGATCCTAAGAAACCTTTGGATAAATGGGATTTATGAGGAAGTGGGGAGTCAGCCACTCAGAGAGTGAGGAGGATTCAAGGCATCTGTGGAGGTAGCTACCTGAGGCTTTGTCTACACTATGAGCACAGTTGAGCCAGGCAGAGTACAACCCCGCGGTAGGTACGTACTCCGCACGGCTCAGCAGTGCCTCCACTGCCACTACCCATGCTACCACGGCTACACTGCTGTTTATACTCATGATAGCTTCATGACAGCTAATTTTATGTGTACACGAGCAGGAGACTCAGACCCCTAGTGCATAGTGTAGATGTAGTCTAAAAGTACAACACCAGAGAATCTAACTAAACTTGGGTTCACCTCAGTTAGCTGGAGTATGGTTAAATGGTAGAATGCCGCGGGACTGCTGAGGGCGAGAGTGCTTATTCGAACACCGATTGATGCAACATCAGGAAATGGGGCCTTGTAAAGCAGGGTTTGGGCTGAACCAGAAGGGGGCAGTATTCTGTGCCAGCACTTCTCTGGTGGCCCCATTCATTTCTACAGCTTTCATTCTAAAACGGAATAGCACATTCCTGGTCTTAATGGTGTGGGGGGGAAAAAAACTTTCCAAATGTGAATCAACACCGTGCTGTCCATTTGAGTGTGCAGAGAGGCTGTGGAACAATCGCTCAAGGAAGTGGGGACTACTTCTGCTGAGTGCAACACTGTTCACTCTGAAGCATAATGATTCCAATTGAAAGGTGAACTTTGTTAAGCATCTTACAGAAACATTCAGCTACATCTGGGACTGGGAGCAGAGCTTGATATCATGGGAAGAAATCAAGCAAATGCCACCACTAGCCTCCCGATAGTGCTGGGGCAGATCCGCTCTTTATGTCTCTTTTCCCTCTGTTTCAGTGTGAATGTCCCCATTTAATGAAAGCTGCCTGGTACTGTTTCCACTTTCCTCATTTCCCGGGCTGGGGTCCAGGACGCTAGCTGAGCCCTAACAACGTGGGGGTGGAGACAATGATCGCGCCGTACTTACTAGCAAGAATGACCATGTCCATCCCCCAAAATATACTCATGATCCAGCCAACCATCACGATAGCCGTCAGAATCTGAATCAGCGCCGCGGCGATGTTCAGCCAGAAGACGCAGCACATGTGCCTGTCAGGGAGGTCAGTCCGGGCTCCGCACAGCACAGTGAAGGCAGACACGAATGTCCCTGTGGAAACAGCAACAGTAAACACTCAGTGGAGAGCCTGACATAGAAACGGCAGGAGCCGGGATGTGAGCGCCTCCCCAGAAAACAGCGACGCTCCTTCCAGACCCCCACACCAAACTCTTATTTTAGATCTGGTGTTCACAGCATCCCTCTTTTTAGTGCTGCCGCTATAGAAATGCTACAAGCATGAAACTGTTCACAAAACGCATCACAGTATTTGCCCAGACATCTCAAGAGGTGTTGACTCCTTCTGAGAAACAAATGCTCAATCAAACTGAGGCTGCACCTTGATTTTAGAGATCAGCCAGCTCTCTAGGGGACACAGTCCAGCTGCTGGGCATACCCTGGGCTTGGGGCATCCCGAGTACAGCCTGCACTGGATTGTCAGGAAACTGGCTGCCACAGCCCCCTTCATCTGGTTGGCCTTTGGCAAGGCAGGCAGCCTCCTCTCACTGTGCCCTGGCTTCACTTCCCCAGTATCTGCCCCAGGAACACTACATACAGCATCACCTCAAGGCTTCAGCTAGGCAAGGCTGTGCTGCATTTAGTGGCCAGACAATATGGTGATGAGTGCCACAGAAGTGCATGGAATAATCATCCTTTAAGAATAACTTAGCAATAACCAAGTGCCACTGAATTTAAAACTCCAACCTTCCTTTTATGGCAGTATCGCGCCCTGTAGGGACACATTGCTGCATGTTTTAATAAGCAAGTCTGCCTCTCTATTCAGGTCTTGGTGGGCTGAGATCTCCTCACCCCTCACACACAGACTAGCAAAGTTATGAATTTAAGCTCCCAGGCTTGTCTTTTTGAAAGTGTCATGCAGGTTTTCCGTTGAGGATGAGGACTGAGAGGTCAGATGTAGAGTGATCACTTTGTGATAAGTGTTCCCCTATAGGTGATAGGGTGTTTTTGTCTTTTATCGTTTTCCTGTGTGAGTTCATTTGAGAGTGTAGTGATTGTCTCATTTCACCCCCAGAGTTGCTATTGGAGCATTAAGAGCATTGGATGCGGTACACCACATGTGATAGGCATGTGTAGGACCCATGACTCTTGAAAGTTGTGTTGTGGGAGGTATTGATCATTGTAGCAGTGGAGATATGTCTGCAGGTTTTGCATCTATTGTTCTGGCAGGGTCTGGTGCTGCTTTGAGTTGGTCTGTCCTGGTCTGTGGGGAACTTGCTTTTGATGATGAACTTGGAGAGGGTGGTGGCAGGAGCGCCGCCAGCTTTTCTGCTGCCTTAGTTGGCAGATGGTCCCGCCCCCAACAGAGGCGTCGGAAGGTCCCGCCGCCGAAATACCGCCGCAGTCGCCGCCCCCCAAATTGTAGTGTCCTAGGCGACCGCCTAGGTCCCCTAATGGGTTGCGCCGGCCCTGGGTGGTGGGTTGTTTGAAGGCCAGAATAAGGGATTTGGGAAAGATTTCTTTCCAATGGGATCCCCATAAAGTATGGGTTGTAGTTGTTTGATGATACCCCGTATGGGTTCCAGTGTGGGGTGCAGATGACAGCTAGGGGTGTGCAGTTGGAGGAGGCTGTATTTCTGTATTGATGCAGGTTCTCTTGGGGTATTGGGGTGGCCCGTTCTAAATCACCATGCAGCTTTGTGCTTTCCTGGGTTGGCATCACAGCCCTTGGTTCAAACCGGGCCAAATTTATGAAACTTGCAAACTCTTAAAATTGCTTAATAATGGAATACAGATGTAGCGTTTCATGAACTTATGGAAGTTAGAGCGGGAAAAGACCCACTAGGTCATATCATCCATCTCCCTGCTAATACAAAGGGGTTCCCTACAATACATTTTCTAGTGATTTGTCTAATGTTAAATGTCTGCAAGAATGAAGCTTCCACAACTTCCTATAGGAGACTAGTCTACATCTGACAGATCCCACTGTTAGGAAGGTTTTTATTGACTTTTCCATATTGAATGGGACCATTGGTTGATCAAGTCCAGTTTCCTGCTTTTGTTGGTAGCCAATCCCAATTGCTTCAGAGAAAGACTAACCTCCCCTATAATTTGCCTGAATAATTGTGCAACATTGTTGACAGGTGGGAAAAAATACCTTCCTGACCCCATAATTAATGAGTTCCTGGCCTGAAGACTCAATTACTCATCATAGTGTGTATATCAACACATGCTGTCATGATGGAATTGTCTACAGTGCTTTCTTGAATCCAAATGTTGTGTACTGTATCTCACACAAGACACACCTCAAAATACCAACAACAGCAAGACAAAGAGTAAAGAATAGACAAGGGGTGACAGAAATGACCCCCTCCTAAACCTATTTCTTTGATGAATGTTTGGCCATAAAGGGTGTAATCAGACACCCATGGCTGGCCTGTGCCAGCTGACTCTGGCTCCCCAGGCTTGAGCTAAGGGGCTGTTTAATTGTGGTCTCAGGCTGCAGCCTGAGCTCTGGGACCCTCCCACCTCACAGGATCCTAGAGCCCCGGCTCCAGCAGGAGTCTGAATGTCTATACCGCAATTAAATAGCCCCTTAGCTCCACAAGCCCGAGTCAGCTAGCACAGGCCAGCCATGGGTTTTAAATTGAAGTGTAGACATGCCTAAAGAGTCCTGTATAAACCTGTCCAGTTATCTCTATGCTCTGTCTATGCAGTATGGCCCCAATCCCGCAAAGCACAGAAGCATGTGAGCAACTTTGCACATGTGAGAGTGGCTACATGCTCCAATGCTTTGTTGGGCTGTGTGCCTGAGTCATTTTACCAAATGACTCTTTTACAGTTGTGCTCTGCTCTAGAGAAGGGAGTAGGTCTCCCTCTAGAGAGAGCACCAGGTCTTCTGGGACGAGGTTCTCCAATGCTCCACTGACAGGGAGATGGACTGATGATCTCACCCATTTCTGATGTATTTGATTCTGTGAGCTGTGGGGCAAAGGAGGGCGGACTGCCAGACAACTAAAAACCTGATGAAGGCTGAAGGAGAGATGCTACAGCCTATTTTTAATCTCAAAAACTTCTGCAGGCTCCAACTCCAGTTGCCTTCAAATGCTTCCCGAGCTCGTAAAGCCCCCACTTCTCTTCTTGCCGCTGCCTTGAACTTATTTCATACTCCCACCTCATTTCCTTTGCAGCAGCTTGAAGATGGGAGCGGAGAAGCAGTTTAGAGGCAACACAGAGAAATGGAGTAGGTGGGAACTGCTGAAGCAGTGGGAGGCAGCCCCGCATTGGAACATTGTGGGGAGGGGAGATGGGAGTTCTTCCCCCATGTGAGAAATCCCCTCAGGGTTTTAGCCTCCTACTGCTCAGGCTCTGATATCCAGGGTTTTACATTTGGAGCTGCTGAAGCCTGAAGTTCCATCTGTGTAGTTAACCCCTTCATTGCTGCCACCAAGACAAAATGTACTTTCAGTGCCAGGTACACAGGCTGGGAAAACTGTTGTCAGCCCAGGACAACCAAAGCCTCATCTCAGTTTCCTGGTAAACAGCAACTGTGCCCTATGCTGTTCTTTGGAAACAGTACTTCCTCTATTAGCCATAACAACGAGGAATCCTTGTGGCACCTTAGAGACTAACAAATTTATTTGGGCATAAGCTTTCATGGGCTAGAACCCACTTCATTCTAGCCCATGAAAGCTTATGCCCAAATAAATTTGTTAGTCTCTAAGGTGCCACAAGGACTCCTCGTTGTTTTTGCTGATAGAGACTAACACGGCTACCACTCTGAAACCTATTAGCTATGTGTTCTCTTCCTGGGGGGCAGTATGGCATGTACCTGGCAGAGAGGGATCTGAGGAGGAGTCTAGCAGAGAAGTGGGGATGGACAGGCAAATCTTCCAGGTCTTCCCAGAGTTTAAAGGTGGGGACATGCAGTTGTGAATATATATTACCCACTGTTCAGCTTGTGCTGTGTGTTCCTGTCTAGAGGCTGCTCCACCGCTGCCACCAGCTTTTGGGGTCCCAGGTTGAGTCCTCATTGGCAACCCACGATGGCATAAAAGAGATGTGTGCACATGTACATGCACTCAAATGTCAGATGTACATGCATGTATCAGGTATATTGCCTCTATGCATATCAGCTACACTGTTTTTGCCAGTTAGATCTATATGTAATGTGCACATGCTTTGCACATTCAGATGAGATGTTTGCATGCATGTTGGTGCCCATGCAATTGCCTGTGACTACCACTGATTATCTGGACTTGCTTTATTCATCCTGAGGACTTTTTGCCAGAGGCTGGCAGACAGGCAGGGAGTGTACAGTAGTATGCCAAGAAAGCTGAGTTAATGTGAGAGGAGTCTGAGGCAGAGGATGGGGAGATGAGATTGTAGGAATCTAGCTATGATTTTTTTAAAAATCTCCATGGTGGAAAGGCCTTTTAAAAGCCCTTTGAGAGGCAGCTGAGTTGCTGCCACCCTGCACCCCCCGAATGAACTGTCATTTTACAGTCACCTTTCTCTTTACTGATGGGAAAAGATGCAGTTTACAGCTAGGAACCTGAAGAAGAGCTCTGTGTAGCTCGAAAGCCTGTCTCTCTCACCAACAGAAGTTGGTCCACTAAAAGATATTACCTCACCCACCTTGTCTCTCTAACTAGGAGAGGGTGGGGAGGGGGATCTTTCTTTGGGAGGCAAGGGCAAGTAACATTAACCACTCTGGTGCCAACTGGCTGTGTGTAATCGGTGAGGTCGGATAAGGCAGATTGTTTTCCAGGACAGATGCCTGAGCCAATGGCTGGTTAGGCTGGGCGGGAAAGGGGAGAGGGGGTAATTATTTTAATCCCTCTGGGTATTGCAACAGCTTCACCCTTGCTTGTTATCAGAGGCAACCCGCTCTGACACAGTGGCTTTGCTATCAGTCCAGAGGAAATAGCCTGATGTCTCCCTCCCTACTTTCCCTACCTTTCCCTGTACCGTTTGTTTAGAAAGGCAAGAAAAGGAGTTGGCATATCCCCCAAACCTTGTAAAAACTGGATTAGGAGACCCTGAGATCAAACTTGGATCAGGGATAGCTTAGAGGATGGATGGACGTTTCTATTCCCATGGATGTCAGTATGCTAAGTCTACATTTAAAATAACCCTCCACTCTCTCTCCCCCACCTGATTCTTCAAGCTTACGAAATAGTTTGTAAATGAAAAATAATTCTCAATACTCGGGGTTCTATTATACAGACCCTTCCAATGATGTTTTTATTCAATACTTCATCCCGGCAGAACGCTGTACCGCATTAGCTAATTAACCTTCCCAAACACCCCTGTACCGTAGAGAAGCATGTTTGTTCCCATTCACAAGATGGGGCAGCACACAGAAAAGTGGTGTGCCCAAGCCTAGAGAGAGAATTTGTTTATAAACTAGGATACATAGATTCATAGATTGTAAAGCCAGAAGGGGCCATTGTGATCATCTAGTCTGACCTCCTGGATGACAGCTGGAGCCACACCCCCTCCAGCTCCCCTTCCTGCTCCTCCTCTTTCCCCCAGCTTCGCCTCCCACTCCTCCCCCCTCTGGTAGTGTCCTCTTTTTGGGAACCTGAAATATGGTAACACTAGACCTCCCAGTGACACTCAGTCTGCAACTACAAACCCCAGTGAGAAGTCTAATAGAGCTGAGTGAATAGCTAGGTGGGGAAATCACCAGTGAATATTTATTTTAATTCTAAAGCAAATTAACTTGACCATGCCTAGGACCTCTGAGCGTTTGCATTTCCCTGAAGCATATAAGCTTCCCTAGGGTGAATACCCACAAAGTGTGATTCACAAACTCGGATACTCGGATACAAATGAGAATTTCAGGTTGTTTATTTGATTGTAAAATTTGCAACTTTCACTGTGCTGGTTAGTTAAGTTGATCATGTGATATTTTTTCTGTTCCCTGATTGGAGGACTGATGTAACTAACCAACATGACATAGGCGCCAACATCCCCTCTTACCAGTGGGTGCTCAACCCCTCACCGCCCCTGCCCCGCCCTCGCCCCACCCCCATTCCACCCCTTCCCCCAAGTCCCCACCCCTGCCCCGCCTCTTCTTCACCTCCTCCCCTGAGCGCGCCGCATCCCCGCTCCTCCTCCTCCCCCCTGGAAAGTCGTAAGCACTGCCAAACAGCTGTTAGGCGGCGCGGTGGCGGGAAGCGCTGGAAGGGAGGGTGAGGAGCAGAGACCAGTAGCGTAGCTGGGGGGGGGGGGAGCGGGGCAGTGGCTGCTCCCCCACTGAGCACAAGTGGCGCCTTGTCAATTTCTTGGCACCTTTTTAATTTTTACTCACCCGGAGGGAACAGGGGGAGTGATCAAAAAAAAGGCGCCACCCGCTGCGGCGCTTTTACTCACCCGGCGGCGCTCTGGGTCTTTGGCGGCATTTCGGCGACGGGTCCTTCAGTGCCGCCGAAGACACCCGGAGCGAGTGAAGGGCCCATTGCCAAAGACCCGGAGCGCCGCCGGGTGAGTAAAAGCGCCGCAGCTGGTGGCACCTTTTATTTTATTGCTCCCCCTGTTCCCTCCACCTGGCTACGCCACTGGCAGAGACGCGGCGCGCTGGGGGGGGTGGGGGAGAAGGAGGCAAGGAGGGGGGAGCTTGGCTGCCAGTGGGTGCAGAGCCAAGTGCACCATAGGAACTGTTAGTGCATGTTAGCAGGGTCCACGTGGCCAGTTACTGCATGGCAGGCTAGTGCACTAATTTTTCCCCGTGGGTGCTCCAGCCCCGGAGCATCCACGGAGTCGGCGCCTATGCAACACGATGTAAGCTGCTAAAATTACAGTTGAATATACATTGGTGTCCCTGAAAACCCTGCAATCTTAACCTAATGTAAACAGATGAACTTCTTTGAATATCTGCAGTATTTCCTTGTACTTCCCTATAGGTAATATAAGAAATACCTTCAAAACGGCAAATACTGAGGTTAATCTAAATACAAATACATACATGGAGCATGATCCTGGTTCCTTTTCTTGCACTGAGTACTATTTTCACTGACATTTAGCTCCTGGCAAGCTATGGCATGAATCTAACCCCACTAGCCTGCCATGCAGTAACTGCCCACGTGGACCCTGCTAACATGCACTAACAGTTCCTATGGTGCACTTTGATCTAGTCCCATTTCAAAGCACTATATATCAGCGCACCCTACAGAACTTTTAGTGCACATCAGCGGGGTCCACATGCACACTTAGTGCAGCAGGCTAGTGCAGGGATTTACACCCCAGCTTGCCACATACTAAGCGTTCATGTAGACAAGCCTTTACTGTATACTCCAATAGTATTTCATGGAGGGCAGGGGTCACAGTGCCATTAACTGAAATTTAGCCTGACAGCTCCTCTGTCATGATGGAGAGGCAGCTGGGCCAAACTTGAGGAGTTCTGCAACCCTACATGCCAGGTTGCAATGCTCAGAGCGGAGAGCTGGGCCCAGCCCCGCAGGACAGGAGCTATCATGGGGGGATGAGTGCGGGACAGGCTTGCTCTCCAACTTCCTTCCCCCGCTTCCCCTCTGTGGTAATTTTTTTTGAAGGATGGGGGGCCTCCATTTTAGATTTTGCCCTGGACCCCCCCACATCTCTGTGTGACCCTGGTCTCATGGTTCTTTTACTCCACAGGCAGTTCCATTGAAGTTGATGGGACTACTGAAGGATTAAAGTATTGCTCAATGTGTCTAAGGGCAAGTCTACACTACAAATTTACAAATTTACGCTGCTGTAGTGTGTCTGGTGAAGATATTCTAAGCCAGCGGGAGAAAGCTCTCCCGTCGGCTTAATAACTCCCCTCCATGAGAGGCAGTAGCTATGTCAGTGGGAGACGCTCTCCTGCCAACATAGCGCTGTCTACACGGGGGCGGGGGTTTAGGTTGGTAGAACTACGTCGCTCAGGGGTGTGGATTTTTCACACCCTGAGTGACTAGTTGTACTGAAGTATGTAGCGTAGATCAAGCCTAAGGGGAGCAGAATTGAGCCCTTAGTTGCCTAAGGGGATTGCCAAATCAAGGGCCCTACTGTACCAAGAAAAAATTGCACTAGGCAATACAACACAGACTGTGAATATTCCCAACAAGTTTCTCAGGAAAGAACTAAGCATCCAAGAATTATCTGCTTCAAATATTTTGTAATAATATGGAATAGTGAATACATGTTGTGATCTCTGTGTAGACAAATTGCCAAAAATAAAGACAGACTGTGTCAAATAATTTGTCAGCTCTGCCTAATGATTATGGCACTTCAGCTCGTCAAGGCCTATCACAACCCCCTGAATGATCCTCTTAGGCGCTGATTGGGCGTGTTTGTTTTACCCGCTACGGCCTCAGCTTGGGATCTGGTTGGAGCTCTCAGGCACTAAGCCCTGGGGTGGTGGGAAGAAACTGCAGGGTGGATTGGGGTAGAATTTTGCCTCTCTACAGCAGCTGAGGGACACAGATGCAGCAGTGATGGGCAGAATCAGGAAGCCTGTGACACTACCATGACTCTTTTTGCACCAGACGTGTCAGTAGGATGTAGGCACTGCAACTGGTAATAGGCAAGCAAGGAAAGAGAGACTGCAGGGGAAATGGGAAACAGCCTCTGGGACGCTGCGTTTGCTTTTGCTATCAACAGAATCAAACAATTTCTTATTATACAAGCAAATTTGGGAAGGCTTCAATTTCAGCAGTTTGACCCTTTGAACCTGGCGGAGAGTACGGTATATTCATCCTGAGGGGACTTTACGGGTACGGCTACACAGCCAGCAGCAGCCTGCGGCAGTGAGGCTCTGAGCCCGGATCGACAGACTCAGGCTCATGGCGTCCGTGCTATGGCACTAACAATAGCTGTGTAGATGTTCCTGCCCAGGCTGGAGCTCGAGGTTTGATGCTTCCCCACTTCCCTACCTAGGCCTGAGAGCCCGAGCTCCAGTCTGAGCCAGAACGGCCACACTGCTATTTTTAGTGAAGTAGCCTGAGCCCCGCAAGCCTGAGGATGTCAACCTGGGCTCTGGGACAAGCTGCTGCTCGCTGTGTAGACTGAGCTAGTCTGCCAGCTCCTCTCCTTCCCTGCCTTCTTCCATGTTCCTGCTCCCTCTCTCCTCTCCTCTACCAAACAAGTCCTCGTGCTCTTCCCTGGTGACCATCCAAGATGCAGCCCTCCACTCCACTCCAAACATGCTGATGGCTTCAAACTGCTGGCTCATTCTCTCCATTGCCAGCTGTATGCTGGTCTTCCCACACTCCCAGCCTTCCCACCCAACATAACCTTCTGGTTCCTAGCCTGAGAGAGGAGTGGGGGAGACTGATCAAAGCAGGAGTGACAGCCAGGGAATAAGGATGATGGTGTGAGGAGCGGGATGCACAGTAACTGTAGGGGCTTTGGCTGCCCTAGCCAACCCATATACAGGTTTTTAAAATTAGCTACAAGTCTGCAGGGAAAAACCCTTGTGAACAAGGAAATCCCCATCTGATTGTCTGCCTTAGGAGGCAGGGGAATGGGGAAGAGCAGACAATCAAAGCTGCTCCATGTGATGATGGACAACCGGTCTCTGGGCATGTGGAGCAGCCAGTGCTCATGCTCCCTCTCCCATGCAAACACAAGGGCTATATCTACACAGTAAGGAAGAACTGGCGGCTGGCCCATGCTAGCTGACTCGGGCTCGCAGGGCTCAGGCTGAGGCACTATTTCATTGCTGTGTAGACTTCCAGGCTCGGTGGGAAGGTCCCAGAGCTTGGGCTCCAGCCCAAACCCGGAAGTCTACACAGCAATGAAACAGACTGCAGCCCAAGCCCCGCGAGCCCGAGCCAGCTGGCATGGGCCAGCCAGGAGTGTCTAGTTGCTATGTAGACAGACTCAAGATCTGAAGCACTAGAGCTGCAAGCCAGCTGGGGAACAACTCCTCCCTGCTGGCTCTGCAATTCTGCTGGTGGGCACCCCTCCCCCCTCCCCCAAAACTGGACGATGCTCCTGATACTGCCCCCATAGCCTGAAATTGGGACAGGGCTTGAAGCTGGCTGAGAATCCCCTTCCCCACCCCCAGCAGAGAAAACAGAACCACTTCATGGGCAGGGAGAGCAAGGGGAGGCAGTGGTGAAAGAGCCCAGGGCAAAGGGACACAGTGGCAGAAGCAATAAAAGGGACTGTGTAGGAGGTAGGCGGGGGACTCAGTTGGTGGTGGGAGGTAGAATTAGATTGTGGGAGGGCAGGGCAGCAGAATTAATTGGCCTGGAATTGTTGCGGAGTGTAGAGCTGCATTTCCATGAAAATGATGCTCAGTTGTTGTGTTGGACAATGTTGGCGGGTATGTGTGGGTGTGGTGACGTAGTATGTTGTGGCTGTATTGTGGAGATGTATAGTGAACCCAAGCCCTGATCAGAGCATGTGATAGGAAGAAAGAGGGAGAAAATGTGTGTGAGGATTGGGTTTATTCCTGGTGTGTGGTGGGTGTACATGTGCACCTGTAGCCCGCTAGTCAGTGTGTGTTATGCATCCCCTCTGGGCGTGATCCACAGAGGATGTGAGTCTGCTACAGGTCTCTTGGCTCTTTAGGTGTAGCTGTAGAGACTTGTGTTTTTGGCTTTGGATATCTTCAATTCAATCCCCAGAGTCAGTCAAGATGGTGATTGCCACACTCTGCGGTATGAGGAGAGATAAAAATAACTACGGAAATGCTTAGCCAAACAAGGAGGATGTCTGTTAACTGTCTAAACAATTCCTTGCTCCTTCCTTGGATTTTCCACCTTTCGAGTAAACAGAGCGCCGTCCAAGGGGCACTGCTTACAAGTCACGGAATGAAACTGCAAAATAATAAAATTCAGGCTGATGATCTGGGAACATCTCCTGAGCGTGAGATGCCTTATACTTTGGAATAGTTTCTCAAAGCAAGTTTCTCTTTGCTTGAGATGGCAGACACTAGTTAAAGACCCTCGAGAATATACTGTTAGGATCAGAGCTTCATTGGCCAGAAGAATAGAATGAATGTGTCCCTTCCATCTTCAGCTGCTGTGATTCTGGCTCCAACGAGGACCTAATCTATACTGGAAAAGGTTTGCTGGTATAGCTATACCAGTAAACTCTCCTATGCAAAATAGTGCTTTTGCCAGTATAGCTTATACAGATTCTCCAAATGGAATAAGGTATACCAGCAAAAGCACTCTTATGCTGGTACAACTGCGTCTACACTACGGCTTCTGCCAGTAGAAAATTTTCTTTTTAAATCACACCCTTAGCCAATACTGCTATACCAGGTAATGCTTATAGTGCAGAACTGGCCTGTCTCAAATGAGCAGGTGATCATTTTCTAGCTTGGGATGGGCAAACTTTTTGGCTCGAGGGCCACATCTGGGTATAGAAATTGTATGGCGGGCCATGAATGCTCACACAATTGGGGTTGGATTCGGGACAAGGTGAACACTCTGGCTGGGGGTGCAGGCTCTGGGGTGGGGCCAGAAATGAGGAGTTCAGGGTGCGGGAGGGAGCTCAGGGCTGGGGCAGGGGGTGGGGGGAGGGCTGGGGATGAGGGTTTGGGGTGCAGGAGGATGCTCCGGGTTGAGACCGAGGGGTTCGGAGGGCAGGAGGGGGATCAGGGCTGGGACAAGGGGTTGGGGCATGGGGGGGGGGTGTGGCTCAGGGGTGCAGGCTCTGGGCGGCACTTGCCTCAAGCGGCTCCCGAAAGCAGCAGCTTGTCCCCCCTCCAGCTCCTACGCGGAGGTGCAGCCAGGTGGCTCTGCTGAGTGCTGCCCCATCTGCAGGCGACGCCCCTGCAGCTCCCATTGGCCACAGTTACCAACCAATGGGAGCTGCAGGGTGGCACTTGGGGCGGGGACAGCGTGCGGAACGGTGCCCCCTGGATGCCCCTACCTGTAGGAGCCAGAGGGGGGACATGCTGCTGCTTATGGGAGTCACGCAGAGCAGCCCCCGACCCTGCTCCCTGGCTGGAGTGCTGGAGTGGGGCACGCCCCAGACTCCGCTCCCCAGTGGGAGCTCAAGGGCCAGATTAAAACAGCTGGCGGGCTGCATCTGGCCCGCAGGCTGTAGTTTGCCCACCCCTGTTCTAGCTCTACAGCTGTATTCAAATGAAAGAACAAATCGGTTAATGATCCAGTTATTTTCTTTGCTCTAGAAATAAAGCAAGACATTACTTGGCAAGCTGTAGGATTACACCTATAAGGAGATATATAGGTCAATGAAACGCAACATGCAGCACTTAATTACTCAGTTAACCTAAATGCTGGAAATATATTGAGACTCAATCTCCACAATTAGCTGCCTCTCTTCTTGAAGAACTGGTCTCCTAAACCCACTATCCTGACAAGTTTCCCTTTTCAGATCAAGTTTGGGTGGAATGAAGAAAAAAATCAGCGGGCGATACTGGTGGACACCTGCAGCAATGAGACCAATTACTAACTACCACAGATTTCAAAACTCACCCCAGCAGGCAGGAACGCACCCAGGATCCAGGTGACACAAATGGGAGTAGCGGGGATAGGAAGAGGAGATGGAAAAGACTAGAGGAAAAAATGCGCAGCAAATGTGATGGAATCCAGCCATTGCCACTGAGTCCATCTCTCGTGATTTTTTCGTCTGCCATGAAAACAGCTATGTTTAAAATAACATTGAAAGGTTATGGCAGAAGCGAAGCAAAGCAAGGAAATTCTGTGTGAAGCCTGACTCTCTGACCAATCATTCTTGACTCACTATGAACAAAAATATACAACAGCTTGATGAGTGAAAGCTGAAGAGTCGGATTTGCACTTTTTGTCTCCCATCTCGGTTGGGTTTGTCCCAACTTCAACGTCCCTTTAAGAAGCAGCTTTTGATATTGAATTATCTTGTTAGTTGCCCCATTAAATTAAAAATGTCTTTAAAAGATGTTTACAAAACACATAATTTACTGAGTCAAGGTAGATTGGAACAGCTCCAAATATGTCATTAGAGCTCAGATAAAGAGCTACAGTTGTTTACATTATAGTTTGGTTTGTTTCATGCATTCAGCATGGCCTGCATTATTATTAATTTGCTTTGTGGTAGCACCCACAAAGTACTAAGTGCTGTCCCCCCACACACAGGAAAAAGAGGCAGTTCCTGCCTCAAAAAGTTGGGGTTATTTTTGTTCCATGGAAAAAACTGTTAGTTAATTTGGAAAAGTTCAAGTTTTGCTGTAAATTTCAAAATGTTTGCTACGAAGGTCAAAATTTTGACTGTAAAGTGATTTTCACTGACACTTTCAAACCTGTGAAAATATAGACAGCAAAAATTTCAGGTTGTCCAGGTTTGTGTGAAAGTAAAGTGTTTTATTGAAGCTTCAGTTACCCACAGATCCAGTAGCATTATTTTTATCCTGTAACACTGCTATATTTTGTACATAAACAACAACAACCGGATAACAAAAAATCAACAACTACTGATAAATAGACCACAGTACAGCATGTTCTCCTGCCAATGTTTCCTAATAATTTTCAGAGTTAGGAATCCGACACCCCTCCTCCCCCTCTGCCTAAGGCCCCAGTTCAGCAAAGCCTTTAAGCACATGTTTAAATTCCATTGACTTCATACTTAAAGTTAAGCAAGTGTTTGAGTACTTTGTTGAATTGCAGCTTAAGGCCCCACTCCTGCAATGGGATCTGCATGGGCAGACCTATGTGGAGTCCTGTGGGACGCTTGCATTTGTATACAGATCTCATCGCAGGCCTGGGGCCTAATGCTGCTGATTTTACAGTTGTCATGACACTTGCTCAATAGCCTGACGACTTTTTCTCTTCTAAATAGTATTAAATAAAAACACGTTCCTAGCACTGAGATTTTTTAGGCAACGTTTTGGACCACAGTGATATTCTTGGATGAAGTTATAACACTCTGAAAGGAAAAAAAAATATTACAAAGAAACTTAGGAATAGCCGGAAACAGGAAAGACTGGGACCTACCAACCAGTGCCTGGAACCTGCAATCACAAGAAACTGATGAGTTGGGATAAACTCTCTTGAGCCTAAGGGATGATCCTCACTCAGTTTTAAGGAATAATAACCCCGCCCTCCCAAGGTACATCCCAACAGGGTGAAATTCTTTCCCAACTCTAAGGCCTTGGCTACACTGGCAATTCACAGTGCTGCACTTGCTGCGCTCAGGGGTGTGAAAAAACACCCCCCCATAGCGCAGCGAGTGCAGCGCTGTAAAGCGCCAGTGTAATCAGCGCCTGCAGCGCTGCACGCTCCCTCGCAGCGCTGCAAGCTATTCCCCTCGGAGAGGTGGAGTACTTGCAGCGCTGCGAGAGAGCTCTCGCAGCGCTGGCGGCGCGACTACACTCGCGCTTCACAGCGCTGCCGCGGCAGCGCTGTGGGTCCGCGAGTGTAGCCAAGGCCTTAATTGATGATCAGTTCAACCCAGGCATACAAATAGCAATCACTGTCTATTCACGTTTATACCCTGAGATTGTGCTGATGCCCCATTAATAATAATTATCCCTGTGCCAGTCTCTACAGTCTTTCATTCAAATCACTTAGCAGTCATTAGTGAATCAAGTCTCACAATCAGGGCTGGATTTACACTTTACGTGCCCCTTGGCACAGCATCTTCAGGGCCCCCCCGCCCCGCCTACAGCTGATCTTCATGTTGCACACAGTTTTAGAGAGCTAAAGTGCCCCTAGAACGCCGGTGCCCTTAGACATGAGCCTACTGTGCCTAATTGGAAATCCAGCCCTGCTCATGATACCTCTGTGAGGCAGGGAATGGTCACTATCCACACATTAGAGATGTGGAACTTAAGGGATCAGAGAGGGTAAGTAGCTTGCCCATTGTTGCACAGTCAGTGAATGGCAAAGCTGTGACTAGAACTCAGGAGTCCTGGCTCCATAATCCCCCTCCCAGTACAGGTCTCTAAGCTGCAAGTACTTCTGACAAAGTACAACATTTCTATTTGGGCCTTTTGCAGCAAGATGCTGACTGGCTTCAACTCCAGTTACAATCTGAGGGACCTGAGAGTGCTCGGTATTTTGCAGGATTGGGCCCGTAAGCCGCTGAGAATTTCCTAAAACAGAAAATCTAATGAAATCCATCCCTTGTTTTCATATGGCCTTGTCCTCTGACCAAGAGGATTCCCAAATTCATTAACTATGACAACTGGTGATTTTCCTAATGGGGAGGTTGAAACAATAGCCTCTGCATTAATAAGCAGAGTTAATAGCTGTGGAGGGCTTAAATTGGCAACTTTGTCTGTTTTCTGTGCAAAATACCTGGAAGGGCATGAAGTGGTGGGAAAAACACGTAGCTGCACGTGTAGCTCTCTCCTTTCCCCCTTTGTACCTTGGGCACCTCACCACATCAGCGTATGGGTATTTCATAGTTTGGCGCTTGGGGTCAGAGGTCGATGATGGTAGTATACAGCAAGGAGATGAGATAGAGAGGTTAAGTGACTGGCCCTGTGCCACACAGTGAGTCAGTGGGAGATGCAGGGATAGCACCCAGGAGTCCCAGACCTTTATTTTAACCGGCAAAAAACCTGACCTGCCGAGATAACCAGCAAGGGTGGGGATTGTGGTCTTGGTTTTTGTGGTATGGACACCTGCCAGTAGGAACTGGACTGAGACAACCGAACTCTTTTAACAGACCACCGAACACAACCATCAGGTGGTAAGGACTTTCAGGCACTACGGACAGGGCCGGCTCCAGGCACCAGCCGACCAAGCACATGCTTGGGGCGGCACCTTGGGGCAGGGCGGCGCTCAATTTTTTATTTTTGGATTTGGTGGCGTGGCGCTTGGAGGGGGGCGGGGGCTTCGGGCGGCGTGGTGCTTGGAGGGGGGGTGGGGCTTCGGGCGGCGCGGCGCTCGGAGGGGGGGTGGGGCTTCGGGCGGCGCAGCGCTCGGAGGGGGCGGGGCTTCGGGTGGTGCTCGGGGGCGGGGTTTCAGGCGGTGCGGTGCTTGGAGGGGGGCGGGGGCTTCGGGCGGTGCTCGGGGGCAGTGCTTCGGGCGGCGTGGTGCTCGGAGGGGGGGCAGGGCTTCGGGCGGCGTGGTGCTCGGAGGGGGGGCGGGGCTTCGGGCGGTGCTCGGGGGCGGTGCTTTGGGCGGCGTGGTGCTCGGAGGGGGGCGGTGCTTTGGGCAGCGTGGTGCTCGGAGGGGGGGCGGGGGCTTCGGGCTGCGTGGTGCTCGGGGGGAGGGCGGGGGCTTTGGGCGGCGTGGTGCTCGGGGGGGCGGGGTCTTGGGGGGGCGGGGGCTGGTGCGGTGCAGCGCTCGGAAGGGGTGCGGGGGCTTCGGGCAGTGCGACGCTTGGAGGGGGCGGGGCTTTGGGCGGTGTGGCGCTGGGGGGGCGGGGATTTCGGCGGCGCTCGTGGGGGGGGGGTACGGCGGGGCGGCGCTCTTCTTTTTTGCCTGGGGTGGCAAAAAAGTTAGAGCCGGCCCTGACTACGGACCTGCCTTGACATGCCAGTTAAATTAGTGCTTTCTTATTTTTTTCCTCTGTACCCTATAACTGTCCCAGTGACCACATCCCCTCCTGCTTCATGGCCTTCATTGCCCCTCATGCTCCTGCTGTTCTATTCTAGTCTATTCAGGTTTTTATATCCATTCCCCTCCTCATTATCCTTTCATTCTCCTTAGGCTCCTTCTCCTGACAATTATATTCTTATGCTCTTAAGGTGAAGATTGGCTCCTTCGTGCTATAGTTTATGTGATGTTGCACTCCATATGCTTTATGAAAATAGGCTTGGGATGTGAATATAATGTAACTGGAATATGCTTTATACAAAAGGTGTCTTGTAAGGTATCATTACAAAGCTTATAATCTACTGAGTGTGTTCATCCTATTTGTATGAATGTATCATTCTTGTATCTGAAGCTAGAAATATGAAGTATTACTCTGAGGTCCTATTGTAACTATGCAAAGTGTGGGCCATTAATGGTGGCTTAGAATCTTGATGGCTCCCATCAACTAGAACAATTGGTTGTAAATGGCTCTGTTTACTTGTGGGTGACAGCCAGTGAGTAATGAAGTCTCACAGGACATGTGAACATGTCACATGATACTGGAATCCATCTTAAACCTGGTGCTTTTCCATTTAGGAGGAAGGGTGGGAACCCAGAGAGAGACAAAGGATTCCCGCCTTGTGCCAAATATATATAAGGGGATGGAACAGTACAAAGTGGGCTGCAGTCATGAGAAATCCCCTAGTTACCACCTGAGCTGGAACTAACAAGAACAGTACCAGGGGAAAGGATTGGGCCCAGACTAAGAAAGAGTCTAGTCTGTGAAAGAAGCTTATTGGAACATCTCTGAGAGTGAGATTTACCTGTATTCAGTTTTTTAATGTATTAGGCTTAGACTTGCGTGTTTTGTTTTATTTTACTCGGTGACTTACTTTGTTCTGTCTGTTATTACTTGGAACCACTTAAATCCTACTTTTTAGTCTTTATAAAATCACTTTTGTTTATTATTGAACCCAGAGTAAGTGATTAATACCTGGGGGAGCAAACAGCTGTGCATATCTCTCTATCAGTGTTATGGAGGGCGGACAATTTATGAGTTTACCCTGTATAAGCCTTATACAGAGTAAAACGGATTTATTTGTGGTTTGGATCCCATTGGGAGCTGGGTGTCTGGTTGCTAGAGACAGGAGTACCTGCTGTGCTGTTTCCAGTTAAAGCCTGCAGCTTTGGGGACGTGGTTCAGACCCTGGGTCTGTGTTGCATCAGGCTTGCATGTCTGGCTCAACAAGACAGGGTTCTGGAGTCCCAAATGACAGGGAAAATGGGCTCAGAGGTAATTTCAGCACATCAGGTGACAGTCCCAGGGGGGTCTCTCTGACCGAACCCTGTCACAGTTTACATTAAAATCCCATGGTGGAGCATTGCATTCTGTCACCATGCAGAAGATGTAGATTCAGGAGCCCAAGCAGGTCAAAGTTGTGATGAAACTCACTACTTCTCTGATTTTTTTTATCCCATGTCTTCAGCCTCCAAATGAATAAATAATCTGATACCCAGGGTCAGTGATTGGTGCTGGAATAGAATGGGAAGGGCATAAGGGTCTGTATAGTCTCAGGGCTAGTTTTTGAAACAGCCAGCCCTCTGTGTATTAAGTTTTGTGTTGCAATCTGTAAATTTCAAGACAATGCGGAGTCCAAATCTTGCAATCTTCAGATCAGATGAAGACTGTTTCCTTTTGCCGGAGATTCCCTTAATAGCCATGTTACAGAGTAGCCCAATCAATGTGCCCTTGGAGTAAAATAGGCATGGACAACTACTTGTAACTAGACAGGAAAATTGGCTTTCTTCTGAAGGCCTGTTTATACATGCTTTAATCGGTGATGACACCTAGAAACCATGGGGATGGCCTAGAAATATGAGCTGTAGACAAAGTGCAGTACAACGATACACTAAAATGCAATAATGATGAATAATTTGTAATAAATATTACGGTGGCATACTAGCTGATGCACAGCACACATCACTTCTTGTTTTATTCCTGGCCGGTACAAGCAGCCATACAAGCGTTCCATTTGTTGGGAAATGGCAGGACTTAGGGCTGATCTATGTCTACACTAGCCGCACATTGCCAATATAGGTAGACAGGTACACTACACTCCTCGTGTGGGTGCAGTTTATACCAGCAAAACTCAGCACTTTTGCTGGAATAGTTTATTTCAGGCCCTGCCCTTCCCCACGTGAAACAAGCTGTAATGGCAAAAGCGCAGCTTTGATGGAATAGCTGCATCTACCCTAAAGGCTTTTGCCCGCACAGCTGTCGGTCAGGGATCACACCTCTTCACACCCCTGACTGACACAGCCATGCCAGCCAGCAGAAGGCTGTAGTGTAGACCTGGCCTAGAAAAGGTATGCTATGTTGGTCAGGAGTGTGTGATATTTTTAAAATTAATATAGCTATACCAGTATAAGCCCTTGTGTGGATGCAGTTATACTGGTTTATCTGTGCCTTGTACTGACAGCTATACAGGTATAATATGCACTTTTACGTGAATCCACACTATAAGGGTCTTGCTAGTTTAATGATACTGGTATAGTTAAACCAGCAAAATGTGCTAGTGTAAGGTAGCCCTAAAAGTCAACGTGGTGCTTTGCAATGCCCTGGCCACTCATTCTGGCCCTAAAATCAGTGTCTAGCCCTGAGAGAACCACTCAGTGAAAAGGGGCTTATCCACTGCTGTCAAGCAGGCCTGGAGGTTCTTGCACTACTCCCTCTATCTGCTGCCAGCATGGTAGGGAAAAGAGGGTGTGGCCAGAGGAAAAGGGGCATGGTTAGGATGCCCGTGTTCCACACCAGTCCCCAGCTGTGGTTTCAGCTCTTTGGGACCATTAGCAGCCGGTGTAAGTTATAGCAGCCCTCAGGCTGCTCTAATTCAGCACAAGGAGATCAGACCTGCACTCAGCAGCAGTAGCAGGAGCAAGGGAGTATAAAATTGACCTTTAAGCCACTGTAGCGGGGCAGTTACCCCGCTCCTGGGGGAAAAGGTAGGTTGATTGGGGAAGCGGCCACAGCTGTGGCCACACCCAATCAGGCCACAGCTGTGGCCACACCCAATCAGGCCACAGCTGTGGCCACACCCAATCAGGCCACAGCTGGCCCTGATATAAGGGCTAAGGGAGGAGCTGGGTCAGTCTCACTCCAGCCTTGGAGTGGGAAGGACCTAGCTCTGTGGGAGCACGGGGTACCTGAAGCAAAGCAGAGCAGAGGAAGGGCAAGAGGAGCTGGGGAGCTCCCGCCTGGTAACTCCCCAGGCTGAGGCCTAAGGAGGTACTGGGGCTGCAGAGGTGCAACTCGGGGATAGGCAGAGGCAGCTGGTCCAACCCCCTTGCCAATGATGAGTGGCCATGACAGACTGCACTTTTCCCCAGATGATGACTGGCAGTAGCCACTGAGGCAAGGTGGGCATGGGGGAGGGGGTTCCCCTGGGAGGGGAGATCCAGAGTCTGGGGGTACTGCTGTGGGCAGAACCCCACGGTAAAGGGCACTGGGGTCCAGGAGGAACATGGACCCTGAGGCAGGAGAGACACTGGCCAGTAGGAGGTGCTCTGAGGCTGGAGAACTAATTCCCGAGGTAACCAGCAGGAGGTGCCAAGGTGGTGAGTCAGCAAACTGTAACAGCCACCCACATCTATGCTCTATGTGTAGTCCAACAGTAGCCAAGGATTAAGGCCTATAACTAGGACCCTGTCAGATCCTATATGCTTCTCACTCAGTCTCTTCAGCCATTATCTCCAATTGAGTTGTTAATCTAATCTGGCCCTTTTAAACTACCTAGTAACATTTCTTCATTTATGGAGGAACAGATGAAATACTTCCCAGATTCACTCCTCAATGCGTGGTGGTTTGAATCTGGGTTTACTGAGATGCCCTAGAGTCCTTTTACCACAGAGACAAATTACATTAATTCAGGGCTATGGAGACACAAGACAGAATCAACTGTATTAAAAAGTTAGATGGGGACATGTGGCAACTAGACTGGATACAGACCAGAATAACCTGAGTGTATCTGTAATTGAGTAAGTGCCCCAGCCCCCAGCACAATAGGAACACAACACAAAGCTGATCATGCACTTTTGGGTTCTGGAGCCACATGTGCGACCAGCTCCCAAGAGTATTGGTAATCTACATTGATGGTGGGCAAAGAACAGTTTCTTATGAAGGCAGAAATAATTCTTTACAAAATCAGTATAAAAGTTTTTATATGAAACCCACATTTTTGAAACATGGAATTAAAAGGAGCCATAGCACAACATTTAAAGAACTACAGTGTGAGGCAAGGCAGGGTGGCCTTGCGATAAAGCCACTGGACTGTGATTTGGGAAATCTGGCTTCAGTTCCCAGCTCTGCTGCAGAGTCGTTATGTGATCATTTTAATCTCTCTGTGCCTCAGTTCCCCATCGATAGAACAAGGATAATAAAACTTCCTTTGTTTGTTTTTTGTAAACACTTTGGGGCAGGGGACTGTCTCTTAACTATGTGTCTGTACAATTCCTCAATGGAGAATGATCTCAGTGGTGCTACAGTAATACAAATAATGACCATCACTCTCTTTATACAGAAGAGAACTGTCACAAGCTCCACGTTCTTGTTTCTGTGGACGACCTGGTGCTGCTATCAGCAAAGTCACTTATTTTGATGACATGTACAATATTCAGGTTGATTCTCAGTTTAGGATAAGGTGACTTACTCCACAAATCTGGCTATCATGCTCTTTAGTGGCTCGAATGGATGAACGGGCACAAGAATTCAACATAGGAGCCACTTAAAATCTGTAAGGAAAACAAGCCAATTGTCCTGTTCGGGGAAAAATAGGGAAAGGTTTCTGGGGCATAACCAGTCCTACCTTTAATCAGAGGCATCTAGATAACTGCCCAGGAGTCAGAGCAAACACTAACACCCTTTGAATGATGACTCTCAAACCAGGATCATTTCTAGAAAGGAATAGCATGGAGTGAGGAAGACAAGAGTCCCCATGAATTCAGACTGCAATCAGGATGGGTCTGATTGGCTAGATCCTTTTTCAGCCTATCCATTTTAGAATCGTGATAGGTGAAATTCAATGCAAGGCCCTACACATGACACAACATATGCCCTGCAATTTAGCTTCTCAGGGAAGGATAGTGGGAGGATCACGAGTGCAGAGGTATAACTACATCCCTCCCTACATGCATTAGAGAGGTGCTTTATGGTAGCCCCAAACAGTCCAGCATACAGGGGAGGTGTGGTGACAGGCTGAAGGCGGGACCATGATGCCTGTGCCTTGATACCACACTGAATGGGCACTTCATAAATACCTAGAGACTCTAGACCAGGGGGGTCCAGGCTGCACAGATTCTGCAACCTAGGAACTCTGTGCGCACAGGGGATGTAGAACGACAGGGGCTGTTATTATTTCACACACTGATCACCCTCTGACAAAGCCAAAGCTCCGGCTTTGTGGAGATGAGATTAATTTCACTATCTATGTGCACAGCAGATACTGTACCAAACTAGATAAGAGAGCCCATTTTAGGAATAAGCCAGGCAATATAAACCCAGCTACAGATAACGCACACAGTGTTCTGAACTGAAGGTTTCCTATTAGGGCTAACAAAATGCAGAGAATATGGAGGCTGATGCACTGTACCAGCACTACCAGGCAGTTAGTAAATATCCTGTGATATTTCAGGAATTCCAGCCAGTCTCTTCTGGGCTTTAGCTGATATAAATAGAGGTTGATTAATGGGAAACCTAATAGGGACTCCCAAACCTTTTGAAGCATCTGTGTTTTACATACTGAAAAATAAACTGCTGATAAAGACCAGCCTGTGTAATCTCTATGGGGAGTTTGCCTTCCCCTCCCTTATTCCCTTGTCCCTGTGTATAAAAATCAAAGTAAAATACGCTCTGCCTGGCATGATCGGCATCAAAATTCAGCTTCTTTTTACTGTGCAACATTCTCGTGCCACCATGTCATGGACCGCCCTTGAACACAAGACACTCATGGATGTGGAGCCAAGCCATATTCAGCTGTCTGATACCTGAACATATGGGTCCAGTTACTCTCCTAGGAATTAATGTCTGAATGGGAAATACTTTCACAAGGAACCACATGCCCAATAACTTGTGAAATGTAACCGTGTAAAGGCAGAGTCCCACAACATTCCTCACCACTACTACGGGACACACACACTGTTGTCCAAGCACTCTCCCCACTTTCTGGGGTTTGCCTTTAGTAGCAAAGCGCTAAAGCAGGACTGTGCTTTCACATGTAAAAAAGCTTATCTCCGTCAAAATTCTCTTCCCCAGAGAGCCACTCAGCCTTTTATATCTCCAAATGGAGGCTGAAGGAACCCACCTTGTATAGCTGCAAAGGTGAGTCAGAGAAATAGCTCTGCATCGCCCCACATTCAGCATATGGGTCATTTGAATCCTGTTAAGATTCTTTACGCATCATCTCATCCCTTTCTACTCTTTCATACAGCTGTATTTGCATTGAGACCTGATCGGGGCAGAACTGTGAAGGGTATGTGCATGTGAGATGTATCTGTTGTACGTACTAGAGATGGGCCAAACCAGAATCGTTTATCTGAATGTCCCACACCCACCACTGCCTCTGGGAATTCTTGGGTTTCCAATTTACAGGAAATCTACCCTTGTTTTGGGTGTCACATATTTTGACCATCTATTGATAGATATATTATACACTCACATGCATTTAAATACATATTTATATATTTGTGTGTGTCTTTGTAGGTGTAAATGTATATGCATATGTGTATATACATATCTAACTGTATTCCTAGCATAATGTACATTGTGCGTGTAGCAAGAAGAATAACAACTCTATTTGCAAAGATTCAAGAATGCCTTGCTTTAAAGATTAGAGCAGAGATACACGCAGGATTGTGAAGTACTAAGAAAAGTGCTATCAAAAGGTAAACCAGAAGTTATCAGGATTTCATACTATCTGTGATTCTTTATTTTATCTGAGAATTATAAAAGGATAAATTGGGCTTTTGGGGTGGATTGAAATAGTTTAAATCTCTACTGGAAGTGTACTGGAAATAGTGGCCTTAATATTAAAGGGACAATAAAAGTCTCACATTTGTATAAATTTCCTCTCCTGGGTATAAGATCACCTTAGATTATTAAAAGAAAACATTCTGAAAATCAGCGTTGACACTGGGATGGCAGATACCACAGTGACAGGCAGAGTGCAACCACCTAAGCAGAAAAGGATAGATTGTGTTTATTTTTTTTGTAGTTGCCTTAGCTTGGGAAAGAGGATTGGTTTATAGTCTGTACCTAGTCAGTTTCTCTTTCTGGTTCTATAGTCTTGGAAAGTGCTGTTGTGTTTGGGTTTCCAACTCTACAAAGCAGTGGTTCTCAACCTTTCCAGTCTACTGTAACCCTTTGAGGAGTTTGATTTGTATTGCGTACCCCAAGTTTCACCTCACTTAAAAACGACTTGCTTACAAAATCGGACATAAAAATACAAAAGTGTCACAGCACACTATTACTGAAACATTGCTTACTTTCTCACTTTTACCATATAATTCTAAGATAAATCAATTGAAATATAAATATTGTACTTACATTTCAGTGTATAGTATATAGATCAGTATAAACAAGTCATTGTCTGTATGTAATTTTAGTTTGTACTGACTTCGCTAGTGCTTTTTATGTAGCCTGCTGTAAAACTAGGCAAATATCTAGATGGGTTGATGTACTCCCTGGAAGACCTCTGTGTACCCCCAGCAGTGCATGTACCCCTGGTTGAGAACCACTGCTACAAAGGAAAACAAACTAAAAAGCCAGTGTTTTGATTAGATTTAGTTCATTATTATTTTGTGATTGTTTGTTTTGTAGCAGCGCCTAGGAGCCCCAGTCATGAAACAGGACCCCATTGTGTTAGGCACTGTACTAACACAGAACAAAACGACTGTCCCTGCCCCAAAGAGCTTATATTAATATTGGAGTTTGTCATTTCTTCAACACCCACATTTTGGGCCCACCGTCCCTGACAGCGTCCCTTTAAACTATCGTGGGGACAGAGTCTCTGCTGTGCCTCACAAGGACCACTTAGGGGCTGCTGCAGGCTATGGCACAGTCCAAAATCTCTGCGAAGGGGACAGTGTGAGGCCGGGGGGAGTCTCTCCTAGCCAACTGCAACATCTTTATGGCCTGACGTATAGGGACCACTCTAGCTGAAAGGGCAAGTTTTCAGCTCCGGGGGTGTCCTTTATGCGTTTTTTCTATTGTTGTTCTATTTCTACTGCCATAAAAATGATACTGGACCCACATTCATCCCTGACATAAATCCACTGACTGCAGTGGAGTTACACCAAGGATGAATTTGGCCCACCGGAGGCCCTTGGCAGCAATTCAGCAGTGCAAACACCAGGAAGATGAGTCAAAGGAACTATGTTCGCAGACCACAACAAACAATGTCAGATTGGAGTTCTACTTCTCAGCGTGTGGCTGACAAATCAAATACAAACATAATCCTGAGCAGGGCTGACATGAGTATGTGTCTGTGAGGTTTAGTTAGGATTAGCTAGCTCTTAAAGAGGATTCATAACCACAAATTCATAAGGGGCCCAAAGTAACTTTGGCGTAACATCATTGATTTCTGAGACATTACATCAGGGGTGGATTCAGCTCAGTATACTGTCTGGTGTCGTTTTCACGCTATAACAATCAGAACCATGGGCCTTGGCGATTCTGCAGCCCTCCAGGACCAATCTGTGCAGAAAGGCTGTGGCAATTTGGATGACATATATTTGTGCTGACTTCTGTAGCACTGCTGTAGTGCTAAGAAAATAATGGGCTCACAGTTACCAAATGTTGCAGCTGCACTGGAATCCAGGGGCCAAATTCTGACATGGCTTCAGAGAAGGTGCACCCACCTACAGTCCATTGGGGTTGCACAGGTGGAACGGAGGACAGAATTTGCACCCACTCACTGGTGTAAATCTACTGACTTGAATAGAGTCCTCTAACTTTACCTGCTTCTCCAGCCCACCTCCCAATCTACCTCCTCCCACTCATCTCTAAACTCATTGAGTGGGCTGATCACAGTCATTGCTTCAACTTCCTCTCCTCCAACTCCACCTTAGTTCTCTTCAAATCTGGCTTCTGCCCTCTGTACTCTGCTGAAACTGCTGGCCACATCTCAGGGCCTCTACTCCATCTTCAGCCTCCTGGACCTCTCAGCTGCTTTTGACACTGTCAGTCATCCTCTCTCTCTCTCCATAAGCGGGCTGTGGGAATACTGTCCTCTCCTGTTTCTCTTCCAGTCTCTTCAGTATCTCTTTCAGTGGGTCGTCATCCTCTCCTCTCTCACTGCGGGTATATTGGAGCTGGGGGCAGTCAAGGAGACATACCCGTGCTAACTCTGACCGAGCTGTGTTGGCGCAAGCGGCAGGAGGGGCTAGCCGCCTCGAGTACATACCCAGTGTCTCAGAAGGGATTGTATCCAGGGCAACTGGCCCCTCCTGCCTCTCACGGCTACACTTCTATTTTTAGCGCACTAGCTCAATCAGAACTGGCATGGGTATGTCTCCTCAAACTGGAAATTACACCTCCAGCTTGAATTGTAGATGTACCCTGTGGCGGGGGATGGGGTACCCCAGGGATGTGTCTATGGCCCCATTCTCTTCTCACTTTACACCCTATTGCTGGCCAATCGTAGCCACTCAAAGTTTCAACTGCCGTCTCTGTGCTGCTGACTCGCAAATCTACTTCTTTATCCCTGGCTTGTCTCCTTCTGCCAGCCCCACATCTCACACTGTCTCTCTGCTACCTCCTCTTGGATGTCCTCTTCTTGTGTAAAACTGAACGTGGCCCAAAATCAAACTCCTTATCTTCCCTTCCAAGCCACTTCCCCCGTTTTCCCTTACTGGTGACAACACCACCATTTTTCCCATCACCCAGGCCCACAATTGGGGGAATTAATTTTGTTAAGCCTTCCTCTCCTTTAGCCCATGCTGTGACTCAGAAGCCCATCGGTGCCAGCTGGCAAAGGGTTCACTACTCGGGGTCAGTAACTCCTACCAGGCCTGACAAACTCACTACACCTAACACACCACTTTCATACTATTTATCCATCAAGAATATAATGTAAGGTATCCAATAAAAGCTTATGTCATACTGATTCTGATCATCGCTGTGAGTGGGTGTGGCTTCATACAGATGATATTTGAGGAGTTGTGTCTATATGTGCTGAAAATAGGGCCTCATAGTGTGTGTCAAGGTGTTACTCCACAGCAGAGGTGAAAAACTGGTCTTCTGCCAGACCAGAGATGTTTAGCCATGAAATGTCCGTTAGTGTCTCCTTCACAATCACTAGTCTGAGCTAAATGCAGATGAGCTTTAACAGGAAGAGAAGAACAGCAAGGGGCAGGGGAGCTTTGTCTTGAGGGTGCACTTCAAAGGTTGGTTGGACTGTAACTGGGGGACAGGGACAGCACCCTGTTATCCTGCACCTGAAGAAGCAATCAGTGATTACATCCACGAAAACGGAATCCCAACTTGTCCTGGTTGGAAATGCTGCAAGAAAGCTCTGGGTGAGATCAGACTGCTGTCAGACAGATGGTTAGCCCGTTGAAGTGAAATTTAGTCTATCAGAAGCGTGTTACACTTTTGTTTTACATGCAACCATTTTGTTTCCACTTATTATCCTTACTCGCAATCTCTTAAACCTTTATCTTTGATACGCTTATGATTATTTCCAATACAGCTAAATCTCAGTGCTGTGATCTTATAAAGAACCTGATCCTGAGTTGGACTACCAAGCTGCGTGCGCGCTGTTCCCTGTGGGGCAGCCAGCAATCCTGGTAATTGCTGTGAATGTCCAGTGAGAGGGGCTGGATATTACAAGGGGGTGCTTCCAGAAAGGCTCGGGGGCTGGGTGCATCTGCTCTTAGCCTGCAGGGCAAAAAGGATCTGGCAGAGCCCTGAAGAGATTGTTTGAGTAGCCAACAGATAGGTGATGACAGGCAACTTGCTGTCACGGAAATGTAAGACCAAGCAATGGATTAGAAATCTGTATGAATAAGAAAAGCACCTGCAGTTCTAACAAGCTGAAATAAAATGACAAAGGCTCGACCTTCTCATGCCTCAGGCATGAACTAAGGTCAGGAAGAAATTTCCCTCCACCGTTGTACTGTACTATTAACCAGTGACACAAACTGGGGAGAATTTACACTTTCTTCTGAAGTATCAGGCAAAGTGTGCCCTCCAAGGCAGACTACGGAGCTAGACAGACCATTGGTATGTTGCAGTATATCAGTATTATCTTCCTATGCAGGATCCCTAACTCTGCTATTTTAACTCATATAGGTGTCTATGGCATAATTATGTAGTCATTATAGCCTACATATAAGCATTAAATAGCCCCACATTTCTAGCTAAAACAATTCCTTTTTCTTTCTCTTTAAAGGTAGGAATTTTTCTTCCATTAGGCTTTTACAAAAAAAGAATTTTCTAAGTTCAATATCATTCGAAAACAGTTCTCTCTGCCACATTAGATGGAGCCATTTTGCCCTTTTTTATTGTGCATGCTATGAAAAAATAAGCAAGTATTTTTAGCTGACTGTGCTACCCAGAACAGTCTGATTGCAAAAGCTTGTCTTCAAAAGAACATTTGCTTAACAAGATGCAGTCATAAAAAAATTACCTTCATTTTTATGATCATAATGTTCTACAGATAAGGTTTGCTGGTACCAAGTGAAATCCAGAGATACCAGAGTGCCAGGGCCATGCCACATACTGGTGTCTTTCCTCTGAGACCAGTTAGAACAGGATCAACCAGACACTGAGACGTGCATGGCCACATGGGAAAAATCATACATAACTTGCACTGACCATCACAGTAATGAGCGCAGAGTAAGACCCTCAACAGGAGAGAATGTCATAGCCACTGTATAGCCATATACAGTACTGTACATATACTACCCTGAAATGCACCTCTTTCTGCTGAGGTAGACAGCAGCAAATTGGCACATATCTCAGTAGTGAGGGATGGGAGCTTTAGGGCCAAGAATGATGAAGCAAACACTTGCTCTTATGAAAAGCGCCATAGGAACTTTAATGACCACATGCAACCAATCTCAGAATGTAAGGTCTCATCCAAACTACCCTTGCACAATAACCTATGCAGTATCTCTGCCTTGGATGAATGAAGAGCTGCACTGACACTAGGGAGATTTGAATCATGGGCTAGGCTGTGGTTGCTTTTTGGAGCAGTGGTGGTGAAAAGCAGCCCTAAAGCTAGAGTAACTGGTTAATGAAAGATCACCCCAGAGCAGGCTGATTGTGAGGATGCGCAGATGCCATAGCAGCTCTTATTCCACCACTCTTCCTGTAACTGGCAAAAGGGTCGGGGGGGTGGGGGCTGTCAGAACTTAGGCATGGCTAGAAACTTTGGATCTACTTGAAGTCTTAAGGTGCTCCAGCCACCTCCAGTGTGGCCCTGGGATGATTTGGGGAATCGGTCTGTACAATTCATGAATTCCATGTGAGATTCTGAACTCTCTGTATGTATCTTTACCAAGTGGCACGCTCCATTTTCAATATGCAGCACTTTACCTTCTCCATTGTCCATTTGCCTCCACGTTAGACTGGAATTCCAAGGTTGGGTGGCAAAGGGCTAACAAAAGAGGGTAGTTGACTTAAGGGCTCTCCCACTGAAATGTAATCACTCTTAACAAGAGACTGGCTGCCAACTAGGAGAACTAGTTTTAGCAGGGGAAGGTCACCAACAACGAAATCACCTGGTAGGACTCTGACGGAGGGACGAGAAGATTATAAAGGGCAGAAGCTCCTTTTGTTGCTCTCTCTCTTTGGCAATTTTTACGAGCTTAAGACGAGAGAAGCTGCTGCAGGAGCTGGATGAGGTGGGCGGGGGAGAGGAGAAGGAATGCTGCCTACATTTCCCAAGGGAAGGGGGAGCTAGAGTGAGTGGAAATCTGGTGGGTTGCTGGCAAGGAGAGCCCAACTGGAACTGCGGCAGCACGCATTAAATTCAGGTTCAGGGGAGCAGAAATGTGACTTAAAGCCACCTTTGTGTCCTCCTTTCTAAATTACACTATGCTTTCTTCAGCCACAGTGGAGGACCTAGGTCTGGATGTGTCGAGCTCAAGGTTTAGAGCATTCTACCAGCTGCTACAACTATGACAGCTGCTGTTGTTTGTATCTTGTTTGATAGATCAGTGGTTCTCAACCAGGGGTACGTGGACCCCTGGGGGTACTCAGAGGTCTTCCAGGAGGTACTCAACTCATCTAGATCAGTGTTTCTCTATCTGGGGCTTGCAGCCCCAAGGATGGTCATGGGACAGGCTTAGGGAGGTCGCAAATGCAGGGCTGGCATTAGGAGGTGGCAAGCAGGGCAATTGCCCGGAGCCCCATGCCATAAGGGCCCCCCACAAAGCTAAGTTACATGCTTCAGCCCCAGGCAACAGGGCTTGGGCTTCAGACAAGGCTCACAAGTGAAAATCAGGCTCAGTATCACAGGGAAATGTAAGTACAATACTTATATTCCAATGGATTTATTTGATAATTATATGGTAAAAATGAGAAAGTGAGCAATGTTTCAGTAATAGTGTGCTGTGAGACTTTTGTATTTATTTCTGATTTTGCTTGCAAGTAGTTTTCTAGTGAGGTGATACTGGGAGTACTCAAGATAAATCATACTCCTGAAAGGGGTATAGTCATCTGGAAAAGTTGAGAACCATTGTGATAGATGACCAAAAATTGCCATTTGTTTAAGGTCCCCTTGACAAGCAGGCAGATATGAGGTGCTGTACAGGATTCCATAGATGCCATTTGATCTTTTGGAACTAGAACAACACAGCGACCTTTGAAACATGGTTGATACAAAGACAGTAACAAGCCCTCAAGGTCTACAGCAGAAGTTTCCCAACTGATTTGTTGATGACTTGCTAGAAGTCCACACAGAGCTAATTAGTCACATGGAACAAACTCTCTTCTGTGTATCCAGCTAAGCATGTAAGGCCCCATGGGTCTAGAACCCAGGCCTGTGGAGCTTTTAGGTAGCTGACAGCTCCAGCCTGCCACCCAGCAGCAGTTATAACTACCTTATGCTCCACTTCCCTTGACCCACTGTGAACACAGACGATGGGAAGTTCCGCCTCAAGTGGTTGACAGACAGTAGCCCTATGGCTCTTGACTGGCTCCCTGCCCTATATAAACCCAAGGGGCATTCCAGGAAGTGTCCAGGCAATGGTGTGGAACTCCTGTAGCTGCCATGACTGTTCCTTGCTCTTTAATTCATGGTGTGACTTGGACTCTGACCCTAGGTATTGACCCTGGCCTGGACATGACTACGAACTGCTTGGCTACTCCTAGCCTCAGGTTTTCCCCTGCTCTGACCCTGGGCCCTGACTGCCTTTATTGGTCTCCTGACAGAGAGAAGGATGGGGATGGGGAGAAGAAATGGAGAGAAACAGCAGGCAGCATGAGCAACACTTTTCACAATGGCCAGAACATGTATTGCACTAAGACAGATCAATGACGATAGAAATAATTTCTTAATGTTACTTTCCATGTAAGCAATTCCTCCAGGGACGGCTGATGGCACTCCACTCTCCAAAGACTATCAGCGGGTGGGTTGGAGCATTGCAAGGGCACTGCTAGCATGTTTAAAGTTGGCATTTTTGTGTATGCTTTCTCTAGTGCCTTGTAGGCATGATTCCTGCATAATGCAGACATAATACCCCCAGCCATCACTACCTGAACTTCCTTTCCTTCCCTAACAAGTCCCAGCACTGCTTACACCCTCTGTGCCCCCTAATACATCTCTGCCTGTACAAATATGTAGGAGAGTTAGGAGAGAAGTGACAGCGTCCATAATGTCTGTACAGTACTATTTAGGTGCTAAGTATCAGCATTGTTAGCTGCAGGACAAACGGTGTTAGATGGGCACAACCCCATATCACAATCGTGATCCAAATGTACCCACAAAATTTCGGATTCCATCCCCCCCCCATACTAAACTCCTTTTTCCAAAGTGTCTTTTATTTTCCAGTTATTGCAGAATATTAGCAACCAAGCCAAATTCCTTCCCAAGGAGACACTACCAACACAGCTCTCATATTTCTCAAATGTCTGGCTCAGAACTATTTATAATTCATGCATTTTTTTAAACATATGCAAATAACTCTGCGCATATCCTCCTGTTTTGTTCTGATTTGAACACACTGCTGCTTCTCTCCTAACTCAGCTAAGCGGTCTGACTGAAAGTGGCACTTTTCATCTTTGGTATTTCGTACACACTTCACAGGTAGGTCTTGTCCTTTGTTTTCATTATCCTTTGTTTTACCTCTGGGGAAACTGAGGCAGATAGATTAAGTGATTTGCCAAAGGCCCCACTGGGAGCCAGTGTCAGAGCTAGACTGAAATTCAGGAGTTCCTGGCTTAAACCACCCTCCTCCTCAAGGCCTTCTGCTGTGATGAAAATGGAGCGTACATGCTGGCGCCAGTAGTCTCCTCTCTATTAAAGATCTACAAATTGTAGAACTCTGAAGGCCACATTTGCCCAGCAGGTCACTGTGACCTAAACTGTTACAATTAGTATTAGATCTTCTTTGCACCAGCAATTATGCTAGACCCTTTACAGTCAAGCCTCAAGGCAAGCAAGCAAACAGATCCTTGGCCCAAAAAGTTTGCGAACTAAATAGACACTGTACAGATGACGGATGGGATGCAACTCAAATAGTGAGAGAGAGGGGAAGTTTACCATCAGTCTTGTTACTTCAAGTGTGGTAGCCATGTTGGTCCCAGGATATTAGAGAGACAAGATGGGTGGTCCAAGGATATTAGAGAGACAAGAAGGGTGGTCCAATAAAAGATATTATCTCATCTGCCTTGTCAGTTCCAGGAATTCTTTAACTCTTCATAACAATCAGGATGAGGGTTTGTAGGTACAGCTGAGCAAATAATTGGTGTGTTTTGGGCAGGGGGGTTGGTTCAGGGGCTGCATTGCACCAGAAGCACTGGGGTCCCCATGGCTGGGGTAGTCCGCCTGGAGGATCTGCTCTGGAGCCTTAGAGTAGGGACCCTATCAGCCCTGAGAGACCTGGCTCTAGCCAGGGCTCCAGGGACTGACTTATCCCCTGCCACAGAGCTGTGGATTGGCAAAAGTTTTGTCAAATCTGCAATAGATTCAGCTAAACATTTTGGGCCAATGAATCTGCATTTCCCGATGAAACTACGTTTCTGACCAGCTCTATTTATAGGACTAAATTAATTGTAACTTGTTGCTCTATCCTTAACACTAGAGGGGAAATTCCTTAAGCTTTACAAACTGCTTTGTGGTGTTACTTACGTGATCTGCCAAGTATGCCAAGATCGGTTACCAAATCAGAAACCTGTCCTCAGCAGGTAACTATTGATGTCTGCCATTCTCCACCATGTGAGCTCTAGGGCATGTTTGCGATGAACTGTCAATCACACAAGGTGTAAGCCATTCCTGGGAAAGCCCCTTTTGGTTGTAGAAGGCTCCTTTTATTCTACTGAATTAAGCAGAAAGATGTAATTGCTTCTAATACTTCACAGCAATGATGCTTTGCACTTTCATCCAAGGACCTCTAAGCACCTGGTAAGTGTTAAACAGTTGAGCCTCATAATCCCATTTGAGGTAGCATAGGATTGTTATCCTCATACAGATGGGTAAACTCACAGAAAGTTTACAGCGGTTAAGTGACTTGGCCAAGGTTGCACAACAAGTCAAGAGCAGAGGTGAGACTAGAACATACAAGTTCTGCCTCCCAATCCCCTCATTTTTCTGCTAGACTACGCTCTCTCAACAGCTAGTAAAGGTCACCTCAATCCTGAACTCAAAAGAGAACAGCCATGGTGTTACAAAGGTAGGTGACACTACCTTGGGGCTTGATGTCAGAGGAAGAAAATGAAAATAGCCCACACTGTCTTAGCGCTTTATTTGAAGGATTAGCCACCTTTCATTCCCGACAACCCTTCCTGAGAAGGGACCAGTTTCCAAGAACAGACTAACGTAAATGTCTACACATACAAAGCCCTCTCCTGTCAGCGGCACCCTCCTTTTAATGCAAGTTCCCCCCATCGTACCTTGGAGGTGTGCAGCTGTTCTAATACAGCCAGACACAGGCAGTCTTTGGATGCTTATCCCCAATCTACCATGCACAATGTGGAATTTGTGTTATTGAAGGGCCGCCATATACTTTGCTCCAGCTGAAGAAACATATGGAGCTGCTGCTGCTTGTGTAATCCAGCCAAGCACAACTGTCATGAAAACGCATCAGCAGGGGGAAAAGTCTGAAAGTGCTTCTTGACCCTCCCCACTCCCCTATTGCTCCTGCTGGCACATGCCCCTTCCCATTCCCTGGTGACTCCCCTTCTCTCCCAGCTGTGTCCCTGGTGGCTCTTTCTCCCTTGTTTTTGTTTCCTCTTGGCTAACAGGTGCTTTGGAGGAGAAACAGGCTCCTTTCCGCCATATAAGGCTAACAAGATCTAGACTGCATTAGAAATAGGGAAGAGATTATAATGTGTTATAGAAATCAATGGCATGCCCTCCTCTTGAATCCTGTTTGGTATGGTGACCCCATTTCCAAAAGGATGTAGCAGAAACACAAAAGGTCCAGAGAAGGACAATGATGATCATCAGAGGCACGGAAAGGCTTTTATGTGAGGCATGATTAAAAAGATTAGGATGGTTTCGTTTAGAGAAGAGATAAATAATATGGGATGTTAGATCGATATAAATTAATGAACACTGTAGAGAAGGTCAGTCCAATTTATTCTTTCTCATAATGATAAGAACAAGAGGGCAACCAATAAGATGAACAGGCAATGCATTTAACGTTGATCAAAGGCAATATTCCTATTACACAATACTTAATGTGTATGAATAACAAGAACATTCACCATTGAACTAATTGATAAGCGATATGAACTCATGTTTCAGTGCATAAGTGAACCAATAATTATCTATGTTAGAAATAAATTTACACCATGGGCAGGTTATTGTACAACTGTTCATTATGGGGTTTCTTGTACCTTCCTCTAACGCATCTAGCACTGGATAGGACACTGGACTAGATGGACTATGAGTTTGATCCAGTGTAGTGACTCTTATAGCTCTGATATAAAATATGAACTTATTGTGGAAGGGGGAGAGGATCTGAGCTGAAAAACCTATTTACTATTTTTAAAAATACTTTCATCATTCTTCCCTTTAAAGCAAGTCAGGTGAAAGCAAGTTCTTTCCCACATCTATTTGCTGTGATCAGAGTCTTTATCAGAATGACCTTGACCACTGCCTGAAGGCTTTGTAACGTTGATGAAATGCTCCTACATGTTCAGGAAGACATCGCCCAAATTTGGCTGTTTCTAGTCCTTTTATACTGCATTTTTCTTGTGGGCATCTTTTCACAACATGACAGGGTTCACGTGGCTTAGATGAGCACTGTTGCTAAGAAACAAGTCCCAACTGTGCCTTTAAAACTCTGCGTTTAAACAGACAACTCAGGAAAATATTTGTCTTTTCACTTAATTGCATTGTGTGTGTTTTTATTATAGATTTCTTTTTACTAGGCTTGATCTAGCTAGATCAAAGCAAGCTCAGCTATGTCTACACTTGCTGCAGTCACTCCTCCTGACTCCGGTGCAGACACACCCGAAGGGTATGATGTCCAGCTCGGATACACATACATGTGCTAACTCTGCTCAAGCTAGCATGCTAAATGTAGTAGTGTGGCCACAGTGGCCTGGCTGGCAGCTCACGCTAGCCCCCTGAATACAATCCCGTTGAGATCCTAGGTACGGACTTGGGTGACTAGCCCAAACCACCACCCATGCTACTGTGGCCGTGCTGCTATATTGAGCACATGAACTCAAGCAGAGCTGGCACATGTACATCTTCCCAGGCAGGGAATCACACCTCCCAGCTGCAGTGTAGACATACCTTGAGCTGGGAATCTCATCCCCAGCTCAAAGGGGTGACATACCCACGCTAGCTCTCATTCAGCAGTGCGCTAAATATAGAGTATAGCCACAGCCACACGAGCCATGGGATGGGCTAGCCACACCAAGTAGGTGCCTAGCATCTGATGGGCACACACTAAGGCTTTGTGTAAAGTATCTAGATTCCAGAATCTGGGGAAATGCAGGACAAAATGAGAGCTAGGAGAATAAATGCCTGGCTCAAATGGAGAGAGAGAGAGAAGTGATGTAGTGTGACAGGAAAATACCAGTAAGATTAAAAGGGAACGTCTATAAAGTGGTGGTCCATCCAGTTTTAATGTATGGCGCTGAGTGTTGACCAGCAAAGAGGAAACATGAGCAAATGACTGTTCCTTAGAAATGCGATGGTTGAGATGGACGAGTGGCGTAAGCAAGACATGTGAGGAATGTGTATGTTAGGGACCTGCTCAAAATAACACCCATAAATTAAAGAATGAGGAAGTGCGGGCTCAGATGTAAAGCCTGTAAAAAGATCATGTAAAGCGCAGTCTTGACAACTAAGTGGGTAAGAGTCAAAAAGATCAAGACTGAAAGAAAAAAAGAGAGGCCAACCCAAGAAGAAGTGTTGGGATCTCATGAGGAAGATATGCTAGATTGTGGTGTGATAGAGGAAATGGCATTGATCACTTTGGAGAGAGAGTACTCATAACGCAGAACATAACGGCCATACTGGGTCAGAACAAAGGTCCATCCAGCCCAGTATCCTGTCTTCTGACAATGGCCAATGCCAGATGCCCCAGAGGGAATGAACAGAACAGGTAATCATCAAGTGATCCGTTTGATGGGATTAATGCCAAGGAAGACAACTTTTGTCGGTCTTGTCTATTTAGATTGTCAGCAGTTTGGATGCAGAGATTGTCTTTCAGTATGTGTTTGCACAGCACCTGACACAATGGGGCCCTGAACTTGGTTGGGACCTTTAAGTTCTACTGTAATAAAAATAATAATACAGTCAAATCTTGCTAATCTGCCTACTCTATGCTTCAAACACAGTAATTGCCAGTCTCTGCTCACTTCTTAGAAAAAATTTCATAATAGTCACTGGAGTGAGGTCTCCTTTTATTAAGACTTCATTATTTTTACAAACTATACTACCAAACATTGACTAGTACACAGTGAAGCACCATAAATAATTAAAACTAAACTGCATTTCTCAAAGAACAGTACACATTGTGAGGCATTATGCTGGGATTTTTAATCGTGGTTGTTTGCTCATTTGGAAAACACAATAATTCTCAATAGATTTCCTAGTCATTAGTGCAAATAACCAGGGTCTATATTGTTTGGCGTGCCACTTAGGGGCCCCATTCTGCAACCTTTTCTCACTGTGAGTAGTATTTACTCACATGAGCAAACCCATTTATTTCAATGGGGTTGCTCATGTAAGTACAACTCTGTGGGCCTGATTTTCTCTCTCTGTTTTTACACTGGTGTAACTCCATTGATATCAGTGAAGCTATCCCTGATTTCCACCAGTGTGAGAAGAGAATCAGACCCAAGGTGAGCAGAAGTTGCTGAATCCGGTCCTAAGGGTTTGATTCAATATTGCCCTGCACCTTGTACAGCCACAGCCATGCTCTTTGGGTGTAGAACGCTGTCAGTTCTGACAGGTGCCATTTTACACCCACTTTACTCTGGTGTAATTACTGCACAAGTGCAGGGGATGCTGGATTAAGCCCTTAGTGCAATTAGAAGTAAGGGATTCTATGGGCCTGGTCACCTGCCTGTTTACCTGGATGCCAATGTATTAAAAGAGCAGTGACAACGTCTTCAGTGGATTTAAAGTATCGTGAGTGAGTGGACCTTATGGGCAAGTCATCCACTGGTGTAAATCAGCAGACCTCCATTAAATGTACATGCCATAAGGGGCAAATTCTCTTCTCTGTCACCCCTCACAGGGTCCTAGAGCCCAGGCTCCAGCCCAGCCCAAACGACTACACTGCAGTTTCATAGCCCCACAACCTGAGCCCAAGCCAACTGGCACAGGCCAGCTGTGGGTGTTTTGTTTGCGTGTAGACACACCCACAGAATCCCTTCCTTCTCATCACACGAAGGGCTTGCTTCAGCATTGCCCTGCACCTTGAACAGCTACTTACAGTAGTGCAAAGGGGATGTAAAATGCCACCGTTCGATGGAGCTCTGCTCATTTGCACCAACTGAGGAGCTAGCCCTTGAGGTGTATGAGCGAGGCCACCTCAGGGTACTTGAAGTTTGTCTAAAACATCAGTTCCACCGCAGCTGAATGTCCACTTCACTAAGGCCTGGTCTACACCCAAAACTTAGGTTGACCTAGCTACATTGCTTGGGGCGGTGAAAAATGTGCGATGTAGTTAGGCCGACCTAACCCCCCACTGTAGATGCAGCTAGGTTGACAACAATTCTTCTGTCGACCTAGCTACCGCCTCTCAGAGAGTGGTGTGACAAACAGGGTCCAGATTCACCAAGGGGAGAACAGCAGGTTTAACCTCCCCCCAGAATAAGCAGTTAAGCCAACTGATTGCAGGAAGTATTATTGTACTATAAAAGTATTATGAGTAATGTCTTTTATGAAGGCTTGTAATGTTCTGAACTTGATGGTCATTATGAGATGTAGACAGATTGTGGTCATGAATTTATGTATTTGTGTATATATAAAACTGTGCTCATAATTTGTGCTTCAACATTCAGCTACATCTCACAGCTGGGCAGTGAGCAGTTATGCCCACCAACCAGGTGTTTACACAAAACCGGCTCCAAGCAATTATCCACTGTCCAGCCCAAAGAAAGAATAATGGTGGACCACTGAAGTTAATGGGAAGACATTGAGACTACTGGGAATTTCCCCAATCTGAATAGCCATGAGTCACTGTAGTCTGAAAAGGTGGGGGGGGGGGGAAGAAGAGGAAAAAATCCCTTTAAAAAGGAGGCTTGAAACTGAGGTCTTCATCTAGAAACTGAGGCCTGGTCTACGCTATAGAGTTAGGTCAACGTAAAGCAGCTTACACTTATGTCGACCTAACTCTGTAAGCATCTACACTAAAATGTAGCTCTTACCGACGTAACTCGCCCACTACACCGACTTAATAACTCCACCTCCGCGAGAGGCGTAGCACTTTGGTTGATGTAGTTAGGTCAACGCAGAGTCACTATAGACACTGTGTTGCTTACATTGACTGTTGCTGCCTTTCAGAAGCCGTCCCACAATGCGCCACACTGACAGTTTAATCGGTGCGAGCACTTGTGGGGAGGACACACACCGCTGACACAAGGAGTGTAGTCTGGACATGCAAAGGTGACTCAATTACTGTGGTAGCTGTAAGATGTAACTTAGGTCGACTTAAATGTGTAGTGTAGACTTGCCCTTAGGGACAGTCACTGGGCGGGTGCTGTCTGTGAAACTTTAGGTCCCCTCTATGGCAGGGGGCATGCTGGGAAACTGGTCCGAGGCAATAGGTAACTTGTATTAGAAAAGGGAAGGTATCTAATTTGAAAGTGCAAAGCCTCAGACTGCATCTTTTTGTTGATTTTCTGTGTAGCTTGTATATGTTTGCTTTGCCCCATTATTTCATCTTTGAATCTGTGGTTTTTCTATTTAAATACATGTTTTTGTTTATTTTTTACCCCAAGCAGGTCTCTGCTGTGCAAACTGTGGAGTGCATGTGCCAAAGGAAGTGGTGTCTGGGTGACTGGTTTTACATCTTTGGGGGGATGAACCAGAGGAGAAAAGTCTGAGTGTCTGGTAGTTAAGAGCTTGGGGTAGATGGATTTGGGGAGACTTGGGACTGGAAGGGCTGTTGGGGTCACCCTGCAAGGAATAACTGAGTTGGTGGAAGCCAGGGTGAGACCTTGTGCTTGTGGGCAAACTACTGGTGTCAGGGCTCTGAACCACAGCATGAAGGAACCCAAGGTCACAGGGCAGGTGGTGACAGAACCCCTTACTGGTCTGGGTGATCCCAAAACGTCACAGGTGGACTTACTTCAGCGATAGAAAAACTCCTTCTGTCTGTGTAGTGAGTGTCTAACTATAGCTGTGTCGCTGTAGCGCTTGTAGGATAGACATACCCTAAGAGTCAAGGGGACCCATTCTGCTCAGTTACATCCATGCCATCCCATTGGCTTCAGTGGGACGGCTGGGTGTAAGACAGCCAAATTTGGTAAGCACATGACCACTATCACTTAATGTTTTAAAATAAAAACAAGGAAAAGGGTTTGTGCCCACACCAGTCAGTATCCATGGACCCCGCTATCTGTTTCCTCTTTTATATGACACAAGTGAAAATAGAGACAGACAGGAGTTACGGCCGCAGGGAACAGGGGATAGATTGGTAGATTGCGCTGCCCCCAGGCAAAGGCAGGTTTATGTGATTGGGGACTCCTTACTGAGG
Organism: Emys orbicularis; assembly: GCF_028017835.1. NCBI lineage: Eukaryota > Metazoa > Chordata > Testudines > Emydidae > Emys > Emys orbicularis. The sequence continues at coordinate 160,822,355 of NC_088685.1, read as the reverse complement.
AGGTTAGACAGGCCTGTGACCAGGGCGGACCCAGAAAACAGAAGGGTGTGCTGTCTGCCGGGCGCTAAGATACGGGATGTGGACCTGCGGTTGAAAAGGATCCTAAAAGGAGCGGGTAAGAACCCCTTGATCGTCCTTCATGTAGGAACGAATGACACGGCTAGGTTCTCGCTAGAGAGAATCAAGGGAGATTATGCCAGGCTGGGGAAGACGCTTAAGGAAGTCGAGGCTCAGATTATCTTCAGTGGGATTCTGCCTGTTCCTAGAGAAGGACAGCAAAGGGCAGACAGGATTGTGAGGATAAATAGCTGGCTAAGGGAGTGGTGCTATAAGGAGGGCTTTGGGATGTATGGCCACTGGGAGGCTTTCGGGGACAGACAGCTGTTCTCGCGGGATGGACTTCACCTGAGTAGGGAAGGAAATAGACTTCTGGGAGGGAGGCTGGCTCATCTCATCAAAAGGGCTTTAAACTAGGAACTTGGGGGAGACGGTTGGGAGATGTCCAGTTGATCTCCACGCCAGATTCCAACACTGAAAAAGAGGGCGAGGAGAAAAGCACAGATATAGGTAGGGGTAGGGAATTGGACATAAGAAGGAGGGGGCAGATGGACACTACGGGGTCCGTACCAAAGTGCATAACTAATGGGAGAAAGGATAGACAGCATACGGTAAGATGTTTATACACAAATGCGAGAAGCCTAGGTAACAAAATGGAGGAATTGGAGCTCCTGGTCCAAGAAATGAAACCTGATATCGTAGGAATAACAGAAACGTGGTGGAATGGTAGTCATGACTGGAGTACAGGTATGGAAGGGTATGTGCTGTTTAGGAATGACCGGAAAAAAGGTAAAGGTGGGGGTGTGGCATTGTATGTCAATAATGAGCTAAAATGTAAAGAAATAATAAGTGATGGAATGGATAAGACGGAGTCTGTCTGGGCAACAATTACACTGGGTAAAAGAACTACTAGAGCCTCCCCTGAGATACTGCTTGGGGTGTGCTATAGACCGCCGGGATCTAGCCTGGATGCGGACAGAGAACTATTTAATGTTTTTAAGGAAGTAAAAACTAATAAGAGCTGTGTGATCATGGGGGACTTTAACTTCCCAGACATAGATTGGGGAACAAATGCTAGTAACAATAATAGGGCTCAGATGTTTCTAGACGTGCTAGCAGATGAATTCCTTCATCAAGTAGTAGCTGAACCGACGAGGGGGGATGCCATTTTAGATTTGGTGCTGGTGAGTAGTGAGGACCTCGTTGAGGAAATGGTTGTAGGGGACAACCTTGGCTCGAGTGACCATGAGCTAATTTGGTTTAAACTAAATGGAAGGGTTAACAGAAATAAAACTATGACTGTGACTAAGGTTTACGATTTCAAAAAGGCCAACTTTAATAAATTAAGGCAACTACTTAGGGAAGTGGATTGGGCTAACATACTTAGAGAGCTAAAGGCAGATGAGGCCTGGGATTACTTCAAGCTGAAGTTGCACGAGCTGTCCGAGGCCTGTATCCCGAGAAAGGGGAAACGGTCAGTAGGCAGGAGAATTAGACCCAGCTGGATGAGCGGGCGTCTCAAAGGGGCGATTAAGAAAAAACAGAAAGCGTACAAAGAATGGAAGAGAGGAGAGATCGGCAAAGAAACCTACCTTATTGAGGTCAGAGCATGTAGGGATGCGGTGAGAAAGGCCAAAAGCCGTGTAGAGTTGGACCTCGCGAGGGGAATTAAATCCAATAGTAAGAGGTTTTATAGCCATATAAATAGGAAGAAAACAAAGAAAGAGGAAGTGGGGCCACTGAAGCTTGCAGATGGAGTGGAGATTAAGGACAATCTAAGCATGGCACAATATCTAAATGAATATTTTGCATCGGTCTTTAATAAGGCTAATGAAGGGCTTAGGAATAGAGGGAGCGGGACAGAGGGGAATAAAGGAGGGGCAATTGACATTAAAGTATCAGAGGTGGAAGCCAAACTTGACCAGCTAAATGGGACTAAATCGGGTGGACCGGATGATCTTCATCCTAGAATATTGAAGGAGCTGGCGCGAGAAATTGCAAGCCCCTTGGCGATAATTTTTAATAAATCTGTAAACTCGGGGGTGGTACCGATGGACTGGAAAATAGCTAATGTGGTTCCTATTTTCAAGAAGGGGATAAAAAGTGACCCGGGTAACTACAGGCCTGTTAGTTTAACTTCTGTAGTATGCAAGGTCTTGGAAAAAATTTTGAAGGAAAAAGTAGTTAAGGACCTTGAGGTGAATGGCAATTGGGACAAATTACAACATGGGTTTACGAAAGGAAGATCGTGCCAAACCAACTTGATCTCCTTTTTTGAGAAAGTAACAGACCTTCTAGATAAAGGAAATGCAGTGGATCTAATTTACCTAGATTTTAGTAAAGCGTTTGATACTGTGCCGCACGAGGAATTACTGGTTAAATTAGAAAAGATGGGGATCGATATGAAAATCCAGAGGTGGATAAAGAACTGGTTAAAGGGGAGACTGCAGCGGGTAGTACTGAAAGGGGAACTGTCGGGTTGGAGGGAGGTCACCAGTGGGGTTCCTCAAGGTTCGGTTTTGGGTCCGATTTTATTTAATCTATTCGTTACTGACCTCGGAACCGAATGTAGGAGTGGGCTGATAAAGTTTGCGGATGACACAAAGTTGGGAGGTATTGCCAATTCGGAGAAGGATCGGGATATTTTGCAGGGAGACTTGGATGACCTTGTAAATTGGAGTAACAATAATAGGATGAGATTTAATAGTGGGAAGTGTAAGGTGATGCATTTAGGGATGACTAACAAGAATTTTAGTTATAAGTTAGGGACGCATAGGTTGGAAGTGACGGAGGAGGAGAAGGACCTCGGAGTCCTGGTTGATCGCAGGATGACTATGAGTCGGCAATGTGACGTGGCTGTGAAAAAAGCTAATGCGATCTTGGGATGCGTTAGGCGAGGTATTTCTAGCAGGGACAGGGAGGTGCTGCTTCCGTTATACAAGGCGCTGGTGAGACCTCATTTGGAGTACTGTGTGCAGTTCTGGTCTCCTATGTTTAAAAAGGATGAACTCAAACTGGAACGGGTACAGAGAAGGGCCACTAGGATGATCCGAGGAATGGAAAACCTTTCCTATGAAAGGAGACTCGAGGAGCTCGGTTTGTTTAGCCTAACCAAAAGAAGGCTGAGGGGGGATATGATTGCTCTCTTTAAATATATCAAAGGGATTAATACCAAGGAGGGAGAGGAATTATTTCAGCTTAGTAGTAATGTGGATACGAGAACGAATGGATATAAACTGGCCGTGGGGAAGTTTAGGCTTGAAATTAGACGAAGGTTTCTAACCGTCAGAGGGGTAAAATTTTGGAACAGCCTTCCGAGGGAAACGGTGGGGGCGAAGGACCTCTCTGGCTTCAAGATTAGGCTTGATAAGTTTATGGAGGGAATGGTTTGATGGGATAACATGATTTTAGTCAATTAGGCATTAACGTGCCATCGCGGGTAAAATGAGGGTCCGGCTGTAGAATCTTGCCTGTATGCTCGGGGTTCTGCTGATCGCCATATTTGGGGTCGGGAAGGAATTTTCCTCCAGGGTAGATTGGCAGAGGCCCTGGAGGTTTTTCGCCTTCCTCCGCAGCATAGGGCAGGGGTCACAGGCTGGAAGATTCTGTTGTGGGTGAGTCAGCTTTTGTGGCCTGCATCATGCGGGAGGTCAGACTAGATGACCACATTGGTCCCTTCTGACCTTAAAGTCTATGAGTCTATGAGTCTATGAGTCTCCTAGCAGCTCCTTGTCCCTTTCGGTCACACAAGCAATGGCCTCTGTAACCATAAAGAACTGTCAGCAGGAGAAAAAAACTGATGTCTTTCCAATACCGAGACCAAAATATTAGTTACTCTGAATATCTCTCTCTCAATCCCCTTTTACCTCCTCAGACATTAATCATAGTTTGTTTGTCAAACTCAGAGCTCAGAAACGCCTTCACTCCTCTTATTCCAAATACACATGATAAAAACATATACAATCATTGCCATTTATATGGGCGGAGCTGGCGATGTTTTCAGACTTATTTGGAATGTGAGAGCTAATGTAAAGCCCCATCCTGAACATTCTTACTTCACTGAATAGTCTTCCTACAGCAAAGCCAATGAGCCATCATTCACACTGAATAACTGGAGAAGAAATCTGGTGTAAATGAGATCAGAATCAGGGCTTGCACTACACAGGGCTTCAGAGGGAGTTGTAACCTACACAGGCATGGCATGGGGAAACTTGGAATACTATAGGCTTCCCTCACAGACACATGAATATGTGACCAATAGAGTCTCATAATCATTACACCACTGGCTCCACCATGCAGGGGACTGTACTAAATTACCTCTTGAGGTCTCTTCCAGTCCTATGATTCTATGTCCTATCCCAAAGCCATGACAGAAGCCACAGAGAGGATTACAAAGCAATGAGAGCTGAGGGTACTCAGTAGTTCACAGGTGCAGTTCTTGTGACTGCTTTGTAGGTAAGCAACAATTTGGGGTCCATTTCTGCTTTCAGCCAGAATTTGTGCCTAGGATTCTTAGAATCAATTTTTCAGCCTTTGCTTGAGATTCAGAAAAGGGCTAGCTAGTCAGTTACATGGATAATGTAAATTTCCACCGTTACATTAGATATGGAGATCTAAACCCTCATGATTCCAGCACCCAAACTAACCACTAACTACCTGGTCATAGGAAAGAACTTCCCTTATTGGGCAAGCTATATAATTGTCCATTACAGGGTTATTTGCATCTTACTCTGAAGCATCTGGTTCTGGCAACTGTCAGTGACCGGATACTGGACTAGATGGGCCACTGGTGTGATTTGGAATGGTAAATTCCTATGTTCCTGTGCCAAGTTGCCACCTACTTTTCCCAATACTGCATACCAACTGAAATGTTGAATATGCACTCACACACAAAATCATGTTTATGGAAATGAAATTGTCATGGCAACAGCAAAGGTCTCACCAGTATTTTAAAAATAGTAAATTAACAAAACCCATTTATGAAATCCAAAATCCATTCTTTTATGAATACATTTTAAAATAGACTTTAAAAAATGTTTTGCTATCTACACAATAAAGAAATAATCTAAACCGGAGATTTTGCCTCCTGATATTGGTGGATTTTTTTTTTTTAAAATTTAGAAAAGCAGAGCTCAGTTTCAGGGTGATCATTATTCAGAACACTTTAGGGCTTATTAATTTCTCACCAGGTAAAATATTGTCACACAAATAATATTATGATTCATACTCAGTAAGATTATTCTGTTTTTTAAACTAGTACATTTATAACAGTGTTTAATCCTGGTGTCTCTATGACTTTGTGAATCTCCATTTAAAAACCCAGTTTCTCGGGGGTTTATAACACTGCTCTGAAAATGTGCTTGGCTCCAGGGTTACAGCAAAGCAATACTTGGTTTGTTTAGATTGTTTTCTTGTATAAATTTTCAATAAAATCAATTTGGCCATTTAGGGTTTGCCTTTGCTAGACTTTTGGTCGTGGTTTAACTCAAGTTTATTGCTTGCCGATGAACCTGTGTTAATTACCCTGACTATGAACTCCAGCATAGACATGCATAATGTTTGTGGTTTGCTGAAAGCTCAGCCTAGAGTAAATAACAAATATTTGTGGCTTTGAACAAACCTTTTTTAGAAGTATATTAGGAACAGAAAGAATCCTAGCAATGGTATTGGACCATTACATGATGGAAATGGTAGAATTATCAATAATAATGCAGAAAAGGAAAACACGTTCAATAAATATCTCTGTTCTGTATTTGGGGAAAAAGATGATGATATCATTCAATGATGATAACATTCTTTCCATTCCATTAGTATCTCAGGAGTATGTAAACAGAAGCTACTAAAATCAGACATTTTAAATCAGCAGGTCCACATAACTTGTACCCAAGAGTTTTAAAAGAGCTGTCTGAGGTGCTTGCTGCACTATTAATATTGATTTTCAATAAATCTTAGAATACTGGGGAAGTTCCATAAGAGTGGAAGAAATTGAATGTTGTGCCAATATTTAAAAAGGGTAAATGGGATGACCGAGGTAATTATAGACCTGTCAATCTGACATTAATCCTAGGCAAGATAATGGAGTGGTTGATATGAGATTTGATTTATAAAGAATTAAAGTAGGGGAATAAAATTAATGCCAATCAACATGGGTTTATAGAAAATAAATCCTGTCAAATTAACTTGATGTCTTTTTTGATGAAATTACAAGTTTAGTTGATAAAGGTAATAGTGTTGATGTAATACACTTAGACTTCTGTAAGGCATTTGACTTGATACTGCACATTTTGATTAAAAAACTAGAACATATACAATTAACATGGCACACATTAAATAGGTTAAAAGCTGGCTGACTGATAGCTCTCAAAATGTAATTGTAAATGGGAAATCATCATCGAGCAGGTGTATTTCCAGTGGGGTCCCTTAGGAATTGGTTCTTGGCCTTATGCTATTTAACATTTTTATCAATGACCTGGAAGAAAACATTAAATCATCACTGATCAAATTTGCAAATAACACAAAGATAGGGGGGAGTGGTAAATAATGAAGAGAACAGGTCACTGACACAGCACAATTTGGATTGCTTGGTAAGCTGAGCGCAAGCAAACAATATGCATTTTAATACAGCTAAATATAAATGTACACATCTAGAAACAAAGAACATAGGCCATACTTTAATGGATGGGGGACTCTATCCTGGGAAGCAGTGACTCTGAAAAAGATTTGAGGGTTGTGGTGGATAATCAGCTGAATATGAACTCCCAGTGTGATACTTTGGCCAAAAGGGCTAATGCAATCCTTGGATGCATAAACAGGAGCATCTTGAATAACAGTAGAGAGGTTATTTTACCTCTGTAATTGGCATTGGTGCAACTGCTACTGGAATATTGTGTCCAGGTCTGATTTCCATAGTTCAAGAGGGATATTGATAAATTAGAGAGGGTTCAGAGAAAAGTCATGAGACTGATTAGAGGATTAGAAAACATGCCTTATAGTGATAGACTCAAGGAGCTCAATCTATTTAGCTTAACAAAGAGAAAGGGGTGACTTGATTACAGTCTGTAAGTACCTACATGAAGAACAAATATTTGATAAGGGGCTCTTTAATCTAGCAGAGAAAGGTATAACATGATTCAACAGCTGGAAAATGAAGCTAGACAAATTCAGACTGGAAATAAGGTGCATATTTTTAACAGTAAGAGTAATTAATCATTGGAACAACTTCCAAAGGGTCATGATGGACTCTCCATCACTGGCGATGTTTAAATCAAGATGGGATGTTTTTCTAAAAGCTCTGCACTAGGAATTCTTTTGGGGAAGGTCTATGGCCCGTGATGTACAGGAGGTCAGACAAGCTGATCACAAGGGTCCCTTCTCGCCTTGAACTCTATGAATCTTTATGATATGTCTAAATTAGCATTTCCATAGGTGTTTGGCCTGGTCTACACACAGATTTTGTACTAGTATAACTATTTTAGTTAGGGGTGTGATTTCTTTTTACTGAAATAGTTGTACTGCTATAACCCCTAGTGTGGATGCAGTTATATCAGTGTAAAGATTCCTTATACTGGTATAGCTTATTCCCTTCCTGTACAAGAACAGCTAAAGCTGTAAAAAAGCACCCTTATATCTAGTCCACACTAGGGGGTTTGTACCACTTTAACTATACAGATCTCAGGCTTTGCCTATACTACAGGCCCTTTGCCAGTATAGATATACCAGTACAGCTATACCACAGAAGCCCCTAATGTAGACACAGCTTATGCCAAAAGAAAAACTCCTTGTTGGTACAGTAACACCACCTCCCCAAATGATATTAGCTATTCGAAGCACTCTTCTGTTGGCACGGCTGCCTCTGCATGGGGTATTTTGCCAGCCTAGCTGTGTCAGCGAGGGGAGTTGGTTCATTTACACCCTGACTGACATAACTATACCAACAAAACTGTGCGGTTTAAACCTGGCCTCAGTAAAGCAGTACAACCTTTTGTGTGTAGATAAGCTAACTTGGGTCAATTGTCAAACAACTGGCTCAGGTTACAACAGGGGCAAAAACCCAGCGAATATGTCTAGACTAGAATATGTCTGCACTAGAATTTTTAGCTCGAGCTAATGGATTGCCAATTAAGTTTAGTTAACTAATGCTTTAGTACACACTAGTCTGGATACTTGAAAAATAGTTTGTTCCAGGACACAAATGTTGGAAGCGGAGTGCCCCAAGGGTTGGTCCTGGAGCCAGTTTTGTTCAATATCTTCATTAATGATCTGGAGGATGGCGTGGACTGCACCCTCAGCAAGTTTGCAGATGACACTAAACTGGGAGGAGTGGTAGATACGCTGGAGGGTATGGATAGGATACAGGTAGGGTGACCAGACGTCCCGATAAAATCGGGACCGTCCCAATATTTAGTTGTTTGTCCCACGTCCCGCTCGATCTTCGGTCGGGACGCTGCACTCCGCCTTTTTTTTTTTCTCCGCCGGCAGCACTCAGCTGTTCTCGGCTTTTTTTCCCCCCCCCCCTCCTCTGACTGCCGGCAGCACTCAGCTGTTCTCGGTTGGTTTTTTCCCCCCCCCTCTCCTGAAAACCAGAGGCTGAAGGTATGCATAGCTAAGGGAGGGTGCATAATCTCCTCTGACTGCCCACAGCACTCGGCTGTTCTCGGCTCTCCCCCCGCCCTCCCCCCCCTCCCCCACTGCTGGTAGCACTGGGCCACAGTAGGGAATTGGGAGAGGGAGCTATTTGTGTCGTTACACCGGCAGCATTCGGTTTTTGGATTTTTTTGCTCCGCCGGTGACCCCCCCCTCCTTGTGTCCCGATATTTTCTTCCTCTCATCTGGTCACCCTAGATACAGAGGGACCTAGACAAATTGGAGGATTGAGCCAAAAGAAACCTGATGAGGTTCAACAAGGACAAGTGCAGAGTCCTGCACTTAGGACAGAAGAATCCCATGCACTGCTACAGACTAGGGACCGAATGGCTAGGCAGCAGTTCTGCAGAAAAGGACCTAGGGGTTACAGTGGATGAGAAGCTGGATATGAGTCGACAGTGTGCCCTTGTTGCCAAGAAGGCTAACGGCATATTGGGCTGTATAAGTAGGGGCATTGCCAGCAGATCGAGGGACGTGATCATTCCCCTCTATTCGACATTGGTGAGGCCTCATCTGGAGTACTGTGTCCAGTTTTGGGCCCCCCACTACAAGAAGGATGTGGAAAGATTGGAGAGAGTCCAGCAGAGGGCAACAAAAATGATTAGGGAGCTGGAGCACATGACTTATGAGGAGAGGCTGAGGGAACTGGGATTGTTTAGTCTGCAGAAGAGAAGAATGAGGGGGGACTTAATAGCTGCTTTCAACTACCTGAAAGGGGGTTCCAAAGAGGATGGATCTAGACTGTTCTCAGTGGTACCAGATGACAGAACAAAGAGCAATGGTCTCAAGTTGCAGTGGGGGAGGTTTAGGTTGGATATTAGGAAAAACTTTTTCCTTAGGAGGGTGGTGAAGCACTGGAATAGGTTACCTAGGGAGGTGGTGGAATCTCCTTCCTTAGAGGTTTTTAAGGTCAGGGTTGACAAAGTCCTGGCTGGGATGATTTAGTTGGTGATTGGTCCTGCTTTGAGCAGGGTGTTGGACTAGATGACCTCCTGAGGTCCCTTCCAACCCTGATATTCTATGATTCTAATGTTTGTGGGTTTGTGCAGACTAGCTTGTACAAACATGTTAGTGTGTTAACTGGAAATCAATTAACTTGAGTTTAAAAACTCTAGTGCAGTTTTGCCAATCCCAAGTCCCCAAAATCAAGAGATTTAAATAAATAAAATATAAGGGATTCTTTTTATTTGCTTTCTGGATTTTGAGACGTTAGGGCTCACATTTTCAAACTTTTCTCCGCAACCATGAGAGCTCTAGAACCTTACTTTCTTGAATGAAAGCTGAGACTCTCACCTAATCTAAAGACTCCAGGTACTGGGGATTTAAGAAAAACGCCATCTATTGCAAGAGTTTAGATGGCACCATGAATGTAGATAGGCCCTTTGTTGGGACAATGTCAAGTAGATTAAGACAAAGATTTAGTTTGTCTTAAAGGTGACCTGCAAAGAGGGGGAGGAAGGGGGGGGGCTTTTGCACATCTGTATAAGAAGGGTTCTTTCACATCTTCAAAGAAGGCCTAAGCAGTTTAAAAAAAGAGAGAAATAGAGGATGAGGGGATTTTCTCCTTATATCTTAAATTAGAAATTCAAGTCTTATCTACAGTGTTTTTTCCTGAAAGACTCCTCAGACTGCAAAACCTAGTAAGTGTATAACATTAGATATACCAACAAGTGAAAACCAATTAAATGAGAGGGGAAGTGATTCTTATTCAGACTTCAAATCACTTTGGTTTTTTAACACCTATTTAACTCAAACACTCAAAAAACATATGGGGAAAACCTCTTTGTTAAAAATTTGTCACCCTTGCCCTTATAAATGAATGAAAAAGCATGCAATCCGCATCAGGAACCTTCAGCAAAACCAGGGAAATCCAGACTTGGCACTCCTGCTATCTCTAAGGCCTGGTCTACACACATTCTTTTTACTGATAAAATGATGTCAGTTAGGGGTGGGATCTTTTACCAATATAGTTACACCAATATTACCCCTAGTGTTGGAGGCATATTTAATGGTGTAAATGTGCTTATACTGGTATAGCTTAGGCCATGTTTTTTTGCCAGCACAGAGATGTTGGTCAGGGGTGTGCATCTAGGTGTCAGGAATCATAGAATCATAGAAGATTAGGGTTGGGAGAGACCTCAGGAGGTCATTTAGTCCAACACCCTGCTCAAAGCAGGACCAATCCCCAACTAAATCATCCCAGCCAGGGCTTTGTCAACCCTGACCTTAAAAACCTCTAAGGAAGGAGATTCCATCACCTCCCTAGGTAACCCATTCCAGTGCTTCACCACCCTCCTAGTGAAAAAGTTTTTCCTAATATCCAACCTAAACCTCCCCCACTGCAACTTGAGACCATTACTCCTTGTTCTGTCATCTGGTACCACTGAGAACAGTCTAGATCCATCCTCTTTGGAACCCCCTTTCAGGTAGTTGAAAGCAGCTATTAAGTCCCCCCTCATTCTTCTCTTCTGCAGACTAAACAATCCCAGTTCCCTCAGCCTCTCCTCATAAGTCAGGTGCCCCAGCCCCCTGATCATTTTCGTTGTCCTCCACTGGACTCTCTCCAATTTGTCCACATCCTTTCTGTAGTGGGGGGCCCAAAACTGGATGCAATACTCCAGATGTGGCCTCACCAATGCCGAATAGAGGGGAATAATCACTTCCCTTGATCTGTTGGCAATGCTCCTACTAATGCAGCCCAATATGCCGTTAGCCTTCTTGGCAACAAGGGCATACTGCTGACTCATATCCAGCTTCTCCTCCACTGAACTTGGATTCTATTCCCAGCTCACCCACTGACTCTCTCAAGCAAGTCCACAACCTCTCTGTTTCACCGTTTGTAAACATGAAGATGATAATACTAACCTGCTTCACGCAAGGGTCCTTTATCAATGTCTGTCAGGCTGTCTGAGATTTGTGGATGGAGGATATAGGAATATTGCCGCTTCCGGTCTAGCCAAAATGCTTCAGCTAAAAGTACCTTCCTTGTCCAAGTCACTTCCCTCTTCAGATGCTTTCACTGGGTTCCCCGCTCCCTCTGCACAGAGCTCAAGCTCCTTATTCTGCCCTTCAAGGCTCTGCACAGCTCTGTCCCCGGCAAACTGATCAACTCTCGTTTCCTTGTATAAAGCCCCCTCAAGTCCAGTCCTCTCCCCCGCATGCTCCTTTCTCCTCCCACACTTGACTTTGTGCTTTCCTTTATATCATACCTTGTGACTGGAATAGCATCCTTTAAATTCACTTTATTCATGTAGTCATGTATCACCAATCTCCTCTTCCTGCTGTCTGCTCCCACCTTCACCTTTAATCTTCCTAAAGTATCTGTCTGAATTACATTAGGGAATGAATTGGATTGCAAGAGATGCTCAGCGAACTCTGTCTTCTTGGTTGTTTGTTAAGTGCAATGTACACCTATGACATTGTATAGACAACAGCAGAGAACAGATGTGCTTTTATTCACTCGTTTTTTTCTTTTCCCATTTTGATGAAAATAGGAGGGGTTGTTTGGATTTAATCTGGCTCTTCAGTGGCTGCAGGGCTGGATTGACCATTAGGCACAGTAGGTACATGCCATGGGGCACTGGCATTCAAGAAGTGCCTAAACATTCAAATTTTGCTAGTCCTGGGTCCATCGGGGGCAGGGCCAGGGCCGGCTGAGGGGGAGACAGCCCCACGCAGCCCTGCTGGAGTGCTCCTCACTCAATCCGGTGGACAGAGTCACTACTTCCCAGTGGGGCTGGTGAGTGTGGCCGGGGGACAGGGCTTGGGAGAGTGGGTCTCTGGAGGGCTTTGTGGCGTGGCTCTGGGCAGTAAGGGGGTGGGGGTGCTGGGCAGTGTGGGGGGTTTGTGGGTGGCTCTGGGCAGTGGGAGATCTGTGGGAGGCACTGGGAAGTTGTAGTGGGGCTGTGCGGGGGGGGGGGTGCTCCGAGCCATTGTGGGCAGCGGGGGCACTTCGCAGCTCCCGGCCGCCATGGGCAGTGGGGGAGGGTGGGGCTGCGAGCCACTGCAGATGACAGGGGGTACTCCAAGCCACCGTGGATGGTGTGGGGGGTGGTCCGAGCCCCTGTACTTGGGGTGCCCCAGGTGTAAATCCGGCCCGGAGTGGCTGCACCCCAAATACTGTGGCACTGGGCTAGTGCATGATGCCCTGAAAATGAAACTGACTAGAGAGTCACTATAATCAAGAATAAAACTGACCAGACTACTTTCGCTGGTCAAGCTGACTGAAGTGAAAAAATACACAAACAACATAAATAAAAATATTATTATTTGTATTGTGGTAGTGCCCTGTGGTGGGGCAGCTGCCACACACAGGGAGATGGAAGGTTAAAGCAGCCATCAAGGAGGCTGCGCAAAACCCAACCAATGGGAGGAGGGCTTGTAGAGAACCAATCAGAAGAAGGCTTGTTGGAGCAGCCAATCAGGGCCAGGGAGGACCATATAAGAAGGGCTGCTCAGCAGAGCAAGGGGAGTCTCTCCCTGGAGTGCAAAGGAGAAGGACTGGCTGCCTTAGAGGAGTACCTTAGATAGAGCAGTGTTAGGCAGGGTCAGAGGAGCAGTAGGGAGCTCCAGCTTGAGGACTGCCAGACTGAGGCCCCTAGTACAAAGGACTTGGAAGATCCTAGGGCTATGGGGAAGTGGCCTAGGGAAATAGGCGGCAGGAGTTGGAAGAACGGCAGCATGTGGCCACTGGCTATAGGGTCCCTGGGTCAGTGGCTGGAGTAGCGGGCTGGCCTGCCCCCCCCTTTTTTCCCCCACTTGCCACAAAGAGGGGTGGCCAGTATTCAGACTGTAGTTTACCCCTTGAGGTGAGGGGGCTAGACCGAAGGCTGCAGTAGGCCACAGTGGCAAGTGGATGAACTAGAGACAGCTGGTTCCCCCGGAAGGGGAAGAGAGTGGAGCACAGATGGAGGGCTGTGCCCAGAAGAGGATGCCGGGGAGCGATGTGTGTCTTAGAGGTGTAGCAGAAGTGACGGCGGTGAGACACTAGGGGAAGGTGCACTGGCAACCAAGAGCTAATTCCCAGCACGGCAGCAGGAGGCACTGCGGTGGTGAGTCTCACCCCATTATATGCCCCCAATCAGGATCAGGGCCTCCTTCAGCTAGGAACCATATGTAGACAGCCATGTCCCTGTCCCAGGGAGCTGAGAACTGTATTTATAAAGCACAGCCATGCCTGTCCTTGTTCAAGTGCTTGGAGTATTGTAACAATAAATTCATAATCTCTTAAAGCCAAACAGATAAACCCAACTAAAGGATCCAATACATAAAAAGTGGGGAAGAGGAAGGGAATAAGTATTGGGGCTGCAGTGGCCATAATGAAATACAACAATGGGGTGGAAAACAGCTTTGAGATGTTTCTTAGACATGGGGAAAGATGGATGGAGGTGGCTATCAATGGGAAGTGAATTCCATCTAGCGCACAGCACATCCACAACCTCAGCCCTTTCTGACCTGAGAGCCAGGAGGACTCTGTAACAAATCATTTATTGGATGAATGTTGCCCTTTCTTCTGTACACAAATTATCTTAACAGACTTTGATTTTATGAGTTTGCTTGTTATTCCACATCATCCAAACTCTTCATGCTACAAACATATTCCAGACCCATTTGACCAGATTTTTGATCAGTTATTATTTGCAATCAGTGGCCTAAGGCCTTGTCTACACAACAGGGAACAGTTGATCTAAGCTATGCAATTTGAGTTACGTGAATAGCATAACTCAAGTCGATGTAGCTTAGATCTACTTACCACGGGGTCCACACTACACAGTGTCGACAGGAGATGCTCTCGCGTCGATTCCCCTTACTCTTCTTGATCCAGTGGAGTACAGGAGTCGCCGGGAGAGCCATCTGCGGTCGATTTAGCAGGTCTTCACTAGACCCGCTAAATCGACCACCGATGCATCGATTGCCGCTTGTCAATCCCCCAGTAAGTGTAGACAAGCCCTTAGACACATGGTATTCTTTCTGATTTGACTGAAACTTTTGTAAACAGGAGAGAAATCAAAGGCCTTCTCTACACTGGCAAAAATGGGACCTGCAATGGTGGAAGCTGTAGTGTATACGAGACTCGGGTGTTCTTACTACTGTCACTGTGTTACCTAACCCTGAGATCCAGCTATACTACACCTTCCACCATTGGGGCACCATGATGAATTACAGGTCTTCTTCTTTTTTGACAGTGCAAATTCAGCCAGAGTTCTGTACTGAGAGTTCCACTGTGAACCTTCACATGAACCCAAACGTGCACAGGTGTTTGCTTTCCACAAACTTGCTTGCAAACAAACCAAACAAAATCACTCATTTCCACATTTGTGGACAAAAAGGAAAAAATACCACAATGAGTTTCTGGGTTTAGTGCACAGAGGCTGGAAAGTCCTTTTTTCTTTTTGTATTATTTGCCAGATACTACATGTGACAATAAGAATGTTTTAAAATTCTTCGATTTAATAAACTGAGGTGCTGTTGGTAATGGGGTGACCAGATGTCTCAATATTAGGGGCTTTGTCTTATATAGGAACCTAGTAACCCTACCCCACCCCCGGTCCTAATTTTTCATACTTGCTATCTGGTCACCCTAGTATTGGTAACAAAGGGAGGAGACTTTGTCTTGAGACATCCATTTAATGAATATGACAGCAGAAATAAATAGGATATTGATATCATCATGCAGATTTCATTCTTCTGACTGTTGCAGGTGATGTTTTTTGTGCCCTTATTCAGCTTATGCATAGAGAACTCAACGAGGCCCTCTGTCACAGAGTTGTAATTAGAGCCCTTAGGCAGATCGTCCATTTGAATAAATGGATGTAGCTCCATTAAAGTCAATGGTACTACACGAATTTATACCAGCTAAGGATCCGGCCCTTAAACTTCAACAAGGAGACTGTAAACTGAATAAACAGATGGAGAAGAAGAGAAGAGTTGTGATCAAGAATGGAAACATTCAGGATAAACAAGAATTGCACAGCACTAAAGAAAAACATTCAGTGGGATGAGAATCATTCCCTGCCTCTCTGCATATCTGTGGGAGGCCATGGACCACACATCCTTCAACTTGGACCTTCAGGGGTTACCTGGTGGTGGCTCCCCCATCTTGTCCTCACATTATTTTAAGCTATTTCTTTCAGTTAATGCACAAAGATGCTCTCTTTAAAGCCACCAAGTCTGAACAATACAGGACATGGTCCAAACCTCCACCCCCTTCTGAAAAGGGGTATTCATACCGGAGAATATCTCGCACTTTCAGATCATTCCACTCACTTTTCATATTTCCTCCAACGCCCCCCACAGCACCACGTGCTTTAGTGGAGGAGAAATGTGTAGGGAGAGGGGCACGACTTCAGTGTATTGGCTCAGGGGGAATGCTAGAGAGCCATATCCACTCCCACGCTGGCTGGCACATGGCAGCTCCAAGGGAACATAGTCTGCCAGCAAAGGGGCATGGCCAGCCCCTCATCTCAGCTGCCATCTGCAGCACATGCTAGCTGGTGGCTCGCACTGTGAAATCCAGCAGGATCTGTCAGGGGTGCTGGAACAGCTTGTATAGTGCGGGTGCTGAGAGCCATTGAACCAAACTGTAAACCATGTATATGATGGAAACCACTTGAAGCCAGAGGGTGCAGCAGCAGCATCCCTAGTTCCAGCACCTACAGGATCTGTGGAGCAGAAGATGCACCTGAGGAGTGTCTCTGGCTCCTCTGGCTGCCACTCTCAGGGCTGGCCAGAGAAGGATTTAGTACTGAGGCTTAAAAACAGCCTCTCTTCCTGAAGTTCTTCCTGCAGGATATAGCTAACTCCCATTGACTTCAAAGTGCCTGTAACAGAGCTAGAAATAACGCCTAGTTCTTAGATCATGTTTTTCATCAGTAGAGCTCAAAGCACTATACATAGCAGATGGGGAAACTGAGGCATGGGGATGGGAAGTGACTTGCCCAAGGTCACCCAGAAGCAGAGCCAGGAACAGAAGCCAGATCTTCTGATGCTCAGTCCTGTGCCTGGACTCTGGCTCTCCCTTTTCTCTCTCTCAGCCTGTATCTTCCCCTTTTCTGACCTGAACTTGTGATGCCACCATTATTTCTCTGACTGTGCCTTGTATTGTCAGAAAGGCAGAGCGAGGAGAGATGCAGCTAAGGCAGATTGAAAATTCGGATCCAGCAGCTCCACAAGCTTTTATGTCTAAATATCGCAGATGAATCCAAGCAGTGTAGGAAGGTAAGTACCCCATGTTCTGCCATGCCAGCATACAATGTGATGATCTAAAGGGACTCGTGCAGGTCATATTTGGCCCGAAGTTATGGCAAAGCAAGTGGAAGTGACTAACCTATTTTCATGGCCCAAAATGGAGCAATTAGCATTAACAGTGAAAAGTAAATTAGATGTTTAAAAATTCTCAGATTTCACAATCTAAGGTGATCAAGTCTGGTTTAGTACATGTGGTGGGGCACATCCCTACCCCAGTCAGGAAAGGGTTAAAGAGCTCCTTTGCCCACAGGGCCGGCTTTAGGAAGTGCGGGGCCTGATTCGAATACCTGGCGGCGGTCCGGGTCTTCGGCGGCACTTCGGCGGCGGGTCCTTCACTCGCTCCGGGTCTTCCGCGGCACTGAAGGACCCACCGTCGAAATGCCGCCGAAGACCCGGAGCGAGTGAAGGAGCCGCCGCCGCCGTGCCGCCGAAGACCTGGACCGCCGCCGGGTGAGGAAAAAAATTAAAAAGGCGCCTAAGTTAGGCGCTCTTCTTTAGGGCGTGGGGCCCTTTTAGGCGCGGGGCCCGATTCGGAGGGATTGGGGGAATCGGCCTAAAGCCGGTCCTGTCTGCCCGTAATCAGCCCCAACCCAGCGCACCTGGCAGGCTTGTCAAGCCTGGAAATGGGCAGGTCCTTAAAGGAGAGGATCTCAGCATAGTGTGACACTCTGAGAGGAGCGGGACTGTAACTCAGAGCTCCACAGCCCCTGAAAGCAGGGGATGCTGACCAGCAAAACAGCTCGTGAGCCTGGGCGGCCCTGGCCCTCTCAGAAAGGAGAAGAGCTGATACTTTTCTTTTCATTGGCTTCCCACGGGCCTAGGACTCCGCTTTTTGTGGCCTGAGGAATCACACTGACTTTTGGTGTGGACAACTTTAACTCCCCCACTTCTTCCCCCTCATCCCCCCACCCCCCGCAAAAGGGTCAATACTTTAAGTACCACAGCCAGAGGGCCGTGCCTCTGACTCTGACAGGAGCAGCGCCCACCCTCTCCCCAAGGGGGCAGTAGAGAGGTATAGCCTGCTACAAATGGCAGTGAATGCAGGTGAGCGCTTCCCAACCCTGACACAAGAGTAAATTAGCGGAAGCTGGGAAACCCATGCACAGGAGAGACAGAAAATCCAAGCAGCACTGATCCAGAGCAGGGATGCAAATGGCTGATGGAGAGCCAGCGACAACAGGCAGCCACAGCAGTTTCTGCAGCAACTGTTACAACAGTGGGCCGCTCAACAACAGCTACAAACAACCCAACAGCAGCAGCTGCTAGGTGCGATGGCAACCAGCAGAAGAACCTGCAACCAAACTTGCTACAACTACTGACAGGGCTACAGCCTGCCAGGGCAGCTGGAGTTTGGCAGCCAGGGTGAGAGCCTAGGGCCTGTGCTCCCATCAGTACCAATGAAGCTGACTAAGATGGGGCCTGGCGACTCCCTGAGGCTTTCTGGACCATTTTTGAGTGAGTGGCAGTGGCCTCCCAATGGCCTTCAGAACACTGAGCCCTTGTGCTGGCCCCCTACCTGACTGGCCCAGTCTAGGCAGCCTACTGAGGGTTTGACCCTGTGGGATTACACAGGTTAAGGCTGCCATCCTGAACTTTCTCAATATCTTAAAAGAAATGCACTGCTGCCACTTCTGGATGGAAATGGGAGCCCAACATGTGTGTGTGTGTGGAGGGGGAGGGTGTTGGCCCAAAAACAGAAGGAATGTTGCTGCTGATAGTTATGGCCAGACAAGCAGACTGCAGCCCAAGTGGCTGAGTCAGTACTGGTTGAACAGTTCATACAAATATTCCCCCACTGGTTGATACTGAGACGCCACCCAGGCTCTCTATCAGAGGCCGTGCAGCTGATGAGAAAACTTTATAGCCTCAGGGGAACCCCCTGAACTAGGGGGAAGGGACAACCTGGGGCTAAGAAGCTAATCCACCCTGATGTGAAGCCAGCCAGATGAGACAATAGGCTCAAAGCACTACAGGGTTTCTCATGTGGGCTACTGGGACACATCTGAAGAGAATGCCCCCTGATGGACAAAAGGACCCACCAAAACAACAGTCCCCATGTGGATCAATGGGACCAAAGTGCAAGGTCTGTTGGATAACAAGGGGAAGATATTAAGATTGCATATTCAATAAGCCAGCATCCCAAATGGGAGCCCACCATGAGGCATGAGAGGTGAAGCAAGCACACATGACTGGAAATGTACAATACACACAAGAAATATGGCTTGAGGGATAAAGGGAATGGCTGGCCCTAAGTCTGATGAGTACCTAGGCAAGAGACAAAATGGCAACACTAGTAGTGAGGAAACACTTAAGGAGGAAGCAGTAACAAATACCCAACAGTAGGTAGAGATGGCTTAGGATGTTATATTGAGATGGTGAGCTCTCTTGTACTGGATACCCCTTGCAGCACATTTAGGCACCTACTGCTTCACA
Source organism: Emys orbicularis (assembly GCF_028017835.1). Taxonomy (NCBI): domain Eukaryota; kingdom Metazoa; phylum Chordata; order Testudines; family Emydidae; genus Emys; species Emys orbicularis. Next base: position 160,802,975 of record NC_088685.1, on the reverse strand, counting down.
TCATGTGTAGCCTGAGACATATTACCAGGATTTGGCCAGGACAGTCAAAAGTCACTTTCACATTGGCTGTTTTAGTGACCTTATGCCCCTGGGGTAAATTCCCATTGAAATGTGTAGGATATTACCAGCTTCATCACAGGACAGACTGTAAGTAAATAAGTCAAATTTAGAGCCAAAATCTGCCTCAGATGCAAATGTATTATTCTGACCAAAGTCAACAGGAACCTGCGATGGGCTATACGAACCCCACACAGCACAACCTGGGCTTAATGAGCTAAAGAAGGCTCAGGTGGTTCCAATCTGTTGCAGCTGTGAGAAATGACAGGCCTGGAGGGAGACACTTCAGAGGAAAAGCCCCAGCTCAGCTGATGGCAGACCAAGGAGGAGAGCAAATCTTCAATGCTCAGCTACTGAAGAGAGGGCTGACTGAAGGCAGGTGCTCCCCAGCTGACAGTTCACTGGTGTCCCCTCCTCAGAAAAGGGAGGGCCAGATGCTAATGGACATTGAGAGGGAATCAATCCCTTTTATCTGTGAACTCAATTCCTTGTTTTTGTTCACTGATTACCCTGGAAGGAGAAAGACTTTGAAGTGACCTGTGTGAAGGACCAATTCACAGGAAGAGACAGGTCACCACAGGCTAGGACAGGGGTCGGCAACGTTCGGCACGCGGCTCGCCAGGGTAAGCACCCTGGCGGGCCGGGCCAGTTTTATTTACCTGCTGACGCAGCAGGTTCGGCCGATCGCGGCCCCCACTGGCCGCAGTTCGCCGTCCCGGGCCAATGGGGGCGGCGAGAAGCCGCGGCCAGCACATCCCTCGCCCGCGCCGCTTCTCGCCACCCCCATTGGCCCGGGACGGCGAACCGCGGCCAGTGGGGGCCGCGATCGGCCGAACCTGCCGCGTCAGCAGGTAAATAAAACTGGCCCGGCCCGCCAGGGTGCTTACCCTGGTGAGCTGCGTGCCGAACGTTGCCGACCCCTGGGCTAGGAGCAACTGTCCACAGAAGGTACCTGATGGGGAGACAGCTGCTATGCCAAGCCTGGCCAGAAGAAGTCACTAGCGGTGAGTCAACCCCTTCTCAGAAGCCCATGCACAGACATAGAAGGCTGGTATTTTTTCTTTTCTGTTGCTTTTACAGCTGAAAATCAGAGTGGAAAGTGGTCCAGCCACAAAGTACCATTGAAATCAGCAGATCAATGTGAAGAGGGATCTGAATGATCTAGGGATCTTAAGAAAAAAGGACTTTGGGTTGGCCTAGTGATCTGATGGTAATACAATATGCACAGATGCAGAGATCCAAGTCCAAGCCTAAAGCTCCCAGCCTGGCAAAGACTGGAAGTATTGTGAAGGTAGAAGTCTCAGACCTTAGAAGGGAGGGAATACCTTCTGCAAAGAATGGCACTGATGAACTACAGAGGGCTTTCTGCAGGGTTTGGTCAGGGAGAAAACCCTATACAAAGAATGAAAGAGATCCATAAAGACAGCTCCCCTATGCCCTTCCATGGTGGCCCAGGGAAAATGATGAGGCAATTTTTAGGGTTCTGAGTAGCTTGTAGTAGTCCCCAAATAATGTATTCAAATAAATAGGGGAAAGGGTACTGACAGCCTCTCCATTGCCAGATATTCTTATAATTCTACAAAGGGGGGGGGATATTTTCTCCTGTGATAGAAAGATATGTTCAGAAAGATAGAAGGAAAACTGGTTTTCAAAATATTTTTGGGGGGAGGTGGAGAAAATTCTATGTGATAAAGGGTCACATGATAAAGATACCGAGGCACTCAACTGGAGTACTTGTACATGGTCCATTAATCTATGTTCTAAAGTGGCTGAGTACAAGGATCACTAATGTAACATACCTGAAGGGTGTAATATGGAAGCATGTACTCCAGGGTCATAATTATATAACACAACTTTTTAAAAAAATAATATTTTCCTTTGAAATAGATCCCTGGGTTTTTTAAAACATTGCATACATTGTAAAGACATTAGTTTGTATATGGTGTTGCACTTACGTAACTACTTTCATCACAGGAACTCAGTCATTATGCATGCATTAAACCATACAAACACACCTGCAAAATAGGTGTGGCAAGGTGCTATCCCTTTAAGAGCAGGGCAAGGTGGGAAATCTTTCTAGGATATAAAATAATCTCCAGAGGGAAGGCTCTGATGAAGGAAAGACTAGCAGGAACAGCAGTACGGATTCTACAGCCCAGAATGGGAGTTCTGAGGTATGGGTTGTTCCTGATTTTTGTTTGTTTGTTTTTTGTTGTTGTTAAACTGTGATTTGGCCTTGCATTCCTTGAATCCTTGTACTGCTAAGGCTCAGGGATCCATATGGCTCTGCATTGCAGTAGGCACGTATCCCCATTTTACAAATGAGGAAACTAGGGTTAAAGCTAACATTTTCAAGAGCGGCCTCAGTTGGGGACTGTCCTACTACTAGAATAACCAGACGTCTGATAGTCAAAGACCTTAGCATCCACAGTTTCCATGGACATCATTGATTGAAGTGGAATAAGCACCAATGCGCCTCAAAGGGAGCATCTAAAAATGGAGGCCAACAAAATTAATGGAAGTTTCCAGAAATGTTGACCTCAGTGGCTTGACCATGGTCACTTAGTGTAGTCACTATCAGAGCTAGGCTATTAGAACCCAGGAGTCCTAAGTGCCAGTCCTCTGCTCTAACCACTAGACTGCACAGCTTCCAAACAGTCTGTGGAAAATCCCTGCCTAAAGGGCAGGCTAACTGGTCCAAAGGGGTAGAAATTCCTGAGAACTTTATGATAAGAATAATTACTAGATTGCTGGGTCTCTGTGCAGCCACAACTTCAGCTGTGAACCCACACAGTGAGCACAGGGTAGGGGGAGCCAGAAGGATGCCATCTCAGTCTTGGCATCATTTCCTGGCTGCTGTAAAAATTCATATTTTGGCATTTCCATCATTGCTTTTTAAAAATAAATGAAATATAAGATGTAGTACAGTGGATGCTATTAATTCCTGTTTTAACAGATGAAGAAAAATATGCTTTCATTCTAGCAGGTGGAAAATTCTGCTGTGACTAAAATGACATTCTCCTGTTTCCTGTGTCTAGGCTGTGTCTGTGCTCAGAGCTGCAGGAAGTGAGACACAGTTGAATGTCACTTGTTCGAACAAACTGATTTTTCAGAAGGCAGTTCCTTTGAGTATTAAAAAAAGCAACAGTTCATTTTTGTGCCACTTCTTAAAGGGGATGGGGGAAGCCACAGGCTTGTGTGTGTCATTATTTAGAACAATGCAAAGCAGACAAGAGTACAGAGAAAGGAGAAGGGGATAAATACATTACCTAACTAGGAACAGGCAACAGAAGATGAAATCCTGACCCAATTAAAGACAAGGGGAGTCTTGCAACTGACTTCAGTGGAGCCAAGATTTCAGCCAGAGCTGGGGCTGGAGGGGGTTCCCTGATGCTGTCCCCACCCCCCAATCTAGAACAAAATATTGATATTTAGTTCTACCCCCTTAAGAAGAACTTTCTGCCAGGAAAAGTAGTGACCTCAGGAGCCTGATCTATAAGCACTTCCTCTACAAAGCACAGCAGGTTGGTGAAAGCTCCAGGGTGCCTGATCCAAAGCCCTTTGAAGCCAGGGGAAGGGATTTAGGCCCTCCAAGCTCAGCAGCCCAGGGCACAGCTCAGGCTTCTCTCCTACTCCCCCCCCACCTTGATTCTCCGGCACTGCAAAGGTATTTTGCAGGGGGTGGAGTGAAGTAGGGAAGGACCTTCTAAGAGCGCGAACACCCACCACCTTGTGCCATCGCCGCGGCACAGACGCTGGTGCATGGGTGGAATCGAGGGCGGGCGCCTGGCACCTCTGGAGCCAGCTGGTCCTTCCCTGCGCTCAGCAGGGCCCTGTCTGCCACATCCCGGAGGGGCGCGGGGTATTGCGTGGCCAAGCGGCCGGGCGGGGGTTCAGCCCCAGACCTGCCTCTCTCCCCAGGGGGTTACAGCGCTGCACAATCCGAATCTAGCTGTGGGCAGAAAAACACACCAGGGCCAGCGAAGGTGCAGATCTTCGCGGGGTCCGAGAAAGAGGGAGAGGCAGGCGGCCCCCTAAGAGCCAGGAAGTCTAGACAACTTCTACCCCCCTACCACCGGCTTCCCCTCTTGCAAAACTAAAGTATAATTGTTACACACTAGACTAAGTGCCCGGAGCAGCCCCACGCCCAGCCCAGCCTGGGGCGATCTCCCGCACTGCTTCGGGCCAAAAGGTGGCCAGCTGGAGAGGGGAAGTCGTGTGAAGTGACTAAAGAGGGGCGGCCTCGCCCCTCACCTCCTGGCATCAGCCGCCCTGATCAGAGCTCGGCGAAATCAGCCTGAGGTTACCGAGCGAGGGCAGCGGCTGCCCCAGGAGGAGGAGAGAGGGTAGGGCACTAGTCCTCATTCCCCTGTTAGATCGGGCCAGGAAAAGTTGTTAGCAGCCTCCCCCCTCCCATGCTGTCCTAGGAAAGTAGCGGTAGCAGCATCTAGGCTGGGGGGGGGGGTGCAGTCCAGTCCTCCAGCGCCGCCCCCCCCCCCCCCGGCCGGGATCGCCCCATCACCACGCCACTCTCAGCCCTCACCGTGCAGTTAACCGCTTGCAAAATCTGCAAGCAGCAGGGAGCAAACTGGAGCCGAAGCTTGGGGGGAATCAAGGACGGAGCCTGGCTCTTGTCTGCTTAGAAGGGAAGGTGGTTCGCTACAGTAGCAATAACAATGACAGCAAATCCCCTGGCCTCACCCCGGAGCCCTTGGAGCCGGGAAGGGAACCCCTCCATGCAACACACCGTAACCCCCGTTACACACCGTAACCCTTCCGTGCCCGGTACAGACCCACTCCCCTACCGGACAGATCTATACGGTGCCACCTGTGCACACAGTAGCCCTGAAGTCTCTCCCCACCCCCAGCATAAGTGACCCCGCCGCCCCTGGTTTGCAAGCACAGAAGCGCCCTTGCAGTGACCCCCCCCCCCCCCGCCGGACCCCCCTGCCGGGCACCGGGCTCGGAGGGCAGCTCGGGGGCTCCTTACCCAGCCCTGGCACGAAGGTGTTGAGGAACAAGCAGATGACCGCCACGGGGAACGGCATGTAGGGGATGGCAGCGCGCAGGGGTCCCTTCTTCTCCCGGACTTGCACCACCACCCCGCTGGAGGAGGCAGTGCCCCTGCTGGGCTCCCCGGCCCCCGCCGCCGCCGGGGCAGGCGCCCCTTCTTTGGGAAGCGGATCCATGGCTGGCGCGGAGCTCGCCCGCTGCTAGAGGCGGCCGCGCCGGAGCGGGTCTCGGCTGAGCTGGGCTGGGGGCACAGGGAGCCTGTCTGTGCTGGTGTCTCTGGCTCAGGAGTGGGAGCTGCCGCTGCTGCTGTGCTGAACAAGCGCTCCGGGTCCTGAGTGCTCGGCTTAAAGAGACAGTGCGCTGCCACACTCACTCAGGCACACACAGTCTCCCCCCCACACTCCCCAACACACACCCTCTCTCTCACACACGCACCTTCTCTCTCAGACACACATACACAGTCGCTCACACACACTCTCCACCAACATACTCCCTCTCTCTCACACGCACCTTCTCTCTCACACACACATACACAGTCACTCACACACACTCCACCAACACACTCCCTCTCTCTCACATACAGTCCCCCAACACACACACGCTCACACACACTGTCCCCAACACACACACACTCTCTCACTCTCACAGTCTCCCTCACACACTCCCCCAACACACACACACTCACACACAGTCTCCCTCACGCTCTCCCCAATGCACATTCTCTTTCTCTCTCACACACACTCTCTCTCTCACACACACACTTCTCCACACACCTACATCTAATCTCACTCCTCAATTTCTCTCTCTCTAGACTAGGATAGATGGTCATGTTTAAAATGTATTAACTAAACTGGAAAAGGGCACTCTGATTCTGAAATACAGGTCTGCATAAGGATTTAGGATATGTCTACACTGGCAGAGTTATCTCGCCAGCAGTTACAGTGCCACTCAGAGAGCGCTGAAGGACAACCACTGTTGTGCATTCACACTGTGAGCTGCCTACACAATAGCATGTTCACACTTGCCACATTTGCAGCAGTATTCAGAGCAGTGCACTCTGGGCAGCTATCCCACAGAGCATCTCTTCCTCTTCTGCCGCTAAGAGTTGTGGGAAGGTGGAGTGGGTCGTGGGGCATCCTGGGTCCAGTACCAATGACCCGTGATGCATTGCTTCACATCCCAGCAATCCCTGTGCTTCCATCCACATTTGATGCCATCTTTCAACAGTTTGTGTACTGCGCGCTCTGCCTCTTCGGTCTGCAGGAATGGATCCCGAACTGTTGACCAGTATGCTGCTCGCTCTAACACATCACGAGTGGCAGTGGAGTTATTCCTTAAGCTACAAAGGTAAGAGGAGTTCGACATTGATCTCGCCACGCGTAGTAGCTACAACACAAGATTGCTTGTGGCATTCACGGACTTGCTGACCACAGTGGAACGCCGCTTTGGGGCTCAGGAAACAAGCACTGAGTGGTGGGATCACATCGTCATGCACGTCTGGGATGACGAGCAATGGCTGCAGAACTTTCGAATGAGGAAAGCCATATTCATGGGACTGTGTGCATAGGCGCCAACTTTTCCTGGTGCCGGTGGGTGCTCGTCCCCGTCCCTGCCCCGACTCCACCCCTGCCCCGCCCCCCTCATCCCTTCCCTGCCCCAATTCCAACCCCTTCCCCAAAGTCCCTGCCCCAACTCCGCCCCCTCCCCGCCCCATTGGACTCCTTCCCCAAATCCGCGCCCTGGCCCCGCCTCTTCCCGGAGCACGCCGCATTCCCCCTCCTCTCCCCTCCCTCCCAGCGCTTGCCCCCGCAAAACAGCTGTTTCACGGCGGCAAGCACTGGGAGCTAGGGGGAGAAGTGGGGACATGGCGCGCTCAGGGGAGGAGGTGGAGCAGAGGTGAGCTGGGGTGAGGGGACGGAGTGGGGAGCTGCCGGTGGGTGCAGAGCACCCGCCAATTTTCCCCCGTGGGTGCTCCAGCCCCGGAGCACCCACAGAGTCAGCGCCTATGACTGTGTGTTGAGCTCGTCCCAGCCCTGCAGTGCAAGGACACGAGAATGAGAGCTGCCCTGTCATTGGAGAAGTGTGTGGCGATCGCACTGTGGAAGCTGGTTACTCCAGACTGCTACGGATCAGTCTCTAACCAGTTCGGAGTGGGAAAGTTGACGGTAGGACTCATGTTGATGGAAGTGTGCAGGGCCATTAATCGCATCCTGCTCCAAAAGAGTTGTGACTCTGGGCAACGTCTGTGACATTGTGGATGGCTTTGCACAAATGGGCTTCCCTAACTGCGGAGGGGCAATAGATGGCACGCATGTTCCAATTCTGGCACCAGGCCACCTAGCCACTGAGTACATTAATCAGAAGGGGTATTTCTCTATGGTTCTCCAGGTGTTTCTGGATCACCATGGGCGTTTCATGGACATTAATGCAGGCTGGTCTGGAAAGGTACATGATGCATGCATCTTTTGTAACACTGGCCTGTTCAGGAAGCTGCAAGCTGGGACTTTCTTCCTGGACCAGATCACCGTAGGGGAAGTCGAAATGTCCATTGTGATGCTGGGAGACCCTGCCTACTCCTTAATGCTGTGGCTTATGAAACCATACACGGGGAACCTTGACAGCAGCAAGGAGCAGTTCAACAACAGGCTGAGCAAGTGCAGAATGACTGTTGAGTGTGCTTTTGGCCGTTTAAAGGCCCACTGGTGCTGCCTCTATGGGAAGCTGGATCTGGCTGATGACAATATGCCTATGCTTATAGCCGCATGCCTCACGCTCCATAATATTTGTGAAGGGAAGGGTGAAAGCTTCACTCAGGGCTGCACCACTGAGGCTCAGTGCCTGGAGGCTGAATTTGAACAGCCAGAGACCAGGGATATTAGAGGGACGCAGCGCGGGGCCATAAGGATCAGGGATGCCTTGAGGCAGCAATTTGAAGCTGAAAGCCACTAATATTTGTTGCTATGCTCAGGAGTGCAGTGCTTGTAATGCTAGGAGGTGATTGTGATTGGTGCAAATGATGCACTGTGAATGTTTAAGAAAATTGCCTGTTGATGTACAGGGCTCTATTTGATTTCAATTAATAGAATAAAGATTGCTTTCAAACCAAAACAATTATTTTATTAAAAAACAACAACCGGAGGAGAGAGACAAAAAAACAACAACAAAACAAATCAGCACTGTGGGGGATCGGGGAAAGGAGGGTCCTAGGAGGAGGTTGGGTCCCAGGACAGTTAAAGATTTGTGTATGTCCAGGTATTATATGCAACTTTGTCCTTTGGAGTACAGTGCAGTGGGTACTGTACTTCAGCAGGGCTAACCTGCACAGGGATGGGTGTTGAGTGCAGTGGGTACTGGGAGTCCATGGGGCTGGACTGTGACGGGGCAGGAGTGGAATGCAGTGGGTACAGACTGGAGATGGGAGGTTGATAGCAGTATGTTGGTAGTGTCTGGGGGGGCGCATGGGAAAGAGTTTTGCGACAGCGGCTGCGGGGGAGGGCAGGCACGTAGCTGCTCAGTTTGCAGTGCTAGTAGCGCCTGGAGTGTGTCCGCTTGGCGCTCCATAACATTTAAGAGCCGCTCGTGGCTTCGTTCTGGTGCACCGGATTTTCCTTTCGGTCCCTCTTCTCGCTGTCCTGCCACTCCTTCAATTCCTGTTTCTCGGCAGCAGAGTGCATCATGACATCATGCAGAAAGTCCTCTTTAGTTTTTCGTGGCCGCTTTCTAATTCTGCGCAGCCGTTCAGCCGGCGATAACAAAGAGGGAGGCTGGGCTCCCAAGGTCATATCTGTGAAGGCAAAATGCAACATTTTACAGAAGCAGTATTGTTTGCAACACAGAGACCACTGATTCAGTGATTTAAAACACAGCCACTATTCACACACCTGTCACTAACTGGCTGACCCCAGGCAAGCACACATGAGGGTGAGTAACCACAGGGGCGGGGAAATCAGTGTTCCAGGATCGTACTGTACACTGGGCACGTGACTCTTGGGGAGACCCAGCACTGTAGGGGGGGCCTTATAATCATTATTGTCCCCACGTTTTCCACAGGTTGTGTTCATTATGGAAGATATCTCGCTGCTGAGGGTGAGCAGGGAATCAAGGGAGGGTCTTCTCCAAGACTGCAGCTTCTGCCCTGACCCTTATGCAGCTTGCCTGTGTGCAGGAATGGTCCCCCTCCCACCCCCACCCCAGTTACACCAGAGTGGTGTGGGAAAGTTACCCTTAATGGGGCAAGAAACAAAGCAGCTCTGCTAAAGAACCTGTGGTAGCGGATTGCCCAATATCTCCATGAGAGTTTCCTGGAGATCTCTGAGGCACATTCCCAGGGAGTCAATCAACACCCTGTTCCGCCAGTCAGACTAGGCATGTGGTGGTACATGCATCATACAGACACAAGCCTGCTTTCTGCAACCCTCCTGCCCCCAACAACTTCCTTCAGTGATCTCCAAAATCAAAGCCACTTACTAGGGGCCTCCTCTCTTGTTTGCGTTTTGCCAATCTCCAATAGCTGTGACTAGCTAGCCTCCTCTGGCCTCCAGGGTAGAAAAGAGCTCCTGGCTGCATGCATCTCTGACCTCTGAGTCGTCCTCTGCCTCTGGGTCCCCCTCCCTCTCCACATCCTCGTCCAAGATTTCCTCCTCCTGGCTCGGTCCACTCTCGACTGGCACGCGAGCCACTGAAGTGTCCACAGTGGCCTTCGCAGTGGAGGTGGGGTTGCCACCGAGTATTGCATCCAGCTCTTTATAGAACCAGCAACTCATGGGCGCAGCACCGGAGCAGCGATTTGCCTCCCGCGCCTTGTGGTAGGCGTTCCGCGGCTCCTTCACTTTGACCCTACACTGCAGTGTGTCCCGATCATGGCCCCTTTCTATCATGCATCATGAAATCTATCCATAGGTATAATAATTCCTACGGCTGGAGCACAGCTGGGACTGGACAGCCTCCTCTCCCCACATGCTGTTGAGGTCCAGCAGCTTTGCATTACTCCAAGCAGGGGATCGCCTGGTGCATGGAGCAGGCATGGTCATCTGGAAAGATGCGCTGAGACCACTGCACACGTCACCAAACAAACAGGAAGGGGACTTTCAAAATTCCCAAGGAATTTAAGGGGTGGGGCTCACAGTTGGTCATCTGAGGGCAGGGCAGTAGAGTTCACACCAATGACCAGAGAGGCGAGAACAGGCATTGTGGGAAACCTCCCAGAGGCCAATTGTAGCGCTGTAATCAACCAGGGTGTCTACACTGGCACTGCAGCGCTGTAGCCCCAGCGCAGAAAGCTGTATGCCTCTCATCGGGGTGGGTTTTTTACAGTTCTGCAACTGCAGAGTTTCTGTGCACTAAGTGGCTTGGCAGTGTGTACACCTCGGGAGTTACACCACAGAAAGATGCTTTGCAGGGCAGAAAGTTGCCAGTGTAGACAAGGTCTTAGAGTGGTAAAACCAAAGTGATGTAGTTATATGGTATTGCCTGTGTAGACAAGCCTAGGCTCACACCCCAAGGTTGAGCAGGACCAGCTCACATTTTCAGACATGACTTGCCCTTTGTAGGCTGGGTGCAAAGTCCTGTTTAAAATCATATTAGTTAAAACAGGTTAGTTGATCCTGGTCAACACTGACGGGAGTCAAATGGGCATGTTAATTAATGTTTTAAAACATGCCCCTTTTCCCTAGTCTCCACATGCTTACAGTCTCTCTCACACACATTCTCTAAAACCCACCCCCATAGCCTTCTGCATGTCCAGCTACACTCACAGACATCCACATACTGACATACACCTCGTCATGTACACACATTACCTACATGTGGCTCTCTATGGCCTGGTCTACACTTAAAAATTAGATCCACCTAGCTACATTGCTCAGGGCTGTGAAAACCTAACCTACACCACCACCACCCCCAGATGTGACTAGGTCCATAGAAGAACTCTTCCATCAACCTAGCTACCACCTCTCAGAGAGGTGTATTGGTGGAAACCCCCCTTCAGTGCAGGAAGCATCTATGCTATGTTGCTACAGCAGCACAGCTGTACCACCCTAGCCATGCAACTGTAGTGTAGACATACCCTTACACTTATACAACTCACTGTCTCTCATACACAGAGAGAGAGAGAGAGCTTCTACCAGCATAAACCAAGAGTAATTCCAGTGAAATCAATAGAGCCACACTGGTGTGAAATGGCTGTTGGTGAGAAAAGCAGGCCCATTGTCACACATGCTCTCCCCCAATCTCAACTATATGCTGCACGTACATAGACGCTTCAAGACTGTCTCTCAGACACTGCACATCTGGCAAATGAGGATAAGAGAAAGGCAGGGCCGAAAGGCAGGGCCGAAAGGTATTTGATTTAATCATTTTGAGGGGGAAACCCATTGCAAAACAGCACAAAACCACAAAAATAACAAAAACGGATAGCTTTTGATATTAGAAAAAAGCTGTTCTCGAGGGTGCAGGCAATGTTGAAAGTTAAACCCACTCATACACCCGCAAAATGTTGCTTTAGGGAAAAAAAGTGGTTCTGAAAATGTAAAGAAAAAAACAAATATATGCCCCTTAGAAGTTAATCTGGGTTTGGAACAGAGTGAAAATATATCTTAGTTTGTATCGTTATCATAAGGTGTAACATCCTTTTGTATGACTGGTGATTACCATGCAGTGTGCAGTCTGATGGATGAAATGGTAATAGAACGTGAAGGTATCTGTTGTTGAAAGTGATGACAATGCTGATCATTGCAGATAGTCTTGAGTGAAGAAATCATGGGAAATATCAGCGGCATTAATCACAGTACAAAGAGTAAGCGTGACACGCATTTTATATTTCTATGGCAATGATCAATAGAAAATAACCTGTGTGCCACTATACAGTTCAAAGCTGCATTTGGCTTAAGGGCTGTTAAGAATTTTAACCATGACAGCAAAGCTTAAGTGGTTTCTATGTGTAATCGGAACCCCATCTAATGTAAACATACAGTTTAACAATAGGATCAGGATCACAGAAATGAGTATGGAGAAGTCTTTTAGGTAATCTAAGTAATCCCATTGCCAGGGCAGGTTTGTTCCCTACAGTGTATTTTCTAGGAACTGTGTATATTTCAAGTCTGGGTGTTATTTTTCAAATACATGGGCAACAATCCCCCAAAATGTAGACATCCAGTGTAAACTCTGAAATTGTAACCACGTTTGTTAGCTCTTGCTTCGGGAAGTGTATCTGATCTACAAATTTCTCTAATTTATTTGATTCAGTAGTTAATCTGGACATTTTTCTGGACTACAGTAATTGACATCCTTTAGGCATCTAGAATACTTATGATGACATCATTTATTCATATCACAGTAGAGCTTGACACCCCACAGGACTTTAAATGCTGTAGATTAGAAGGCTATCTCAGGTATGCACCTGTTTTTAGATCCTAATGGAAATGATTTTTGGATCTATCAATCTCTCCAATGTCTGGGCAATAAAATTACATTTACACTGTAAGATCCTGAGGCCAAGAAGATTGTGTAGCTAGGTTGTATACTAGGCTAAGTGCATTCTTGGAACTCAATCAATAATAATAATAATTAATAATAATACTGTAGTATCGTTCTCTACATTCTCAACCAGGTGATAAACTGCTAACAATTCTGGTATTTGTGGGAGGGTGAGTTTACATTATGTAGACTAAAAATAGGCAAATAGTAAGCCATTGTGTTTCATGAAAGAGACTAGACAAAATACAACAACAGGAGCAGAGATCAATTTAAAAAATATTATATTAGTAATATGTTTGTGCTTCTATGGAACATTTCCTTGGAGAGTCTTGAAGTTCTTTACAAACAGAAATTAATTAAATTTCATAATATTCCTTTGAGGTGGGTAAGGAATCTGTAGGGATTACTTTATCCACCATTGAAATGCAGCCACTTCTGAAGTGGAACAAATCATTTATTTAGTAGCACCCAATAACACTATACAACAGATTATTTATTCATGTAGTACCAGTGTGTAGGTGCTTTATGGATGTTTAGGAAAAAAGCTCCCTGCCTTGAAGGGTTTAAAATGAGGAAGGACACAGTATTCAGCTGAAAAACTACAGCAGGAATCTAAGAAGAGTGTAATTATTGGAGCTGGAATTTGGCCAGGGTAATGGGGTGAACATTCTTACTCAGACAAAAGGTGGGATTTTTAATCACCAAACATTTTACTAAGATTTGTTCAAATTAATAATAAATACAAGTCTCACTTCATCTTCTCAGCATGGAAACAGCATTCAGATTTGGTTTAGTTACACACGAAACCATTGCACTGTAATCACAAACAGACTGGAGGTGGAAACAGGCCCGTGTTTCAAAGGGGCCCCCAGATTACAGCATTACTCCCATTGTGCATTGCAGCACAAACATCCCTGTATCAGTGTAGATCTCTTAATCTGTCCCTGACTCTGACTACATCTTCCCTAAACCCTCCCCAGACTTTACGGCAGCAGTGCTGTAGAAGGCAAACAATCAAAAATGAAGGTCAGAATTGTAGCTATACTAGAGGGCATGGCTTAGCAGTCTAAGCATCAGTCTTCAGATACCTGTTCTCCATGTTCTTCTTGCCTTCTGCTTTCGTGAGCAGACAGTTGTTAAAGGCACTAGGCCGGGTTGGTAGTAGTGTTGTGCCCAAGATGAGACCAACAGGAGCCAGAGACAAGGCTTCTGTAGTGGTAGGGCCTACTGCAAAGTGAGCAGGTGGAGACACACACTACAGTGGGTCACAAGCTTGTACCTCTGCACTCAGACGAGCCAGCAAGCACATGTTCTGAGGACGTACAGACACATGTCCGAGGGCTTTATGTGTGGATGGGTATGTGTTGGCAGCGGGGCAGGGGAGGGAGATGTTGGGTTTAAGCATGTGGAGACCTGCAGCTGTAGCCATATCTTTGCTTCTGTGTCCTTGATGAACACATCAATCTCAAAGAGCTGTGAATGGAGAAACAATCCCTAAGGTAGCTTGGTCTGAGTCCATTAAGTGTTTTAAGGATTAAGATTTGAATTGGACCTGCTGGTAGACAGGGAGGCAGCGCAGGGCACAGAGCATTGCGATGAGCTTTTTGTGGCTAGTCCCATTCGTTCAGTGGCAAGCTGGAGCTTGTGGTTGACCTTGATCAACAACCCAAGGAATGTGCATTAATCATGTCGTGAGGCGTCCGACATGTGGATCATTATTGCAGTCTGTAGTCTCCTAGGTAAGTGAAGGCAGGAGAAGGCATTCATTGTCACAGTCATTACCTGGCTCTCAAGGAGCGATGATGAGTCTAGAATTTCTACAGGGCTTTGCACTACTCTGACAACTGGGTTTTTTCCCCTTTTTCGCATCCTTTTGAGACTCAGAAAGGAAGAGAGATAAACCAAACCCCATACAACGTACTGCAAGGGCCTTTTCAGTGAGACCTCAATTTAAAAAATGGTCCTTTCAGCCCAAGATGGACTTTAAAGATCTAATAGCTGAAGTGCAGGTGTTTGCCCTATTGTTTTTGGCCAAATGTTTTCCTTTCCACCCATGTGCAGTGTGTTCTGTGCTGCCTTCCACCTCAGCGATTGCTCTAGTTGAGATGTACCTGTGCAGTCAGTGAAGCATTTTGGGATCCTTGAGAATGAAAGGCTCTGTATGTTATACTATTATTAATAGTGAAAGTAGCGCAGTTTGTCTTCGCCTTCTAAGTCAAGGCAAGTTTCAAATCCTAATACCAGTAACTGCTTAGCAAATCTGGAGTGAACAGGGCACTGTCCCTTTAAAATACACACCCCCACATCACGGAGCTTGAATTCTTTCCACAGCAGTCTTACATATTATACAAACATTTTAAGGGAGAGATACAAAAATAGGCCCAAAGACAAATCAAAAGAAGAATGTTATTAACAGGGACACTAAGGGACCCAGCAGAGTTACTGCTCACTAACAATCCCCTGGGGCCAGGAAAACAGCCACAGCCCCATTCCACCCTCAGTTACACTGCCAAAAATCCAGAGTTACTCCATGGATTTGAATAGTTTCTCTGGATTTACACCAGTGTGGCTGAGGGCAGAATTTGGCACCAGGAGTCCAGTTTGCTTCTAATATAAAAAGTCAATTAATTACTACAACGGAGGGGATTATATTCATAGTATGCAAACATTACAGTATTGCTAGATAATTAGGCTGTTCAACAGAGAAACTAAGATTAGGGCCCCCAATTTGCAGGTGTAACTCTCTTCTTCTGCCAAAACCTGCCTCCTGGGGGTGAAATTCGCTCCTGTGCAGAGAACCAGCCTCAGGCCTAAGCACCACTTCAGCTCTATGTTAACTTGACTTAAATGGCACCTAGGCCTTATGTGAGCTGTCTGCACAGAGGTGAATCTCACCCAGTCACCCCAGTGTAAGACTAGAGCCTTTCCACAGATGTCTGTGAGCTCACATTGGTGCAACCGAGAACAGAAGTTGGCCCACTGACTTCAATACAGGGGCAAATCCTGGTCATTGTGGAGTCCATGTTATAAACATCAATGGGAGTTGTACCTAAAAAACTTCCGGCAGAACTGGGCCCTTTGGACCTAATCTTGGTCTCCCCAAAGTTATCAGCAAAACCTCCATTGATTTCAAGTGGAGCCAGGATTTGGCCCTATATTTGTAAACTACTCTTGTGTCACATGGTTTGTCTCTATCATTATGACAGAAAACACTGGTTTCCGCCTCAGTTCCAGATGGCCTATGTGATTTAATAGTGGCATTTGCAGATGTGTTCAGCTCCTTTCTAAGAGTGAATAGTGCGAGTGCCACTAAGCTTCAGATTTCCCCTGTCTGTTCTCAGCCAGTTAAATCCTCAGGTCTACTATTTTGAATCATCACTTCACCTTCACTTTCTGTACATATCCAAGCAGTTAAAGGAAGCTCTAGGGTGTTGTCACAAGGCAGACCCTAGGTTTAATGGGGTCCTCCAGAATTAATGCATCTAGCTGTCCTCCGTACCGGTGACAGGTCCTGCCATCTCCGGGTGTCCACTGCTCCCTCTTACCAACAACAGCTTCTGGCTGTGGCAAATCCCCTCTTCATCTGTTTGTCAGCCTCTGTGGCCTCTTATGCCCCCCTATGGGGACCAGAAAGCCCAGAGAGAAAGGGAGACAAAGCAAAACTGTCCAAGCAGGGAATGGGAGAGGACAGCTAGCGAATTCAGTCTCTATTCTATCTGGCAGGTCAGGTGTCACAGTGGAGCACTATGCAGATAATAGTTCATGTGTAGGCACACTGCTCAGCAATCTCTCCCAGCACAAACCTCTGCGGCTACGCCCTTTAGTTATTGGGGGTGATCCACACTTGCCTTGAAAGATGAACCCACAGTGACAAGCACCCCAGTAACCACCACTCTGTTTCCCCACCTAATTGCCCAAACGACATTGCATCCTATAAACATGTGAGGTGAGCTAGTGATGGTTTCCCGGGCCCATCCTGCCTTTCTACACTTTGTACAGATTCTAGTACCAGCCCTAGGCAGTTCATCTCATAAGAATTTTACACATGTCAAGCATTCTTTGGGATGAAGAACACCTTCATATAAAGTGATAGCTGAAGGTCAAAGAGGTTCAGAGTTTGAGGTGAGAGATGAGCACAAGCCAGAGCATTTGAATCAGGTTCTAGATTTTAAACTCTTCAGACCGGAGCTGTTCAGACCTAGGGTTTTGGTTTAGTCAAAGGTTAAGAGTCCCTTTGTGAAATACAGGTGCAGATCAGGGTTCAGATTCTGGTTCCCTCACCTACAGTCCAGAAGTGCTTAAATCCCAGGCTGTCTCTAGTTCAAAAGCTTTTCTGACTTACCCACGAATCACAAGTTCAGGCTACTGAGATATACAGAGTCTTGTTGACAACCTGTGCTACTCTAAATGACTGATTTAGTGCATTTAGCCTGATCTCTAAATGCTCAAACAGATCCCCTCTAGAATTTACCTGTCATTGTTACAAACTAACAAAGAGGTTAGCTAATGAAACCTACATAAGTGGCAGGGAGAAGAATCACTCAGAATAGAGAGAATAACCTGCCCTGGATATCTGTCTTTACCTATGTTGTCTACTCATCACTCCTGCTTGCCAAACAGCCACCTCTAAGTGTATGTCCACACTGCAGTTGGGAGATGTGATTGCAGCATGTGTAGATAGACCCAGAACTGCTTTGATCTAGCTAAATCAAAGCTAGCTTGAGAGGAATAGCAGCAAAGCTGTGGTAGCAAAGGCAGCGGCATGGGTTAGCTATTCAAGAAGTACCCAGAGTCCCGGGTGGCTGGGGCGAGCCTGTACCACCATCTGTGCAGCTGCGGCTTCAGTGCTATTGTGACTATAGCTGTTTGTGACAATGCTGTCAGTGTGAGCCATCTGACACCCGCACGGTCTCTGCCCACAGGATTAAGACCCTGGTTCTCTACTCCTTTTGTTCTCCCTTTTCAGGCAGCTTTTTTATTAGAGATGAGCCTGAGTCAAAAAAATTCAGTGCTGCTCTTGATCCAGTTCTAAACTACTCCAAGCTCAGGTTCAGCGACAGGCAGTTTGGGTCCATTTCTACTCCAGCTACAAAAGGCCGCAATTTCACCCTACCCAGATCTCTTCTCAGTTCCCATGTAACTATCACTATATCACACACGATGTCTGGCTTCTTTCAAGAGCTCATGGGAAATATCACTGGGATTAAAGATTTTTGTATGTGACACATGCAGCTGCCACTGCCTTGCACAAAGATTGTCTGCACAGCTGATCACTGGGTTCTGTTGAGGTATAGGTCATTCTCATTGCCACTTGCTTATTTTCCAGTAGCCTTGGACATCTTCATCCCTCATTAGGACTTTTGCCATCTGATGCTTGGATGTCAGTGGAGTGTAGAGGGAGTGATTTAGAGATTCTCCTTGACAGTGTTGAAAAGGCCCTTTAACCCTCTTCCCTGCACCTAACCACCTCCTCTCCCCTCTAATTGCCTGCACTATTCAGGGAAGTGTTCCTATTACAGCACTTCACAAACCATTTTGTCCCTCAGCTGACATTCCTGTATTCTCTTTTCATGCCACTTGCTTTAAGCAATCTTTTCCTTTCTGCCAAGGCTAGTATGAATCCTTCTGAGATCACAGACCCTATTATAAGGTCCTCCCAAGTATTCATTTGCCTGGAAGTTTGGAAAATAACAGGGTACTAGGGGCTATCTGATTTAATTATTTGTTTCCTGGATCATTTAGTTCTCTTTATACCATAGTTTGGTTGGGGTTTTTCTTCGGGAAAAGCAGCTGTTGTATTTGGAAGTGTCCTGAGACTCTCTTTCTCTAAACTGTTTGTTTCTTACAGGAGCTGCCCATCAAATCTGTCTTGCTGCTTTCCCAACCTCTTTCCCACCACCCCTTGGTTCCTACTCTCCCTTTCCAGCCAGTCCCAGTCTCCCCTAACCTCAACCCCCAGTCAATTTTCTTCTCTCCTTCCTATCAGCCTCCAGTTCAGTCTCCGGCCCACTTCCCTGGCTCCTTGTCCCAATCTATATTTCCTCCCATGCCTGGCTCTTGTCCCCTCTGCATTTGATTCAGGCAGCTTCCTCCTCCACACAGCCTGGCCCCAGCAGGATGAGCTTTAAGGGCACACGAGAGACAGTCTCCCTTCTCGCATTTCAGGTGCCTGGACCTGGCACAGCTCATAGCAGCCCAGAGCTGCAAGTACAAAGAAAGTCCTGTTCAGACCCAGGCTGGAGCATGCCCATTGATGATGGAATCTCCAGGGGATTAAGCTGTGAAGCTCTAGCTAGTCTCTACTGAGCATGTGTGTACTGCAATTTTTCAAAGGTTTATACCTTGGCCAAATTTGGGCAGATTTTCACAAGGATGGCAAAAGGCATGACACTGACACAAAGGCCACACTCACCACCACAAAATTGCAAGTTCCCACCCCAAAACATGGGGGGACACTAGAGCTTCTTAAAGAATAGGTCACCAGAATTTTTTAACATGGCAACACAACATCATTTGCCCTAGCCTTGTCCTTGGAAAGGCTGATCTGTTCTGGCTGAAATTTTCCAAAAACCTCAGTGTGAAGAAGACACCTGACATGTAAAATTTCAGCCAGAACAGATAGAGTTTGGCAATGTTATAAGCACCTGAAAACAGAGTCTTATAATGAGATGTGTCAGCAGGGACGGCTCTATGTATTTTGCTGCCCCAAGCACGGCAGTCAGGCAGCCTTCGGCGGCATGCCTGCGGGAGGTCCGCTGGTCCCGCGACTTCGGCGTACCCACCGCCGAATTGCCGCCGAAACCGCGGGGCCGGCGGACCTCCCGCAGGCATGCCGCCGAAGGCAGCCTGACTGCCGCCCTCACGGTGACCGGCAGGCTGACCCCCGTGGCTTGCCGCCCCAGGCACACGCTTGGTGCGCTGGTGTGTCAGACAACCTTAATAATAGGTAGTGCTATCAGCTCTGCCTATAAGTAATAGTCTATAGGCAGATTGATCTTGTGGGTAGGATGCTGGCCTGCTGGGACTCCATCTCAGCCACTGTTCGACTGTGACGCCATGGGCAAGTCACTTAACTTCTCTGTTCTGCTGCTCTCCCCTCACCTTTTGTCTGCCTGCATAGATTGCAAATTCTTTAGGTAGGCCAGGGATTATCTCTTAGTATGCATTTGTATTGTGCTTAGCGCAGTGGGGCCCAGTCTCAGTTGGGGCCATCTACCATTATTGCACTACTACAGATAATAATAATTGCATAATTCTTATTTTAATAGTATTTTTAAGCTGTCAACACTACAAAACAAAGTGAGATGTGTGGTAGGATGTATCTATGCAAGTATCAGAAGTAAACCTTCACCTGCTTATCTCTGTATACAAACCCTTTGGGTCTTGCTTTGACAAGGATTAAAGGGGTGTTGTAAATCCTAGTCAAGACAAGGCCTTAGAAATGATCATGCTCTCACTTTACAGCTGCTTTATTACTCTGTCTTGAGCCTCTTCTGTACTCTCTGTGGGTGAAACTCATCCTTGGGCTGAGGGCCAGTACAAGGCCTGTTCGGCACTTAAACCCTTTTGATAGGCTGAAGTGGGACCTAAGTGGTGCATAGGCCTTGTTCTGGTCCTCTGCACATGGGTGAATTTTACCCAGTGAACATGTATAACCCCCGTTAGCTGTACTGGGAACTGTGTGCGCCATGGGAGGGCAGAATAGATGCTACAGTGCAGTAGCAAGACTCTAGAATCATTTTGTTTTTTAAAGCTGGAATTTAATGCTGGTGAAAGGGGTGAGGTTGAAGAAACCCTGGACACTCCTATTTATCCACTGAATAGGTACAACAGAGACAACTGCAGTTTAGGCTTCCCCGTCTTGCCCTTCCAATGTATTGTAACCATGCTGTGGAAGGGAGAAAAGGGAATTTAGTCCTTTTGTCCATTACATTCTTAGGCCTGGTCTACACTAACCCCCCCACTTCGGACTAAGGTACGCAAATTCAGCTACGTTAATAACGTAGCTGAATTCGAAGTACCTTAGTCCGAAGTTACCGCGGTCCAGACGCGGCAGGAAGGCTCCCCCGTCGATGCTGCGTACTCCGCTCGCCGAGCTGGAGTACCAGCGATCGATCCGGGGCACTTCCGGGATCGATCCGGGATCGATTTATCGCGTCTTAACCAGACGCGATAAATCGAACTCAGAAAACCGATTGCTTACATCCGGACCCGGATGTAAGTGAAGACGTACCCCTAGCCTCTTTGCCAGTGAAAAGAACCAACTATTGACAGTTGTGACATGAGCACCTGTCCACTACAAACTAAACTGACATCCCAAACTCATTTCACGTCAGACACCAAAATGGCATCACAGGTTCACAACTATTAATTGCTCCCTCCTTAGGCTGAAATCAAGCAGGTGTCTTATAGATAAATGGCTGTATGTCCCATTACCAATTCCCTCAGCCATCCACTTCTTCACAAGAGCTAGTTCTTAACTGTTTTGTTAATACTGTTTTGTAGATTTACGGTGATCCACTGAAGAAGGTCTTTGTACTAGGAGCTGCTGGCTACCTGGTTGCAGATGTGACTATGAGGTGAGATGGAAACCTTTCAAAATTACACTATGCGCCATTTCTCTCAGGATCACATCTGAAGGAGCCAAGCTGCAGGTTGTGGCTTGCAGGACCAGCCCTAGACCAAATGGCACCCCAGGCGAGGAGCGTCTTCGGTGTCCCCCGTCCATTTGTTAAACTTTTGAATACCTTATTTTTTATTGCATTTGTAGTCCATTTCACGACTTTGATGCACGATTTACATGCATGATTTATTCCTGTCATATCAGACAATAAATTTGCACGCTAGGATCTGTAAATCGGTATTGATTCATCCCATACATAATCCAGTAAAAAAAATTGTTTCCTCTAAGCTTATAGAAACTTCTTAAATTTAAAAATAACTGAAATGTACTAACATCAAGAAATTGAACCGTGCACCAACATTGGGTGGTCCAGTATTAAATAGCGTTACAGTAGGTGACAGCCTTAGAACATTAACACTAGTTTTTTAATTCAAAAGGTCGCTTTTCTCACCTTTGCCCTCACGATCTGAAGCACAGCATCAGGGAAAGGTCTACAAAGGTCCAGAACATTCTAGGAGGTTAGTGAAAAATGAATCCATATACAGAATACCTCAAACATTTTACTTCAAACATTCTATTTTTCCTTTTGCCGCTAACAACAAAAACAGCACCCCGAGCTCGGCGCCCTCCAAGCCTGGCCTGGGTCGCCTGCCCCTAAATCCAGCCCTGGTGGCTTGATAGCAACAGAACCGAGGTCTAGCTGTGAGGTACGTTATTAGATACCTTGATACCCTACATTAAATGAAACTGTTTCAGTCCAAATTTCTTGCCACTTACAAATTACTTTTTTATTGCTCAATATACCGTGTTCCAGACCAGATGAAATGTTATATTTTACATGGCAGACCTCTCAGAAAGCTGGGAAATTGAAAAAAGAACGTGCTGCTCTCCTTTTGAATTTGAACCACAATTCAGTCAGAGCTGATTTGTCTGTAGATGTGAATGTGTAATGCTGGTGGAAGCTGCCAGTCTGAATGCCTGGTAGGGGGACTGAAGTCCTCTATTTATTACCGCAGGAACTGCCGCAGCACCCACTTCCCTTATGCTGCTCCACCCCTAATCTGGAGGGACTGGTCTAAGGAATGAGGGGGATGTTTAGTAACCAGGAATCGATCCCGTCTCTCTGCTGAGACTGCCTACAGGTTTGTAAGGCCTGTTGGACTGAGACTACCAGCTAGTTTTATATAAGGTGCTGATCAGACCTCAAATGGTGACAACATTTAGACACAAACAACCTGGGCTGGATTTCACCCAGCTACCTAGAAATAAAAGTACCTGTAGTGCATTAGCAATCTTCTGAGCCATCCCATCCCCATCAGTAAGGAGCAATGAATGTGTTTGGGTAACCTGCTGGTATGTCTTTCTAATCTAAAAAAAAAAAAAAAATGGGCAAACACTCACAAACATATTTCACCCACAGGCAGAAGAGCTAAAACGTCTCAGTTCAGTCCCTGCTGTTGTAATCCATAATGATAGAATATGCTCTACTATGTTCAAACCAGCAGGGTAGATCCTGCAGAATTACGTACTAGCAGCAAGGATACTCTTAAATCTAAATATTAAACACTGCAAGGGGGGCTGGATGTCTCAGGGGATTCATACTGGGATATGGAGCCTTTTCACTGTATTGTATATTACTGGCTGGGATCTAGCCCGTTTAATGATGTCGGTGACATAGGTTGCTGGATCTCTGTTCCTAGGGACAGGGACTCCACATGACAAATAAAGCCATCTCGACTGGTACCTCTATGGGCACATTTAGTAGAGATACTAAGGAAGGATGCAGGCTCTTGCCTGAAAGGTGGCTTCTACAGGTCACTGATAGCACAGTGCGTGGAATGATTTCACAGCCACATATGCTGTGGCCCAATGGACCTGATGGTTTTCAGTCTGGATAAAACTCAGGAACCTTTTGCCCCTTGAACTAAAGGAGCATGTCAGTTGGGTGTGGTAGTAAGATGTGTATGCTCAGCCTCCAGTTAGTAGAGGGCAACATGGTCACATCTGCTAGAGCAAGTCTAACACTCCATTAGAATCTTTTTTTGGTATTTCAGCCACTGTTGCCCCCCGTATCAATTTTTAATTTAAGGTTCCTATCATTTAGATCCATGCTTCTGGTCTATTGAGGATATAGTCCCTAGAAATATGCACTCATTGTCATCTGATGATAACACTCCCTCTTGGAGTGTTTCCACTGCTCTTGGTGACCGGCATATTATTGCAAACTGTCCTATTGTGCCATATCCTACATTCTGCCTCTTTTGCTGGTCTTGGTGTCTTAGTGTCTTGCTACATCTTCCACAGCTTTTCCAAGCTTCTCTCCAACTCAGGTTCTTTGGTCTCCCACTCTCTAGTTTTGCAGTGTGGTTATGTTGTAAATTTGGTCTGACTGTGTTTTTTCAGTCTGACTGTGTTTTTTCTCTTTGCTACTGTGTCAGTATTGTTTGAGGTGGTCTCCCCTATGCTGCAAGCATGCAAGTCGCACAGTTATTTCTTTATGGCCAGGGGCGGCTCTAGGCACCAGCAAAGCAAGCACGTGCTTGGGGCAGCCCATTTGCAGGGGCAGCAGGGATCCAGCATGGAAGCTGAGAACCAACAGGGGGCCCTGGGAGCTGTAGTTCCTTGGTTAGCTCCCTGCCTATAGAGCCAGCCCTGGAGCAGGGAAAGAACTACATTTCCCAGCATTCCCTTGGCAGCTACCAACAGGAAAGAGGGGGAGGGAGTGAGGAAGCTGAGATCTCACGCTGCAGCCTGCTTTGAATGGAGAGCTGCACTGTGAGTAGGGATACCATATTTTAACATTCAAAAAATAGGACACTCCATGGGGAGGGAGGGTAGCCCGATCCTGCCACCATCCACTCCCTCTGACTACCCCCCCCCCGAAACCCCAACCCAACCCCCCTGCTCCCTGTCCCCTGATCATCCTCTCCCAGGACCCCTGCCCCAACTGCCCCCCAGGACTCCACCCCCTATCTAAGCCCCACTGGTCTTTGTCCCCTGATTGCCCGCTCCCGGGACCCCACCCCCATCTAAGCCTCCCTTCTCCTTGTCCCCAACTTCCCCCTAGGATCCCACCCCCTACCTGTCCCCTGACAAACCCCTGGGACTCCCATGCCTATCCAACTGCTGCCTGTCCCCTGACTGCCCCCCCCCAACCCCTGACCCATCTAACCCCCCCTTTTTCCTTGTCCCTTGACTGCCCCCCCGGAACCCCCTACCCCTTCTCCAACCCCCCAGCCCCCTTACCGTGCCACTCAGACCAGCGTGTCTGGCTTCGCACAGCGCCAGACACGCTGCTGCATACATGGTGCCGTGCTCCCCTGCGGAGCCACAGCCCCCCCCAGCACCTGCCTTCCAGATTTGAACATCTCAAAATTCAGGAGTGCTCAAGCTCAGTTTGGTCAGCTGTTACTTCATTTCTCCCAAATCAAATATACTGATCCACTGTAACTTGCTGTAGAAAAAATAGGATAAAATTGAGCAAGAAATGCTTCCCAGTGGTTATTAGGACTGGAATTGCTATTTTCAACAGCCATTGCCTTTTGTTTGTTTGTTTGTTTGTTTAAAAGGAAGACAGTGATATTGCATTGGCAAATTCCCCATAGAAAGAAAGAGTGGAACAAAAGAATAATAAAGGCACCTCAACTTTTCCTCATTTATGTAGGACAGTCTTATAATATGCATCCAGATATCCTCCAGTCACACAAGCAAGCTGAAAATTGTTCCACTTTACTGCAGTTCTGTAACCATATGGGAACCAATCCTGTCGGTGTTCTGTGCACATCCAAAATTCCTGCTGAATGACCAGCCCTGGGAGCGAGTTACCAGTTACCCAGGGCTGCGGCAGAAGGAGGGTGCAGGGCATGGGGGGACAGCCCAGGAAGTGTGTGTGTGGGGCAATGGTGGGGGAGTAGGGGGGAGCTCAGAGCTGGGGCGGCAGGGTGTGTGGGCGGCAGGGGGGTGTGGGTTGGGGGGGGAGAGCCCAGGGTTGGGGCAGCAGGGGGGTGCGGTGAGGAGCCCAGGGCTGGGACGGGGGGCAGCCAAAATTTTTTTTACTTGGGGCAGCAAAAAACCTAGAGCCGGCCCTGTTTATGGCGTCTTACATTCTTACTTTTGCTAGGGTGAGATCTGGTCTAACTGAAGCTATACAGATAAATTCTCTTATACCAACAACTAACCTGTCTCTTATTAGTTCTTCTTTTAACATTCCATATTTGCAATGTTCAGCAAGACTATGAAGTGCAGTAATAAAAGTCTCAGCTGTTTCCTCTTGTTCCTGGAATCTCCTATTAAATTTGGCCCTTTTATGTATAATATTCTGTCTGCCTATGAAATGGGCCTTAGCAATCTCTTTCACTTTGGAGTATTCTTTCTTTTCCTCGTCAGTGCGGGGTAGGGCACATATGATAGCAGCAGCAGCATCACCAGTTGCAAATATCAGGGCATTTATCTGCTATTCTTGTGCATTCTCTGCTAAATCAAAAGCCATCTAGAATCGCTCAAATCTATGGATCCAGCAAGGTCAGCTGCCTGAGCTACCAAAACCAAACTTCTCTAACAGAGCCATTTACACTGCGGGCTCCATTGCTGCGCTAAGACAGGGCTGTGCGCCTCCTTCCTGCTGCTGCTTTCACAGGTCAACTCCGTGTTTTTCCGCTTTGTCCATTCACTCACCAATCTTGTAGTCTGGGGGTCTCTTTTCTTTCCTTTACTCCTTCTTTAGGGAGAGGGAGTCACTCGCTTCTGACCCTGTGTAGCATGAGGACACAAAGGGCTATGCTTTCAGCAGCAACTAGAGAACTCCCTAACCAGGAAGTTGCCCCATTTATTAAGCTCCCAGCTTGCAACAGATCCTGGCCCTCTCTGGTAACTGTGGGGGCACAGGAACTCTATAACCACGGCACACTGGCCCTTTAAAAACAAATAACCAAGCCCAAAGGGGCTTTTCCTGTGCTAAAAAAGCATCTCCTATGGGCTGTGGGAGGGGATGTGGAACTGGACTCCTCACAGGGAATCTGCACTGGACTTGGTACCACGGAAGCGCTCACTCCAGTTTACACTTCCGCACTGCCCCACAGGCATCCAGCCTAAGCCAGCTGGAATTCTTCCTGCAACTCCCACCAATGAGCTGCTTGTAAGGGCCGTGCTGCCCTGCTCAAGCTGACCGCCAGAGACAGAAAGCCTCAATCTCACCCTAAGCGTTGGTGGTTTATCCGCAGGAGTTGCTTACGATTCTCACAATTCCTCTTCTCCCGTATCCAAACCCATTCGTTAGCCCATTGAGCAACACTCAGACTCCTGCCAGGCTTATCTTATAGCATAACCTTTTATATTAGACTATGTGAGTTTGAAAAAGCTTCCCTAAAGTCCAATTAAATTGGAAAATCCATTGTCATCAGATTTGTTAGGTATAATTCTCCCTCTATTCATTATCCTTAATGAAGTCATAACTTCCTGAGGGGTGCTTATTTGCCTCTTCTATGTATCTACCCCCTCATTGTGGAAGTCGAGCTGTGGCTTTCTGGTTCTTTCTTAGATCCCTTCATAAATCTAGGCATAACACTAACTTCTCTCCAGCCCATTAACTTCTCTTCTCCCTTGTTTCCTTTGGGAGTTTTTAAACTGCTCTTGCCACTGAGATAACATCAGAAACCATCTGACGAGGCTTCAAGAGGTAATAGGCAATATTGTGGACAGCGGACACCAGTGTTCCCACAGAGCATACATGAGATTAGATGCTTTCTTCTTCCTTTTTTTTTTTTTTTTATGGTGACTAGCTCACATGCACAGGTTTCAGCTAACTGCCAGACTTACTCAAGAGTTTTTCCCTGAGATATATTGCCAGGAACTTTGAGAGTTTTACCTTCCTCTGAAACATTGATCAGGGTCATTACTCTGATCAGGTGGGGTGTGCAATTGCCAGGGTTAGGAATGGGTGAACTTTGGTCTTTCTGGTCTCCTGTGTTCCTTTGCTTAACCATCTGCTGTAATTTTTTAGTTAATTGCTTGATTTTCTGAGATGGATCCCACCTGGCCCTGATGTTGTGTCAGCTTTGTGGCATTCTGAATTTCTTGATCACTACTTCTGGCATGAGCTCAACTACTGACAGTATTTCTACTGTCTCCCTTAGAAAAAGTATGGCTGTTTTTGGCATGGCCTCCATCCCTCCTTGTAAACACAAGGCAAATGATTTTTTACTAAGTAGTCTGCTTCTTCTTTGTATATTATAATTGACCCATTTACCTTCTTGGGGGCCTGTCTCCTTAAATGAACTCTTGTTCTCCGTGTAACTGGAACCTTTCTCCTCCATTTAGATTGTTTGCACATTCTTTTGGTTAGTTTCCACCCTTGCTTCTCTCATCATCCTTTCAATCACTTTCAGTTTCTTTGTCCTTCTTGCAGTCCTCTCCTCCCCTTCATGTTTTCTGCACTACCTCATATGACAGATATGGCAATTTCCTGTGATATCTTTGGGAGTTCTCACTGCGTTAAATTTATGTATCATTGTGGGCCAGGGGTAGTATGTAATTACATGGGGGTATGGTGTCCACAGCCCTCCAGGAACCAAGAACAGTGGGAGGTGATTAGGCAAATTCACTCAGGTTGTAACACCTCCAGAGAACTACTTCCATCTGGAGAGGCTCACATACACTGGTTCAGGCTGGATTCACTAGAGACCAACTGACCAAAAAAAAAAAAAAAAAAAAAAAAAAAAAGGACTTTTGGATAAGTAGCTGGAGTTTCAAGGCCTTCTTTCTGATCCAGCCAACAGATAGAACCTTCTGTCAACAGAGGGGCCCCAATATTTAGGGAAGGGTTGGAAAGCCCAACACCTACCAGAGCCTGAGGCTGGAGTTGAGAGGACCTCTGGTAAGTTTTTTATCATGTGTCTAGATTTTATTGATTTTAATATGTTTTCTCTGTAAGGCTTTCACCTTAAGAATACATGTGCTTGCTTAGAAAGAGCTGTGTGGTGACTTAACTGTGGAATTACACTGTTTGTAGACTCTGAGGAGAAAGCAAAGTGTAGATGCTGGTTGTCTAGGCAGTCTGGCGTACAGGGGAACTCACAATGTACTGGGCAGCCTGGAGAAACCCAGGTCAGGAGGGAGAGAGATGTGGGTCAGCCAAGAGAGGTTATGGCTTGGAGCCAGAAGCCTAAAAGTGGATGCCCCACAGAGGGAGAATATAGATGCAGTTGTCTTGAACTGTATCAGAGGGGTAGCCTTGTTAGTCTGGATCTGTAAAAAGCAACAAAGAGTCCTTGGCACCTCATGACTAACAGACGTATTGGAGCATAAGCTTTCGTGGATGAATACCCACTTTGTCAGACGCATGACGAAGTGGGTATTCACAAGGCCGGCTCTGGCTTTTTTGCCGCCCCAGGGGGGCGGCGAGCCCCGGCGGGGGCTCCGCTCTCCCGCCGGGGGGAGGGCGGCCGGAGCCCCGGGGCGAGGGTGGCGAGCCCCAGCGGGGGCTCCGCTCTCCCCCCGGCGGCCGGGGGGAGGGCGCCAGAGGGGAGGGCGGCCGGAGCTCGGCTCTTCCCGCCCCCCCCGGCGGCCAGAGCGCCGGGGGCAGGGCGGCGAGCCCCGGCGGGGGCAGGGCGGCGAGCCCTGGCGGGGGCTCGGCTCTCCCCCCGGCAGCCAGAGCGCCGGGGGCAGGGCGGCGAGAGGGCGGCGAGCCCCAGCTGGGGCTCGGCTCTCCCCCCGGCAGCCGGGGGGAGGGCGCGGGGGGGAGGGCGGCCAGAGCGCCGGGGGGAGGGTGGCAAGCCCCAGCGGGGGCTCCGCTCTCCCCCCGGCGGCCGGGGGCAGGGCGCGGGGGGGGAGGGCGGCGAGCCCCGGCGGGGATCCGCTCTCCCCCCGGCGGCTGGGGGGAGGGCGCCGGAGGGGAGGGCGGCCGGAGCCCTGGGAGGAGGGCGGCGAGCCCCGGCGGGGGCTCGGCTCTTCCTCCCCCCCCCCCGGCAGCCAGAGCGCCGGGGGCAGGGCGGCGAGCCCCGGCGGGGGCTCGGCTCTCCCCCCGGCGGCCAGAGCGCCGGGGGCAGGGCGGCGAGAGGGCGGCGAGTCCCGGCTGGGGCTCGGCTCTCCCCCCGGCAGCCGGGGGGAGGGCGCGGGGGGGAGGGCGGCCAGAGCGCCGGGGGGAGGGTGGCAAGCCCCAGCGGGGGCTCCGCTCTCCCCCCGGCGGCCGGGGGCAGGGCGCGGGGGGGGAGGGCGGCGAGCCCCGGCGGGGGATCCGCTCTCCCCCCGGCGGCTGGGGGGAGGGCGCCGGAGGGGAGGGCGGCCGGAGCCCTGGGAGGAGGGCGGCGAGCCCCGGCGGGGGCTCGGCTCTTCCTCCCCCCCCCCCCGGCAGCCAGAGCGCCGGGGGCAGGGTGGCGAGCCCCGGCGGGGGCTCGGCTCTCCCCCCGGCGGCCAGAGCGCCGGGGGCAGGGCGGCGAGAGGGCGGCGAGTCCCGGCTGGGGCTCGGCTCTCCCCCCGGCAGCCGGGGGGAGGGCGCGGGGGGGAGGGCGGCGAGCCCGGCTGTGGCCCCGCTCTCCCCGCGTCCCGAGCGCCGCGCCGCCCCCCTCCAGGTGCCGCCCCAAGCACCAGCTTGGTTGCCTGGTGCCTGGAGCCGGCCCTGGGTATTCACCCACGAAAGCCTATGCTCCAATACGTCTGTTAGTCTATAAGGTGCCACAGGACTTTCTGTCTTGAACTGTGACACTTCCCATAGGCCCAGATTACCTGCTGCCACATGAAAAGTGGAGAGGTGGGCTAGTGGTTTCTAGTTTTGCAATAACTAGTCTTCCTGTGATACAAATTCCAGCATGGTGGATTTAGTCCTTAAAATACATTTAGGGGCTAGTCTACACTGGCAACACTAAAGCGCAGAGTGATCGCAGCAGAGCACTGGGAGAGAGCTCTCCCAGCGCTCTAAAAAAACCCACCTCCACGAGGGTTGTAGCTACCAGCACTGGGAGCACTGTCTACACTGGTGCTTTACAGCGCTGAAACTTGCTGCGATTGGGGTGTGTGTGTGTGTTTTCACACCCCTGTGCGAGAAAGTTGCAACACTGTAAATTGCTAGTGTAGACAAGCCCTAGGTTGGAAAGATTCTCAGGCAATTTCATGTCTGTCCACTGAGACTTCAAGACCTGAGGTTCTGTGGGGACATTAAACTACCTCCTGTAAGAGTACTGCTGTGTCTGTGACCAAAAATGCTCCTTCCTCCACTCCCCCCACCAACACCCCCCTTGTTGTGCCATATGACATATGCTGTTCGGATTCTGCCCTTCACCACAGATGTGGCTTCACTTCAGCGATGCCGCATGTATCCATGAAGAGCTCTGGGATAAAAGACCCTATGTGGGCCGAATCCTATGAGGTACTGAGCTCCCTCAGCTCCTAGGATCAGGCCCTGTGAAGGTAAGATGGGGCTGTTCACTCAGGCTGGTATTTATTTTATAGCATTTGTTGCCTGCGCGTTCATTACATTATCTCCCCACTTCTTCTGGCTGCTTGTCCTCTCAGCCAGTTCATGGCAGGGCTAGTTGTATTGCTGACATGGCCTGCATTTTTAAAGCACAGCCATGATTCAGTTCTAGTGTATTATTGTCATCTGTGGAGCAATTCATTTTGGTCTGTTCCCCTTATCCACTCCATGGAAAGGCAACATCAACATAGGTGCTCTATTTTACTCACAGAGTTTTAGGCCACAGTGCATAGGGTTGCCAATTTTGGTTGAACGTATTCCTGGAGGTTTCATCACATAAACCCTAATTAAAGATTAATCTTTAATTCCTGGAGACTCCAGGACAATCCTGGTGGGTTGGCAACATTAATTGCAGCAGCTGTGCTGCTGTACCTTTAAGTGTGTAGACACTCACCATAGCAACAGGAGGGGTTCCTCCTGTCACTGTGATTAATCCATCAACCGAGCACTGCCTACACCGGGTGCTAGGTTAGCACAACTACATTTATCAGGGGTGAGGATTTTTCACATTCCTGAGAGACATAGACATGCTGATATAAGTTTTCAGTGTAGACCAGCCCTAACTTTCAGGCATATCTCTGACCCTTAAAACCTGCTAGTGCATGATGCCAGCAGTGTGTGACAAATGACCAAAATGTGGTATTTTGTGCATAATGAACCATAGCCTGACAGATGAAAGTGTTTTTTTAATTATTAAACCTGTTTTAAAGGATGTTTTCTTGTTGTGTGAATCAAATAAATCATCTTTTTCTTTAAAAATAAAACTGTGAAAACAAATAAGATCACATGCAACCATGGTTTGAATTGCAAATATATCCAGGGTCTGTTTTTATGCAGAAACAGTAATATTCTTTCTTTGCAATTTGCATCTCATAACATCCACTGACACATTCCTCCACTTTCTTTCTTGAGGATTAAGATGAGCTACTATTAGAATCAGCATTCCAATCTATTTAACTTCTGCTTACTTGCAATACATCAGTATCTGCTTTCATGCAACTTCTGTTACTTCACAGAATGCTCTGGGCACATTTAGGCTCATTCGATCTTGCTCTAGAAGCTATTTGCCTCACTCATTCTCTAGGACTTATACTCAGGCCTGGCAATTTCTTTTTCTCTCTGTTGTTCTCTTTTGTAATCCTTGGCCCTTCCTGAGATCATGCCAAAGTCCTCTCTGTCCCTACAGATTTATTGTCCACCTGGTTTCAACCCGCTGGTTATATCCTACCAGCCTAGGTGAAGATTTCAGCAAGGTCTTGGTGGGACTAAACTCCTCTGTGTGTAATGAGATTGGTGAGGGAAGTGGGAAGGAATGGATATGGGGCCTGAAGCGTTGATCCATTCAAAGGGATGGGGCTGAAATAAAATCTACAGTACAGTAATAGATCACTTATTCCATCCCTCTACAAGTCACGGGGACTTCTAACAGACAGATTCTAGGCTCTGCTTTCCAGGTATACTTTTATGAATGTTATACTTGGCCCATGCCAGGCCTGCTAGTTTTGTGCCAACATCCTTTGTCTGTTCTGGCTCTACTGATTTCTCACAAAAGGGAGAATTATTCAGAAGTGGTCACCCTAGTGACATACCCACTATTGTAGTGCTCGTCACATGCCAAGGCTTATCATTAGAGCTGGTCAGGAAGGGATTCACACACACACACTCATACACACAATTTGGGTTTTCATAAGGGGGGGGGGGGAGTTGGAGGTTTTCAACAAAAACCTGATTTTCATTGAAGATTGATTCTTCACCAAAAAAACATTTTGCTGAAATCCTATTTTTCAACAACAGCAAATCTTTTATCAGAAATATTCTGAACAGTTCTGTTTCTTGCATGGAAAGCCTTCTTCAGTGTCTGAAATGATCTAGGACCAGTATAGCCCTTACCCAATCCCTGTGGGATAATTTGCTACTATTTGTTCATAGGCATCCATTTTTATGGGGGAAGAGAGGTAGGTTTTTTTTAAAATGGCTTTTACGTCTGCATGCCCAGCATCTCATCCCATTTCCAACCAACTGTGTCTCAGCATCACAGACTCACTGAAGTTAAAGATGGAAAAGACCTTATAAGTCGCTATCATGTTGTACACAGTAGGTTGCAGGGCTGCTACTAGCAGGTCAAGCTTCTGTATCAGATATGGACTGACTACAGAGCATACTTCTCAGAGAGATACACACCAGATGTGTTCACTATAAGATCCTTTAATGCTCTGCCTGGTATGGCTGTTACCTTATCTAAGCTATTTTATACCTAGTGCCACCTAGTGGCTGAACGGTATAATACAGCTTAACATTCCATTACAGTCACATCTATCCATCCTTTTGCCAAGACAGGATTGTTCCCTACAGTATATTATTCAGAAATTTGTTCAGTTCACTTTTAAATGATCCTAACCATGGGGATTCATCCCCTGGTGTGGTAGGGAACATATTTAAGATTTGTCTACATTGCAATCAGAGGTGTGATTGCAGCTCAGGTAGACATACCAGCACTAGTTTTAATCAAGCTAGCATTGCTAAAAATAGCAACCAAGACGTGGGGGCACAGACCTGAGGGTGGGTTAGGAACATGAGCACATACTCAGAGTTCTAGGTGGGCTTGTACAGTGCCACTGTGTCTTCACTGCAATCTGTAGCTATGCTAGCTAGATTAAATCTACCGCAGATATGTCTAAACAAGCTGTAATCACACCTCTGATTGCAGTGTAGACACACCCTTAGGAAAAAAAAAAACCATTTTCTGGTTCTTCCTGTCTTTCCCTGGGTTTTATTATTATGTATTTATTTACTTGTGTAGTGCCACAGTGCCAGGCACTCTAGCGACAAGAATAAAAACAAGATCCCTGCCCTGCAGAGTTTACAATCTAAACAATGCTCTGCCTGGTATGGCTGTTAGCTTAGATAAGGTATTTTATACCTACAAGATCTCTATCAAGCATTCTTAAAACTACAGTACCCACCTGCTGAAGTGAAAAAACAGGTTGACGGAGCCAGAAGAGTACCCAGAAGTCACCTACTACAGGACAGGCCCAACAAAAAAAATAACAGAATGCCACTAGCCATCACCTTCAGCCCCCAACTAAAACCTCTCAGCGCATCATCAAAGATCTACAACCTATCCTGAAAAATGATCCCTCACTCTCACAGATCTTGGGAGACAGACCAGCCCTCGCTTACAGACAGACCCCCAACCTGAAGCAAATACTCACCAGCAACCGCACACCATACAACATAAACACTAACCCAGGAACCTATCCTTGCAACAAAGCCCGATGCCAACTCTGTCCACATATCTATTCAAGTGACACCATCATAGGGCTAATCACATCAGCCATGCCATCAGGGGCTCGTTCACCTGCACATCTACCAACTTGATATATGCCATCATGTGCCAGCAATGCCCCTCTGCCATATACATTGGCCAAACTGGACAGTCTCTACGCAAAAGAATAAATGGACACAAATCTGACATCAGGAATCATAACATTCAAAAACCAGTGGGAGAACACTCTCTAACCACTCAGTGACAGACTTGAAGGTGGCAATTTTGCAACAAAAAAAACTTCAAAAACAGACTCCAAAGAGAGACTGCTGAACTTGAATTAATATGCAAATTAGATACAATTAACTTGGGTTTGAACAGAGACTGGGAATGGTTGGGTCATTACACTAATTGAATTCCCCATGTTAAGTATCCTCACACCTTCTACGGGTCATCTCAATTATCACTTCAAAGGTTTTTTTTCCTCCTGCTGATGATAGCTCATCTCAATTGATTGGCCTCTTACAGTTGGTATGGCTACTTCCACCTTTTCATGTTCTCTGTATGTATAAATATCTTCTTTCTGTGTGTTCCATTCTATGCATCCGATGAAGTGGGCTGTAGCCCACGAAAGCTTATGCTCAAATAAATTTGTTAGTCTCTAAGGTGCCACAAGTACTCCTGTTCTTTTTGCGGATACAGACTAACATGGCTGCTACTCTGAAATATAAACAATGTACAACCATAAGAAGGGGGAATGGGAGGCAATGAACAAACAGTGTGAATGAATAATGAAGAAGGCAGCACTTGTATCCATATCTGAATTAGATTTTGAATAAAGTTTAAGGTTAATTCCGAGCTAAAATTTGGATTTGATGGTGCCAGAACTGCATGATCTGCTCAATCAAGTGAGATCTGGAAGTACAAGTGCCAGGAATTTGGCTGGGGGGGGAAGGCAGGGGGAGAAGGAACCATGATGGACAGGGTTTCTCTGTTTTAGCAGCAACTGTTACAGATGGATATAAAACTACTGACTGTGTACAACTCCTCATTATGAGATAAGGAAGAGTGAAAGAGATTAAGGGAAAGGGAAAAGTTAACATACGCATCAACCTTTAACTCAGGAACAGAGTCCCAGGGGAAAAGTCTGAAGGCAGTTACAAAAGATGTTTTTCTTAATCCACAATGACAAATTATTTTAGTAGCTGTGGGATGCATTTTAGAAAAGGAATCATAGGCTTTCTTGAGGAAATACATGTGTACAATATACTGGCTGCCTCTCTATGGGAAAGATTCCCATCCTTTCCTATTGCTTCCAACTGAGACTTTCGCCATAGGTAGAGATCATTAATTAATATATAAAAGCCCCTGCAGTCACCTGCTGTCTTTAAGTGGCCCCAGAAACACAGAGCTTGGCCCAGCTGAGGTCATGCACCCTGTACTCTGATTAGTGTGCTTTGGGTTTGTTAAATTAACTTTTTTTAGTGAATTTAGTGCTGGTGAAAGTTGGCAGATTAATAGCCCTAGTGATACAAGACCCCTGTTTAACCACAGAACAGGTACAGGATGGGCAATGGCCGTGCAAGCTTCCCCCATATACTGCCCTGCCAATGTGCCATAATCCCGATCTAGAGCATGTGCTAATGAACTGAGCCCTGATACAGCTTTTTTTACTGGTTACTTGTGGGACCCAGAGCAGGTAATTTCATCTCTGTGTGCCTCAGTTTCTGTAGAAGCCATCACCCTAAGTGTGAAGTGTTCCTACTACAGTTGTGACTTTTGTGATGCCAACATGGCTGCTAGAAAATGGACTGAGGCTCGTGTTTGCAGAGCACCTTCAGCCACTTCCAACTTCTATTATCTGTTTTCTAAGAAATTGTAACATAGTTAAACATTCTGTCTAACAAGTAGATTTGTTTTTCCCCTTCACCTGTTTACAAAGCACAGAAATCTCAAAGGTAAATTGAGGAGAAAAAAAAATAGATGAGAGATGTGAGTTAAAAGGTTCTGCTTAACCTCTTTCCTCTAACTGGAATAAATCAGCATGTTCTTCCCTCTGGATATGTGCCATGTGACTCTTTATAGCTGGTAAGGCATTGTGTTAAGTCATTATGAAACATTATGAATGATGATGGCACAAAAGCAGCACATTGCGGCTGAGGAGCGTCTATTTCACAACAGCCAGGCTGACAATGAATTAAAGCATCTTCATAATGGAAGGTCTTATTCCTCCCCATGTTTTCAAAGCTCTCTTTCTTCTACCGCCACATTACCATGTAGAATAGGGAAAAAAAGTATTCTCATTGTCTTCTAATACATCACTAGACTCAGCGACTGGCTCTCCCATTAGGAGTAATGGTATGTAAAGTGTTAGGTGAGCCAAAACCAGAACCTTGAAGCCGATTCCTTTTTGAATTTCAAAGGGTTGGGTTCAATTCTTGCTCATATCATTTGGCACCATCAAACCCAAACCTTAGCTTTGATTCAGACTTGAGCCTTGAACTCTCTCCTAAATCTGAGCTCTCCCTCCCTTGCCATCAGATTTCTTATTCAACATGCTGATGCTTATTTTTAGGACCAAAGTTAATATATGACCATGCCCTGTCTCCCTCCCCCCCTAAAAAAAATCCCTAAAACATATTTTCAATGACTGGATAATGCACTTAGTATTATACTATAGGGAATAATTCTGCTCTCGCTGGTCAGTGGAGACGATGAGTAACGATATGATTTTGACACCGGTTCCATGACTTTAATGAACCTCTGGGACTTCTTCAGCTGGAGCTGTTAGCCCCTGGGCAGCAGGGGTGGAGCTGTCAGTCGTTCTTCCCCCCCCTCCCCCCCCCCGGCCCCCACGGCAGGGCTCAGGTTTCAGACGCCCCCCCTGCGGTCAGCTCCCCCCCCCACACACACAGACAGGTTGCGGGCTTTTGTGAATTTTTGTTTATTGCCCGCAACCTGTCTGTGACTTTTTATTAAAAATAACCATGACAAAATCTTACCCTTAACAATGAGCTAGATGACTTGGTACGTGAAGGCTATGTACACACTATAGCTTAAGTCAATATAAGTTATGTCACCTATGGGGGGTGAATAAGCCACCCCCCAAGCGACATAAGTTACACTGACCTACACACCAGTGTGGACGGTGCTATGTTGGTGGGAGAGCATCTCCCACCGACATAGCTACCACCGTTCGCTGGGGCTGGAGTAATTAAATCGACAGGAGAGCTCTGTCCCGTTGGCTTAGAGCATCTGCACTAGCAGCGCTACAGTGGGGCAGCTGTATCGGGGCAGCTGCGCCCTGCTGTGTCAGCTCTGTAGTGTAGCCATAGCCTAAGCCTTTCCCAAATCAGTGTCTATGGGATACGTTCTCCATTGCTCACTGTCTATGTCTGCAACCACCACTGACTTTAATGGGAATTGTTTCAGTGTAACTGAGGGTAGAATTTGGCCCACTTAAATTAGATGGGAAAAGACCTGTTGTATTAAGTCCTCTAATCCAGGCTCTCCCTGAGCAGTGGTGGATCAGTCCTTGCCATAAAATCCCAAATGCATTGGCCAGTTAATAATTCAATGCTCCAGGTGATGAAGCTTTTGCCGCTCCCCTGGGTAGATTATGCCCAGCAGCGGCTTCAGGCACTAATGCTCCAAGCACGTGCCTGGGGCGGCAAGCCGCGGGGGGCGCCCTGCCGCTCCCTGCGAGGGCGGCAGTCAGGCAGCCTTCGGCGGCTTGCCTGCGGGAGGTCTGCCGGTCCCGTGGATTCGGCAGCAATTCGGCGGCGAGTATGCCGAAGCCGCGGGACTGGTGGAGCTCCCGCAGGCACGGGACCGGGGACCTCCCGCAGGCATGCCGCCGAAGGCAGCCTGCCTGCCGTGCTTGGGGCGGCAAAAAAGCTAGAGCCGCCCCTGATTGTGCCAGTCGAATAGAGCTCACTACCAGGTTTCAGGTTTAAATTTTCCTTTGGTCAGTTGATCCTGTGACATACAGCACTGTCAGAGAATAGCAAGGCCTGTGGAACTCTGGGTAATAGCCTGACTTATCATCACTCCTACTAAGATTTTGTCACCGATATCTTTATTAAAAGTCATGGACAGGTCATGGGCAATAAAGAAAAATTCACGGACGCCCGTGACCCGTCCCTGACTTTTACTAAATATATCCATGGCAAAATGGGGAGCTGCAGAGTCCCCACACAAACCGTAGCGGCTGGGCAGCTGAGGGGCCTGTCTGAGAGCTCTGGGTGCCCCCACTACCCATGGTGGCTTGGAGCTCCAGGGTGCCCCCGCTGCCCACAGCTCAGAGCTCCAGGTTCCCCCCGCAGCTCGGAGCTCCGGGGGCCTGCACTGCCCACAGCAGCTGGGAGCTTGGGGGCGGGCTGCAGTGGGCAAGAGCTGCAGGGTACCCCCCTTCCCCCACAGCCTCCGGTGGCCGGGAGCTGCGGGTTCCCCCCGCCACCCAGGCAGCTCAGGGGACCCCTGCTGCATCGGGGGTACCCTGCAGCTTCCAGTGGGTGGCAGGGGGACCCTGCAGCTTCCAGCTGCTGCGAGTTGAAGTCACAGAGTTCTCCTCGAAGTCACAGATTCCATGACTTCCACGACCTCCATGACAAAATCGTAGCCTTAATGATAAGCCACACCACAAAGAAGCAAAAGGATTTATTTGCATCAGTCTTCACAAGAAAGGATGTTTGGGAGATAGGTATTCTTTTCAGGCAACAAAGGTGAGCAACTGTCAGAGGCTGGTGTGTCAAAAGAAGGCACAGAAACAAAATGATAAATTAAAGAGCGACAAGTCACCAGGACGAAAGAGTATTCATGCAAGAGGCTGAACTGCTAACA
Organism: Emys orbicularis; assembly: GCF_028017835.1. Lineage (NCBI taxonomy): Eukaryota > Metazoa > Chordata > Testudines > Emydidae > Emys > Emys orbicularis. The sequence goes on along the minus strand of NC_088685.1, from coordinate 160,764,236 downwards.
AGATATGCAGCCTGTCATTAAAATCAGCTACTGTGCTGAAAAACAGCGAATGTAGTACCTGTCCTTTTAAAGGCTCTCGGGGTAATCCTGGGAATTACACACCTGTAAGGCTTACTTCACTAACCGACAAACTGGTTGAGATACTAATTAAATACTGAACGACAAAACACTGAGCTGAACAAGATACGAGAGTGGGAAATCAGCAAGGAGGAAAGAATCATGCTTCTAACTCGTTGTAAATTGGTGCAGCTCCAAATTATATCAGCAGAGAATTTGGCTCTGACAGTAGCCTGAAGCTCTGACAGTTTAAAAAAATGTTATAAATTGAGAACCTGATCTGAAAACTGCTGCGAGTGAAGGAATATGGAGCCTCACAATGTCTGTTTTGCAGACACTATTCAGAGCATAACTGCACTTTAATGCTTCCTCTGCAACCTGAAGTCAATGGGGCTGTGTCAGTTTACACAACAGAGAATTTGGCCCATAGCCTCAACTCACTTTCTGAGAATCCAGCTGCGTTCTGCCTCTTACACCATCACTTGTAAGAGAGAATCTGCAAATAGAGCTTAAGCGACAATTCTACTGATGATGCATGAGAAAGAATAGAATCTACCTCACACTCCTATAGCTTATCTTTCATTGGTAGCAGAGATAGTAGAGATGATTAAAAGAAACATATGGAGCATGTATTTTGAGTTAAATTGTTTTTATATTCTCAGATTTCTGACTTGCACTTTACAGGAATTCTAGTGAGCTCTCAGTCATTACAGTAGCTTTAGTAGTTAGAGTATTGTGCAGGCAATAGTCAGAGAAAAGGTTCTCTATATTGCTTCCATGAGCAAAGGGGAATTTCTCTGATGTAATCCGATCCATTCACAAGAGAATGTGAGACCTAACTAACACCTAATGAATATAAAGTCAATTAATACCAAGAGGAAAAATGACCTTTTATTTAAATTCAACACCCACTGGGTCTAACCCTGGAGTCCACACTCAGGCGGAAATCTTACTGAAGTCTGAGTAAGGACTGCTGCAAGCAACACAAAAGGACCTCTCTTCACAGAGATGTAACTTTCCATAGGCCAGCTTCTGACCTTAAGCAGAGTTTCCTCATCATAGCTAGAGTTGCAATTTTCACATTGTGATGCACTGAAATGATCGGAGACTTTCGCCTTTAAATTAGGCCTGGGCCTGAATCAGAACACTGAATCTTTCTGCACACCCCAGAAATTTGAAGATGTTTAAAATCCAAACCTGGATTCAGCTCTGAACGTTGCATATGGCATTCATCCATAGTACACCTTCACTAGTTTCTAAGGTCACAAAGTGGGTGCAACTACATAATGTACAGCTGTGTTTCTCATCTTCTTTCCAGCCTTGGCCATAGATTCAGCCTGGCAACATCTCCAAAACTAACAGAGGGTCCTGTGGCACCTTTAAGACTAACAGAAGTATTGGAGCATAAGCTTTCGTGGGTGAATGCCCACTTCATCAGACGCAAGTAATGGAAATTTCCAGAGGCAGGTATAAATCAGTATGGAGATAACGAGGTTAGTTCAATCAGGGAGGGTGAGGTGCTCTGCTAGCAGTTGAGGTGTGAACACCAAGGGAGGAGAAACTGCTTCTGTAGTTGGATAGCCATTCACAGTCTTTGTTTAATCCTGATCTGATGTTGTCAAATTTGCAAATGAACTGGAGCTCAGCAGTTTCTCTTTGGAGTCTGGTCCTGAAGTTTTTTTTGCTGTAAGATGGCTACCTTTACATCTGCTATTGTGTGGCCAGGGAGGTTGAAGTGTTCTCCTACAGGTTTTTTGTATATTGCCATTCCTGATATCTGACTTGTGTCCATTTATCCTCTTGCGTAGTGACTGTCCAGTTTGGCCAATGTACATAGCAGAGGGGCATTGCTGGCACATGATGGCATATATAACATTGGTGGACATGCAGGTGAATGAGCCGGTGATGTTGTAGCTGATCTGGTTAGGTCCTGTGATGGTGTTGCTGGTGTAGATATGTGGGCAGAGTTGGCATCGAGGTTTGTTCCTGAGTTAGAGTTGTTATGGTGCGGTGCGTGGTTGCTGGTGAGAATATGCTTAAGGTTGGCGGGTTGTCTGTGGGCGAGGACTGGCCTGCCTCCCAAGGTCTGTGAAAGTGAGGGATCATTGTCCAGGATGGGTTGTAGGTCACTGATGATGCGTTGGAGAGGTTTAAGCTGAGGACTGTAGATGATGGCCAGTGGAGTTCTGTTGGTTTCTTTTTTGGGCCTGTCTTGTAGCAGGAGGCTTCTGGGTACACGTCTGGCTCTGTTGATTTGTTTCCTTATTTCCTTGTGTGGGTATCGTAGTTTTGAGAATGCTTGGTGAAGATCTTGTAGGTGTTGGTCTCTGTCTGAGGGGTTGGAGCAGATGCGGTTGTACCTCAGCGTTTGGCTGTAGATGATGGATTGTGTGGTGTGTCCGGGGTGGAAGCTGGAGGCATGAAGGTAGGCGTAGTGGTCAGTGGGTTTTCGGTATAGGGTGGTGTTAACGTGACCATCGTTTATTTGTACTGTGGTGTCTAGGAAGTGGACCTCCCGTGTAGATTGGTCCAGGCTGAGGTTGATGGTGGGGTGGAAGCTGTTGAAATCATGGTGGAATTCTTCCAGGGTCTCCTTCCCATGGGTCCAGATGATGAAGATGTCATCAATGTAGTGTAGGTAGAGAAGGGGTGTGAGTGGACGAGAGCTGAGGAAGCGTTGTTCCAGGTCAGCCATAAAAATGTTGGCATATTGTGGGGCCATGCGGGTGCCCATGGCGGTGCCACTGGTCTGGAGGTATATATTGTCACCAAATTTGAAGTAATTGTGCGTGAGGATAAAGTCACAGAGCTCAGCAACAAGTTGTGCTGTGTCATCATCAGGGATACTGTTCCTGACAGCTTGTATTCCATCTGTGTGTGGGATGTTTGTGTAGAGAGCCTCCACATCCATGGTGGCTAGGATGGTGTTTTCTGGGAGGTCACCAATGCATTGTAGTTTTCTCAGGAAATCAGTGGTGTCACGGAGATAGCTGGGAGTGCTGGTGGCGTAGGGTCTGAGTAGGGAGTCCACATATCCAGACAGTCCTTCAGTGAGAGTGCCAATGCCCGAGATGATGGGGCGTCCAGGATTTCCAGGTTTGTGGATCTTGGGTGGTAAATAGAATAACCCCGGTCGGGGCTCTAAGGGTATGTTGATTTGTTCCTGTGTTAGTGTAGGGAGTGTCCTGAGTAGATGGTGCATTTCTTAGTGTATTCCTCAGTGGGATCTGAGGAAAGTGGCCTGTAGAATTTGGTATTGGAGAGTTGTCTGGCAGCCTCCTTCTGGTAGTCAGACCTGTTCATGATGACAACAGCACCTCCTTTATCAGCCTCTTTGATGATAATGTCAGGGTGGTTTCTGAGGCTGTGGATGGCATTGCGTTCTGCACGACTTAGGTTACGAGGCAAGCGATGTTGTTTTTCCACAATTTCTGCCTGTGCACGTCGGCGGAAGCATTCTATGTATAGGTCCAGACTGTCATTTCGACCCTCAGGAGGAGTCCATGTGGAGTTCTTCTTCCTGTGTTGTTGGTGGGAGGGTATCTGTGTATCAGTGCGCTGTTCAGTGTTATCTTGAAAGTATTCTTTGAGTCGGAGGCGGCGAAAGTAGGCTTCCAGATCACCGCAGAACTGTATCATGTTCGTGGGGGTGCTGGGGCAAAAAGAGAGTCCCCGAGATAGGACAGACTCTTCTGCTGGGTTGAGTGTGTAGCTGGATAAATTGACGATATTGCTGGGTGAGTTAGGGGTACCCCTGTTGTGGCCCCATGTTGTAGGTAGGATTTTAGACAGCTTACGGTCCTTTTTCCTTTGTAGAGAGGTGAAATGTGTAATGTAGATCTCCTGTCTTATTTTAGTAAAGTCCATTTGTGTGGAGGGTTGGTTATTTATGAAAGTCTCCAGGTTGGAGAGCTCTTTCTTGATGTTTTTCTGTTTGCTGTATAGGATGCTGATCAGGTGGTTCCTTAGTTTCTTTGATAGTGTATGGCATAATCTCTCACTGTGGTCTGTGCAGTATGTAGATAGCAATGGATTTTTCACCTTCAGTCCATTTGGTATGATGTCCATCCGTTTGCATTTGGAAAGGAAGATGATATCTGTCTGTATTTGTGCAAGTTTCTTCATGAGGTTGATAGATTTCCATTCCATACGGCTAAATGCAGTGCCTTGCATGGTGTCAAGTATCAGAGGGGTAGCCGTGTTAGTCTGAATCTGTAAAAAGCACAGTCTCCAAAACTGTCTGTTGCCATGTAACACATTGCTAAGAAATGCAAGCAGTCCTTTGTATTGTCTCCTCTTACACATAGTGCTCTGTCTGCATTATTATTGTCAAGCTGGAAGCCTTGAGTTGCTCCTAACTTTGTTCTCCTTTACAAAAGGTAATTTTAACATAGCATTTCCTCCCTTAAATGAAGAACACAAGAATTTGACTTGGTCTCTTTTAAATACAACAAAAACACTTTTCACCCTTTAAAATACCGACACTGCAGCAATGTTTAATCTAGATAGCAGCTATATGCTAACATGCACAGTGCTGGTAGGCATTTGCTCAAACACAGTAGTACAAGGTACATTAAAAGGACCAAGCTCTCTGAGACCAAGCTGCTTTTTAAACACTCTTTGGCTCACTCCCCAAAACCCAGAAGATTAAAGGACAGCAGTGGCTTATGATTCTCTACTAGGAGGTTTCACAAGACTAGTTTATTTTTTCTTTTTAACTCCACAGCAGTATCTTGCGTGGTCTCAGACCCATCCTGAAATGAACATTTCATCAAGTGAACGCATTTGTCTGGGAAGTATTTTAAAATAAAATTGATAATGGTGGGGAAAATATGACTGCAGGTGCCGAAGACTCCATGGATTTCACATGGAAGGGAGCCTGCAGCTGAGGAAGGGGAGAGCTCTGCCACTTTGGCATGAGCCTTTTGTTGCCCCAACCCGCTCCCATACATGGGGACTCCATATCCGTTCTATGGACCTGGAGGAGGTTGCTGCTGGAACAGGTTGCTCCAGAACCCACTCCCCCAGAGCCATGGTGGGGAAGCAGCACAAGTTAACACACGTGGCATTCAGTGGCACAAGTGCCCCTTTGTGCAGATCTCCAGGGATCTGGGTTAGTGGAGAGGACTTTGTGCTGCTTCTGAAGGGGAGACCAATTATCCTAATGGCACAAGGAGTAGGAAGTTCCAAGAGATGATACAGCATTTCCTCTCCCCAGTACAGATTGTTTCTGCTCTGTATCCTTCCGGAGAGTGGCAGCAGGGTTACATTTGCTGGGGTTTCATTTTTTTTTTTTTTTTTTTTCCTCAACAAATTTGGAAAGATCTCATTTCATCAGGACATATCTCTGCATGAGGAGATGACAAGCAATACTGGGTATGTTTAGAGGCTGTGCGAAAGACAAATGTTAGTGTTCAAGTGCTGTTGTAACCCATTGTCATTGTTTTGCCTGTAGTGAGCACACGTCCTGTGAGTAGGGTCTGATCCTACAGGGAACAGGTTACATGGGTTGTGCTGACGTATGTGTTAATGAGGCAGGTAACTCATTAACTCACCTGGATAGAGAGGGGAGCGGGAACTGGGCTATGAGCTGAGCAATACAGCTGGTTGAAATGTTTCCATCAGAAGAATTTTTTGATGAAAAAATGGCTTTTTTGACCAAAATGAAAACCTTTTTGTGACATTTTCATTTTGATCATTTAAAAAAAAAATTATTTTATTTTGAAAATGGAAGCTGAAATTTTTCAGTAAAATTTTTTGTATTTTGGTAAAAATGTTGTTTATTGGCTATTGAACACTAAAAACTTTTACCAAAAATAGTATTTTGAAAAACAAAAAATGTTCAATGTACAGTTTGGGGATTTGGCTTTTCAGGAGAAATTTAGGGAGAAATTAAAAAAAAAAATCGTCATTGGTATTTTCAATGGAATCTAGTGAGCAGTCCCAAGGGCCACACCTTAGGCCTGGTCTACACTGGGGGGAGGGGGAGGGCGGTGTCGATCTAAGTTACTTAGATCTACTTAGCGTCTTCACTGTGGTAAATCAATGGCTGACGCTCTCCCGTCGACTCCGCCTGCACCTCTCGCTCTGGTGGAGTACCAGAGTCGATGAGAGAGCGCTCAGCGGTCGATTTATCACGTCTAGACTAGACACGATAAATCGACCCCCGCTGGATCGATCACTGCCCGTCGATCCAGTGGGTAGTGTAGACAAGCCTAAATGTGTGTGTCTAGCTGAGAAGTCTTGAGCTGAACTTAACACAGTTTATTATTATTTTTCTTGTTAATGAAATCAAGTCTCATTGTAACAAACCTGTCATTATATACAGTACTTATGCATATAGGTTGAAATCCTGACCCTATTGAAGTCAATGGGAGTTTTGCCTTGACTTCAGTGGGCCAAGGGTCTTACCCATAATCTTTATTATAGGTGACACAGGGAGCATACAGGCAATAGAGCTTCTCACTGAAAGGGTTGTAAAAAAAAATTTAACATGGACAAAACAATGTATTTTTCTCTAATCTAATTCTTGGAAATGTCTGAACCATATTAGCTGAAACTTTCCAAAAAAATTCAGCTGCAGGCAGACACCTGGCATAGAAAACTCCAGCCCAAACAATTAAAGTTTGACAAAGTTATAAGCAACTGAAAATGGGGTCTTAAAATGGAAAATGTCAGACAACCCCAGCTATACTATCCCTCTACCCACATGAATGTTCCTTAGGGTTGGCATTCCCTGAATCACACACTTGCACAGAGATGGGGTGAATTTATTGAAGTTTCAGCAACTCTTTCATCAGTGAAACAGACTGTGGTTTTCCCAGTTAGCTGATTCTGATCTGAGGAACTGGCAGCTATTGGATCATTGACTGAAACATGATTTTAAATACACATGGTTGGAATGACAGAAGAAGTAGCATGCAGTGTTGTTGTAGCCATGTTGGTCCCAGGATATTAGCGAGACAATGTGGGATCAAACCCCAGGATCCTGAGACCTAGTCACCACACTTCCTTTCTTCTAAATACCCAAGTTAAACAAAGAATAATTAGTCCTTTCACACTGAGCCAATGACTAGGCTACTGGTGAAAGTGAAGTAGCCTGTACAACAATAGTCTTTGTGTTGGTTCATATTCCTGAGCACACGGAATGCCAATACTTACCTACAATCAGACTTGCCACACTTTCTCATATGAAAGTGTATGAACCATAGAGGGAAGACAGTGGAAAACCTATTTTGTAACTCTCCATTGTTCTGTACTGTTAAACGTTACTCTTTTAGACAACTGACCTTTTCTTTGTCTGACTTGGCTGTTTGCCCATGTAAAATTATTTTGATTATGCCTTCAAAAGAAAATGATGCCTAATGCCAAAAGAAAAGTAACTTTTTCTAAACATAAAAACATGGCTCCATCAGCATTTGGATCCCCAGTCTTCAATCAGCAGCTTTTGACTATACAGGATTCTGTTAGAAGAGTCAAGAAATTTCACATACAGTAAGAATTTCAGCCAAACATTGACCAGAAAAATCAAACTTTATTTCCCTACCAATAACAAAACCCTATTGAAACTAATTGGTGTGCTAAATCCAGTACTTCATTGGAGTCACACCTCTGGCTTATTGTGTCCAGTCACCTTATTGCTCTGCATAGGCCCCTCCTTCACACAATTTACTTCTACCCGCACAAGCTAGTTATTATGATCATGAATACCATGCCATTTGTACTGCTATAAGGCCTTTCATCTGAGGCTCAGACAGCTCTCTAGGAACTTTAATTAATTAAACTTGAAAGTACCTATGTGAGGCGAGTAAGTGGATAGAGGGAACATTTATCTTGGCTCTTGGGTGGAATTCAACAGCTGTTTAATAGCTTTCAGCAATGCTGTGCAGGGATATAGAACAGGAAGTGAAAAAAATCCTATTCACTTGGAACTTCTGGGTGGATTCTTATGCAGAATGTCCCATTTATTATAGGTACATCATTAAGGACTGGATCCTACCAACCCATATTCTCATGAATAGTCCCCATTCACAGGAATAGTCCCACTGACTGCTATCTCAACTATTCATCTATCCAGGTGTTTATATGGCCCCAGTAGAATCTGAACCCTTCACAAATATTTTAAAAAAGAACTATTCAATAGTTCAATTATTCAGTACTCCTTCAGGGACTATTAATGTCACTAAGGGGTTTGCAAAGTCAAGAATCAAAGACTTGGGGCTTGACTTGGGGAAGGAATTTAGCTTTAGATTTAAGAGTCGTCCGTAGACGATCAAACATAAATAATGCACAGCTGAATATTTTGCTTTTCATTGGGTTTGCATAAAAATATATGCACATATTTGATAGGAATTCCAAGAGGGTCAATGAAATGGAAATGGATTCATAATTTTTTTTAACAGAAGTAGGCTGAGATGCTCTGCAATTCTTTGCCACTGCCAGTTTGCCTGACTTCGTTCCTTGTCCTTTTGCAAAATGGTTGCAGTGCAGTTGACATGCTTTTTCTAAGCTGCTTAGAATCTTAATTTTTTTGTCCCAAGGAAAGAAGGGCATACTTAGCACAGGGGGCCTTGCAGAATGTGAGGACATGTCTACTGGCTATTGTATATGGAGTGCCCAAAGGAGGACAAGCTGTTCTGATTTGTCAAGTACAGACACAAAAACATTCTTTCCTTAACAAGTTAGTGTAATAAACCAAAGGCAGCACTAGCATTCAGACTACATAAATGCTGCTACTTCGTGTACATCTTCCTAGTCAAATATTCTCTGACCCTTTGTATAGAAAACATCATATAGGTGGGTGAGAGCTGTGGTGCTGGTCTCCTTTCACTCTCTCCTCCTTCCTATTCCCTTTCCTCTGCAAAGATTGTCCTCTGAACAGGCACAGATGAACCATTTTTTTTCCTTTACAGAAAGTCCTTCTGCACTAGCACAATGGGAAGTGGAAGAACCCAAATCCCAAGAGAGAGGCTGTGATAAATGAAGGGGGGAGGGTAGCTCCCTTGTATGGACACCCAGCCAGCCAGTTAGCTATAAAATTCCTGTTAGTCGCTGTTCTCTACTTGCTTTACCTGCAAAGGGTTAACAAATCCACAGGTAAAAGGAAGGGAGTGGGCATCTGACCAAAAGAGCCAATGGGAAGGCTAGGACTTTTTAAAATTGGGGAAAAAACTTTCCCTTTGTCTGTCCGGAGAGAGGAGAGACATAGCAGCAATGCTATAAGAAGCTTTAAGGCAGGTATGGAAAATCATCAGATCATACCTAGAACTACTTATTTGAAACCTCATATATGTAAGTAAATCAGGGAATGTCTAGGAAGACGCGGTTAGGGTTATTTCTTATTAGCTTGTGGACTCCTCTGTGCTAACCCCCAAATGCTTTTGTTTTGCTTGTAACCATTAAGCTGGACCTCAAGAAAACCATTCTTGATGCTTATTATTATATTTGCTCTTTTTAAATCTAGCAATAGCTTAAGTTCCAAATGTATTTTCTTTCTTTTTATTTTTAATAAAACTTTTTTAAGAACAGGATTGGGATTTGTGTGTCTTAAAAGGTTTGTGCACGCATTGTTTAATTAGCTGGTGGCAACAACTGATTTCCTTTGTTTTCTTTCTCAGCTCTTCTCCGGAGGGGGGGTGAAAGGGCTTGAGGGTACCCCAGAGGAAGGAATTCCCAAGTGCACCTTCCTGGGTCCAAAGGGGTTTTTTTGCACTTGGGTGGTGGCAGCAACTACCCATCCAAGGTCAGAGAGAAGCTGTGACCTGGGGAGTTTAATACCAGCCTGGAGTGGCCAGTATTAATTTTAGAATCCTTGCGGGCCCCCACCTTCTGCACTCGTAGTGCCAGAGTGGGGAATCAGCCTTTACAGAGGCCATCTTTGCTCTATTTCCAGCATGATCAGAAGCAGGAAGCATCAGAATTCACAGGAGAGCCTGTTCCCAGGAGCAATTTTGAAGGCTCAGTTCTGAGGTTCTGAAACTCAAGAACCTGTGAAACTGAGCTGGAGAGTTTGGATGCTTAGTCAGGGGCGGATCTCAGAAGTTCTAATTGTTTAATATCTGTGCGGGGGTTCTGAGCTTTTCTGACCTAATTCACTATGAACACTAATCCAGCAAGGTGCAAGGGTGGAGGCAGTTAATATCTTTCCACCTCTAAAGACAAAACCACATTAGAAAAGTATAGGGGGAGTGGGTAGGGAAAACACCTAAATAAAGGTGTTTATAAATAATAAAATAATATGCTTGGAAGGCATAACCTTTGGTGTGTTTTAAATTTAACAGCCACTTTGCTGTTTCCATAGAAACACTGAGGCGATTTAATAACAATTTGCTGTACAGTCGATAAATCCATGAAGCCCTGAATACAGGCCCCCTGACGGAGTTAGATTTGAAGGTAGAAGGTTGTTTGACTTATTTTAATTTGGGTTTAATTTGTGTCCAAGAGTGGAAGTTTGTACAGTTCTCACATGGAGCAGAGGAGCATTTAGCTGGAGCAGGAAAATGCATTTAGCAGAGTGACTCTCGGTTTTTGTGTTAATAGGCTCTTCAGGACGGAATCATTTGCTACAGAGCTTGTCTCCCAATGTCTCCGCATGGCTCAATTAAGAGAAGCATAAAGTGTGTCCATTTGGAGCCCCTGGATAATTTCCTTACCATTGCAAGCAGGTCATACTTAATGTAGAATATTTAGACCCTCCAAATTATTATTATTATTTGTCAAGGGGGAAAGGGCTTTGACAGGTTTAATAATAAGATTGTTGCCCCCAAAAGCTTGCATTCTAGACAGATAACTCACAAATGCAGAAGAGGGGTGAGAAGCAACAAACACAATGAAGTTCTGCATGCATTTATCTCCGTGTCAAATCAGTCCTCGCCCTCTCTGCTGAGACTGCTGACAAGAGTGCCTATGTGTGATGGTGTTTTTTTGTGATGTGGACATATGTCCACTAGAAATTGGACTAAGAGCTCCAAACTATTTCATATTGACCAGTGAACAGATGGCTATGACTGTCAGCCATTATTATGATTTCTGATGGTAGTGCGTAGTGACCGACTAAGATCAGGGCCCCATTGCGCTAGGCACTGAGAGTGGTAGATAGTCCCTGCCGCTAAGAGCTTGCAATCTAAATAATTACTGACCTGGGCTTGATTTAAACCAGTGATGTACAAACAAAAGGTTCTCCATCTCTTTATGGCATTGACAACCCCTTGAGCCCTCCAGTCCCCCACTTTCCACCCTATCTTCCCTCCCACACTCTATTTAAGGGACAGCAGTCATGTCCGATGAGTAGAGAAGACAGTAAATATCCTTGATGAGCAATTTAAAATGCTCAAGTAAAGCTGAGGAGCCCAATACCACAAATATTATTCCTGTCAGACAGCAAGATGGAGTCAACAAACAGTTAATATAAAAGAAGAAATAATATTTGCCTAGCCTCACAAGGTTTTGATGATGCAGTGCTGCTGCTTTCTCTGGCTTTCCATTCTCTGGCTTTGAGGGTTTGTAGGAAAAAATTGATAAATAAATAGTCACTTTTTCAGCTGTGTGTTTGATCACCACTATTTTCCAGGAAAGGCTTGTGCTATATCTCAGCACTGATAAACTATTCTACTAGCAATCAGCCAAACAGCTGTATAAATCCATGTCACAAGCCTATGTCCCCAATGGGTAAGAAACAAACAAAACCCATTATATCTGTGGATGAGAAGAGAGGCCAGGGTTGACTTTCATGGCTACAGTAATAGCCAAGTAATGAAGCTGCTGTATATTTTCTCTGAGCCATTGTTTTATCCTAATCCCACTGAAATATTACATTACAGGAGCGGTAAAAGCAAGCTCCCCAGACAAAACTGTGTCATACATACAAATTAAAGAATAAATTATAAATGCACCATACAGGAACAATGTAATACTTCTCATCAAAGCATTGAATGAACAGAGGACTACATAGCTCCTACGGCTTACACGGATACTTAACACATGAAGGTTAACATTTGTCTGGCTGAAGCAGTAACAAGGGAGTATTTCTAGCTGAATTAAGCTTTACTTGTTGACAAGAAGGAACAGCAGCCTTGCCTCTTTACCACTAGTAATGTGGAAAAATAGAAATGACCCTTATTTAAAATCCTGAATCCAAAAGCACCTGAACTTCAGATGGAAGCTTTTAGATCGAGCTGTGGACCCAACTATTTCAACTCAATGGGAATCCTACAGGGCCAGATTTACAAAGGGGCTCAACCCGGTCTCCAAAGGTGGGCATTTAGAAGTGTGCAACTGTATTTTTGTACGCCCACTCTTGACACCTCTTATGTTCACACTGGAGCTTGGCTGTGGGTATGGGACTTGTATGGCTGTGTGTTAGACACCAAAGCCTACATTTAGGTGCCATAAAGTGAATACACAAACATAAGCATATGTGTGCAAATTGGAAGGCCACTTCTGATAATTAATCCCACACCACGGGCCTGCTTCCAATCCTGCTGATCTCACTGCACTTATTGGGAGCAGAAGGTTCTGTGAATCTTGTAAGAGGCACTCAGCACCTTCCAGTACTAGCTCACCTGTGGGCCAAATCAAAAGGTGTGTTGGGCCTCTCTATCCCCCACTGTGTACTATGGAAGTGGCAGGAGCTCATCAGGTGTTCAGGATTTGGCCCTATGTTAATAATCATAATTCGTGAATAACCAGGAGAAATGAAACCTTTAACAGTACACAATAGTTCCGGGCAGGCAGTGGACAAGAATACTGTAGGCCAGTGAAACCACCCTCAGAATGTAATTAGCTAAGATGGAGCTAATTACATGGGCAAGAGACCAGAGTTAATACTCCTACTCTAGTGTGGGGAAAAACAAACCCACAGGCACTTTAATGACCCAACGGTAAGAGCTGCAGCTTAACATCTTTTAAATGTTAACCATTAGCAAAATGATCCTGAACATACAGCTAGGCCACCGCTTCAGAAAGGATTTGGGAGAAGAGCGGGGATTCAATAGGCAAAAGATTACGTCATACAGCATGTAGGCATTCTTCTAAGGCCTCCAGCCAGGGATTGCCCTTGCCTCGCTTATAAAATCTGGCAGTCCTGGGCTGTAGGCTGTAAAAATAAATAAAAAGTATGGCCTTCATTCACATTTGCCAGACCTCCCATTCCAAATAAAATATACTGGCAATATTCAGATTTCTTACTAACCCTTTGGCTTTTTCAACAATCTAATGTAAGTAGGAGAGATGGGGAATAAATCCAGATTGTATGTTAAAAGTACGCTTGAAAACATCCCCGAAAAATATAATCGCAGGGCAATTTTAGCAATACCTGAGTTTATTATCATAGTAATTAATAATTCATACTTCCATATATAGCATCCCTCATCTGAGAATGTCAATGCACTTCACAAATTTTAGGTAAGCCTCCCAACCAACACTCCTTTGAGACAGGTACAATGTCTTACCCCCATTTTACGGATGGATAAACCAAACCACCAAGAGACAGAAGTGATTTGACCAAGGTCACACAGTTAGGAAGTAGCAGGGGCAGGAACAGAACCCAGGAGTCCTGACAGTCTTTGTGCAGCTGGTCATTTATGGACAGATTTTTCTACGGTGTCTATTACCACTAATTAATTTAGCCTCACAATACCTTTATGAGGTAGGGTTATATTATTATTCCCATTTTACAGTTGGGAAAACTGAGGTACACCAATTAAGCAACTTGCCCAGGATCACACAGCAAGTCTGTGGCAGAGGCAGGAATAGAAACCAGTCCACCTGAATGCTGGTCCAGCAGCTTAACGTAATCACAAGACTGTTCTTCCTCTCTGCAGATAAAGGTAGACATCACTTTCTAAATACTATAGACAGACAGACTGATTCAGCTCTACTTTTTTTCCCTACCAGTGAAGATTTCCTTCTATAATTACAGTAGGAAATCTCCAGGTGGGGTGACTCTCTTAACATTATGAAACAGAGGTTGTAGATGGACACAGCTGCCACCAGGTTATAATTTCATGATAACTACTGCTGTATCTAAACCCTTTCTTCCTAGCAACTATCCGGTTAAAGCAAGCTGTTTTGGATAAACACGGTGGAAACCCACTTCCAGGAGATGAAAGTCTCTGATGGAAACACACAGCTTATAAATGAATGTACTTTTGTGGCACCGAGGGTGCCTATAGAAATTCTAACAGCAAGTTTTTAACAATCATTACAATACCAGTGTGCGAACAATTTAATTGCAATAATAACAAGGTGACTTCTCGAAAGAACAAATTGTCTCTGCAGCAAGCTATGCCTTACACAAATAACATATTTGCAGAAACCTCAGAAACAATTACTTGTCACAGGAGTAACCCCGTTAGCAAGTACATATGGAGCCCAATGACCCAAAAGCTGGGACATGCACAAATAGGTTTTCTGTTCTTTCTAATTCCTACCTCAGTGACTTTTTCCTTTGGGGGAAAAAAATTGGCTCTGAGGAAATTGAGATGTTTTGTGATTGGTTATTACACTGCAAAATGGATTTTCTCTAAACATCTGGTCTAGTTCTCTTTCAAACTAACCATCTAATGGGGATTAGTAATGGGATTTGAATTCCTTCACCGCCAGCCTGCCAGCTAGGATGGCGGTCACTGAATGTTACCTTCTGAAGGTGGTTGGGTGGCTTGGGTGGTTAGAGTCTCTCAGCGCAGCTGATGAGTGATGAGTCTATAACAAAATGATCCCCCTAATGTGTAGGCATAGAAAGGTAAAGCCTGCAGAGTCCTGTACTTCACAGGTGACAGGTACCGTACTGTAGCCCATGAAAGCTTATGCTCAAATAAATTTGTTAGTCTCTAAGGTGCCACAAGTACTCCTGTTCTTTTTGCGGATACAGACTAACACGGCTGCTACTCTAATGACAGGCACTCATGTACTTGGCTGATCCATTTTAGCCCAGTGCTTGTCTTCTTAAAATGTATTAGCCATTAGTTGTGACTTTTGCCCAGATATACAAAATGTGAGGGGGGGAAATAAGAGGAGGGAAAATGATAAAATTGTGCAGTCTGCAAATACACACATTTCTGCTCTCCTTTTCTCTCCCAGTGATTATTGCGCAGCTCAATGAATTTTGATTGCAGTTGTAATTTTAAATAACAAAGATATGGGTTGTAGTTGTTGGGTTACAGGTTGCTGGAAAACAAAGTTTAACTGAAGGATGTACCAGTTCAGAGCCGATTATAGTATATAGCTATACCTTGTAATAAGGCAGGTCTCACATTTTGGACCAAAATTTCTCTTTCCCTACACATAAGGCTGGTACTGTCTTCCTGTTTACTACTGTAAACTATTGACATCCGGAATATTGTATTAGCAAGAGCCAAGTAAATCACTGAAAGTGGATAATTTGTCCGATGATGTTTTGCCTCGTTTTTGTTCATGAATTGAACAACAAATACAACTGAGAAAAGTGAGGGGGGGGAGTTGTTGCGACTTATTCACTGATTATTTCTTAGACTGATCCTTGGAGTAGAGATTGCTTGTAAGCAATTCTTAGCAAGTATTCAGTATTTGAAATTCAGATGAGCTAGTTAGCTCTGACAGGGTGCAGAGGTCACATAGCATTTTTGTTCCCTCTAGGAATCAGGATTCTGGTGCAAGTTATTTCATTTACTGATTCAAAATTCATTTACTGTGAATATTCTCTAATATTAATTTAAAATTTCTGTTTCCATGAAAACACCAGACAGGAAGCTTGTTTCCTAGAATATTTATGGTAAAAGAATGAGTCATGAATGCAACCAAATCTAATTTACATTTGTATTCAAGCATATATTTAGGTAACATTTTAAGCAATTCGCCAAGCACTTGAATTAAGGATTTACACAGGGACTAATATTCATTGCCTATATTCCTAGGCTGTTCAGTGCCCAGCACAGTGTTGGTACTCAATAAACAATGCCTGGGATTGGTACTGGATATATAATTAAAACCGTATGACTGCAACTCTATCAGCCACTGCAGATGGCATCAACAACTTTATGTGTTTACGTAAGTGGGGAAAAGGCTTTCCGACTCTAAAGCAAGAAGGAGCAAACTCATTTTGCTACCCCCACCACTGTAACAGTCCAACCAATTCTTCAGACCCAAATATCCCTAAAACTTCGGTGAAGTTTGGATTTTGATTCACATCTATCTCTGTCTCCAAACTTGAGCTTCTGTCTAGTTTAAACACACCAGTGTAAATCCATTGAGTTGCTCTGGTGTAAATGAGAGCAGAATCTGGCCCCATGGCATTACAATGTATAGAAATGAACTGTGATCTTTCACTTACTAGAATAGCAACCAAATAATTTCACAGCTTCATATTTGCCATTGGTTTACACTGCGAGTGTTAGCTAGAAAGGGTAGGTAAGGGTTTATTTAGGGTACTAGTGTAGTATTTGGAAGACCTAGGTCAGGGGTCGGCAACCTTTCAGAAGTGGTGTGCCGAGTCTTCATTTATTCACTCTAATTTAAGGTTTCGCGTGCCAGTAATACATTTCAACGTTTTTAGAAGGTCTCTTTCTATAAGTCTATATTATATAACTAAACTATTGTATGTAAAGTAAACAAGGTTTTCAAAATGTTTAAGAAGCATCATTTAAAATTAAATTAAAATGCTGATCTTACTCCACCAGTCTGCTCAGCCCGCTTCCAGCCTGGGGTTCTGTTCACCTAGGCCGGCAGAGGGCTGATCAGGGCCTGTGGCCGGGACCCCAGACCTGGGGGGGGGGTGTTTCAGGGGTCAGGGCAGAGGGCTGGGGGAGGGGGTGCAGGGCAGAAGGCTGGGGTGTGGGGGGGGTTCAGAGATCAGGGCAGAGGGCTGGGGACTGTGGGGGGTGCAGGGCAGAAGGCTGGGTGTGTGTTGGGGTGTGGGGGGTTCAGGGCAGAAGGCTGGGGGTATGGGGGATGCAGAGCAGAAGGCTGAGTGTGTGTTTGGGGGGTCAGGGCAGAGGGCTGGGGTGCTCGGCTCATGGGGGTACTCCCAGCCCCCTGCCCTGAGCGGCTCAGGGCAGGGGGCTGGAAGGGATATGCCCTGTTCCACCCCCTTCCCCCAGGCTCTGTCTCTACCTCTCTCTCCCTCCTCTACGGAGCTGTGTGCACGCTGCTGCTCTTCCCCCTCCCCCTCGCTAGGGCCATCAGCTGATTGGCCAGGGACGGGGGGGGGCAGGAAAGCACCACGCTGGGGGAAGAAGCGGGGAAGGGGGGAAGCTTGGCTGCCACAGAACCAAGCTTCTGCCTCCTGCCCCCGCAGGGGAGAGCGGTGGGCGGGGGGGCTGAGTGGGGCGGGGGGCCGGGACCGCGGCAGGGAGCTGCGTACCACTCAGAATCGGCTCGTGTGCCGTAGGTTGCCGACCCCTGACCTACGTTCAAGTCCTTGCTCAGGCGTGGACTTCCTATATGATCTTGAGCGAGTCACTTAGCCTCTCTGTGCCTCAGTTCCTCAGCTGTAGCACGGGGATAATAGCTCTGCTCTACCTCATAGGGTGATTTGAGAATAAATACATTAAAAACTGTGAGGTGCTCAGATATTGTTATAATGGGTGCAATATAAGTACCTTAGGGCTTGTCTTCACTGCAGTGTTAACTCAAAGTATAACTCACATTTTGCCTCAACAGGACTCCCATCCACACACACAAATCTCTAGTTTGAGTTATATGGTGCTGCAAGCTCGAGCTGGCTGGCCTATCGGGTGGGGAGGGGGTGAGTTGAAGTGCAAGTGTTACAAATAATGCAGTGGGGATTGTGACATTTTTCTCAGGCCTGTGAGTCACCTTGTTACTCACCCGGCCTCCAGCAAGAATAAGACTTGCTGGTGCTTAACTGGGTGTCAGCTTCCTGACACCATCAGTCTGTTTACTACCCAGACAACCTCCTCAGGGCTCTGCCAGCCCTTACTTTGCCTTGCAGGTTAACAGTCGGTGAATGCCAATCCCGCAGTCCTGTTGAAGTGTTCCCCTGCAGTGTCCAGTCACTGGACACTCTCAAAAATTACCAGGTTCACTAATCCTAAGGGGATGATGTACACATAAGTTTGTTTGATTCAACTGAGGGCAGTGCCTATGTAAAAACACAGCTCTGAGATATATTTATAGTGAAAACAATCTGAAGTTTATTATCAAAGATTAAGATTTAAAAGCTAATGAGTAAGGATAGTTACAAACAAAATGGTTACATATAAATCAAAATATTAAAACGCAAACCTGGGTCTACACAAACCAGCAGTTACCTTTCTTATACAATAAAGTAGATTTCCCGCCATCTCCCAATAAGTTCAGTCCTTTGCAGAGCTAGCTCGTTTCAGACACACCAGGATCCAAGCACTCATGAAGCATCCTCCTCCACCAGGATATTCCTCAGTGAAGGATAA
The DNA here is from genome assembly GCF_028017835.1 of Emys orbicularis. Taxonomy (NCBI): domain Eukaryota; kingdom Metazoa; phylum Chordata; order Testudines; family Emydidae; genus Emys; species Emys orbicularis. Next base: position 160,745,793 of record NC_088685.1, on the reverse strand, counting down.
TGAAATGTCTCCTTGTATTCTTTTTATACTCCTCTAAGTTCCTGTTTGCCCCCCCGGACAGGACAACCAGCTGTGGTTTAGTCTCAGGTGTTTTTCCATCCGCCTGTTGACTTCATATGTAAGTTGGGCTACCATTGTGCTTGCAATGCTCAATTTACCTGTGAATTGAGATAGGTGACTATACCTCCTGTCTGGAAGAAACCTGTTTTTCTCTTTGGTGATAGACTTTAAAACATATTTTCACTACTGTGACAGACCAAGACCAGTGGGGTACAGCAGTCTGGTAGAGGGCAAATATACTGGTCACTGGATGAGTAGTTTTCTGTTCCCTGAGTGACCAGAGCAGGGGCTGCACTAGAGTAATCAGGAACCTGCTAGAACCAGTTAAGGCAGGCAGGCTAATTAGGACACCTGGAGCCAATTAAGAAGAAGCTGCTAGACTCAATTAAGGCAGGCTAATCAGGGCACCTGGGTTTTAAAAGGAGCTCACTTCAGTTTGTGGTGTGAGTGTGAGGAGCTGGGAGCAAGAGGTGCAAGGAGCTGAGAGTAAGAGGGTGTGCTGCTGGAGGACTGAGGAGCACAAGCGTTATCAGACACCAGGAGGAAGGTCCTGTGGTGAGAATAAGGAAGGTGTTTGGAGGAGGCCATGGGGAAGTAGCCCAGGGAGTTGTAGCTGTCATGCAGCTGTTACAGGAGGCACTATAAACAGCTGCAGTCCACAGGGCCCTGGGCTGGAACCCGGAGTAGAGTGCGGGCCCGGGTTCCCCCCAAACCTCCCAATTGACCTGGACTGTGGGTTCTTCCAGAGGGGAAGGTCTCTGGGCTGTTCCCCAACCCACATGGTGAATCTCTGAGGCAAGAAAATCTGCCAATAAGCGCAGGACCCACCAAGATAGAGGAGGAACTTTGTCACACTACATATACACAACTCCTTAAATATCATCCATATATACATCTTATGACAGTATTCATAATCAGTGTGACACCAGCTTTCATTTAAGACCTCACATGATATTCTTTATAGTTAAATACTGTGAAAGTGGTGTACTAGGTGGAGTGAGTTTGTCAGGCCAGTTAGGAGTTGCTGTTGCAGACCAGTGAACCCTTTGCCAGCTGGTGTGAGAATCTGTGGGTCTTGAACCCAGGCCTGCAGACTACTGCTGTATCCCCAACACCACCTGATGGCTCTACTAGTGACTGGAGAACTGGGAGCCCTAAGGCCTTCCACTCCACCAAAGGTACCACTGGTGCATAGGGACCTGATTGGAGGAACTCCAGAGTCCCTGATTGGGCTGAGGACACTATTTAAGTCAGAAGGAGGCGCAGGAAGTTGTCTGTGAAACTGGGTGAATTCCTGTCTGGCTGCTACATTAGACCCTTCCTTCTCACCTGACCTCCTGAGCCCTGACTTGTCCCTGGTTCCCTGCCTTGCTCCTGGTTCTGGCTTTCCTGACCTGCTCATGGGTCTCACCTTCCTGCCTTGTTCCTGCCCCTGGTCTCTGACTCTGACCCTTGGCTTGACTCGTGACTCTGACTCCTGCTCCAACCACTAGGTCTGACCACCCAAGCCCCAGTTGGTCATGATAGCTAGCACCAACGGGCCTCTGGGATCACAGGGATGCAGCAGCTTGAGTGACAACAACTTGTCAGCTGCTAATGCAATCAATGTGTGTAGCTGTAGTGCTGTTTTGCAGTGTGGTCATGCTGGGTATGTCTACTGTGCAGTTGGAGGTGTAATTTCCAGCTCAAGTAGAGAACAATCCTCTCCTGCCACAGCTACATTTGCTATTTTTAGCCCCCTAACTCAATCAGAACTAGCATTTGTATGTCTACCTGAGCTAGAAATTATACTTCCAGCTGCAGTGTAGGCATACCCTTAAACTCAACTAGGCTGAGCTCAAGTGGAACAACTCAAGTGTAGTAACATGAGCTTCAGAGCTAACAGTTACACTGAAGACAAGCCCTAGATAGCAAAACTTAGCTTCCCCCTTTTGTCGTCCTTCTTACTCATGGAGTTAGTAAGTGATGTATTATTCTTTATGTCAAAAGGGAATGGAATGTATGGTGCCTATCAATAGAAAGTGACAGAAAAGCCAGTGAGGCAACTCACTGCTGAGGGGGAGATTGTTCTGTAAGAAATACAAAGACCTTCTCACATTTAGTGCTGCTAGTTTCCCTAAGGATTGAATTAAGCAGCCCTTGATACTAAAATTAGGTTTCAGGTACACCTCAGTTGGAATGATGGCTAGCATGTCTTTGGGCTACAAACAGGAAGTTCATTTACCATCACAAATCTACTGATCCTCTAAATCAGGGGTCTCAGACTCAAATGACCATGAGGGCCACATGAGGACTAGTACATTGGCCAGAGGGCCGCATTACTGACACCTCCCCTCCCCGCCACCCTCGGCCCCGCCCCCACTCCACCCTTTCCATGAGGCCCCGCCTCTTCCCACCCCTTCCCTGCCCCCATTCCAACCCCTTCCCCGAAATCCCCACCCCAACTCGGCCCCCTCCTTGCCCCCAGGGGGTGCAGGAGGGGTGTGGGGTGTGGTGGGGGGGCTCAGGGCAGGGAGTTGGGGTGCAGGAGGGGTACAGCAAGGGGTCAGGGCGCAGGGTGCGGCAAGGGGCTCAGGGCAGGGGTTGGGATGCAAGAGGGGTGCAGGGTGCGGCAGGGGGTTCAGGGCAGTGGGTTGGGGTGCAAGAGGAGTGCAGGGTGCGGCAGGGGGTTCAGGGCAGGGGGTCGGGGTGCAGGAGGGGTGCAGGGTACAGCAGGGGGTCGGGGCGCAGGAGGGGTGCGCCATGGGGCTCAGGGCAGTGGGTTGGGATGCAGGAAGGGTGAGGGGTGAGGCAGGGGGTCGGGGTGCAGGGTGCGGCAGGGGGCTCAGGGCAGGGGGTTCGGCTGCAGGGGTTCAGGGGGCAGGATCTGGCCCGGCGCGTACCGGGGGCAGGGCAGGCTCCCTGCCTGCCTGCCTGTCTGTCTGCCCTGCCCCCGCAAGAGGCTGGAACGTGGGGAAGGGGGGGCGGAGGGGCTGTGTGTTTCTGTTGCTTGAGGCACCGCCTCCAGCAGCTCCCATTGGCCGCGGATCCCCGTTCCCGGCCAATGGGAGCTGCTGGGGGCGCTGCCTCAAGCAACAGAAACACACAGCCCCTCCGCCCCGCCCTTCTCCACGTTCCAGCCTCTTTCTGGAGTTGCGCTGGGCAGGCAGGCAGGGAGCCTGCTCTGCTCCCGGTGCATGTCCGGCCGCTGGAGGGCGGGGGGGGCTGCGAGGGGCTCGCGGGCCACAGAAAATCACCCCGCGGGCCGCATGCGGCCCATGGGCCGCGTGTTTGAGACCCCTGCTCTAAATTATGGCACTGACTCACTTACAAAAACGTTGTTAAGGTGGCATTAAAGTTGTTGCTGTCTGGGGTTTTCTGCCCCTACATCCTTATGGTACATGGGACTTCTAAATCACAAAGTCAAACATTAGAAAATCAGGACATGCCAGATTAAGATCTCACCACTTTAGCCCTGAACGGGTGATTTTACAAGAAAAACAACCTGCAAACTTCTGAGAATAAAGAAATGCACAGTTAGGGTGCTGCTTCGCACACACAACCTTCACTCTGCATTGCTCTGCTTAGAAGTTAGCTAAGAAAAGTTCATTGGTGTTAAACATTTGTGTTGCGGTACCACCTAGAGGCCAACTAAGTCAGGCCTCATTGTGCTAGGTGCTGCACAATCATATAGGACACGGCAGAGCATGTCACAGAGAGGTTGCAGTTTAAAAGAAAAGATGTGACAGGTGGATGAGACAAACAAGCAGGCTGAGGTTTGGAGTGGGGGAGATAGTTTACCAAAAATAATAGGATGTGCACAGTTCTTCAGTTCCGCTACAGTAAAGCTCCTATGGTGTTCCCTAAATGGCAGGATGGCTAAGCTTAAGAATTCAAAAATCTGAACCATAAACTCATGAGCAGAGGTGGATCAGGGATTTGTGGGGCCGTGGGCCAGAGCAAGTGGGGGCCCCTCCCCATCCCACCCCTGTAGGGGAAATGGAGTCGGGGTATGGGGGCTTCCCCTGCCCATCTGGCACTCCAGGCGGGGAGCAGGGTTGGGGTGCAGGGGGCTTCCCCTGAGGCAGAAGTGCCAGGCAGGCGGGCGGAGTGAGGCAAGCCCCTGCACCCCAAACCCGCTCCCAAGCAGGAGTGCCGGGCGGGTGGAATGGATTGTGGTGTGGGGGTGCCCATTTTTCCAGGGCCCCCCAATTGGCCGGGGCCCCTGGGCACAGGCCCCATTGGCCCAGTGGCTAATCCGCCACCTCTCACGAGAGATCATTTCCACTCAGAATACCCATCCCTGGTGCGTTGAGCCTTGCTCCTTACCTCCATTTTATTATCAGCATAGTGCAAAGTTTTCTACTTAGTACCCCCAGCCCTGTACTCACCTTTTTGAAAATGGCCCCCTTGTGCTCTAGAGGCAACTCTCTGCTTTCACCCCATTAAGCAGCAGTTTGACTGTGGGCTTGAGTACATGTGACATTCAGTTCTTAGCCAGCGCTGCAGAGAGCAGAGCCATGTTATCCAGCCAGCTCCTCGGAACATCACTTCTCTTTTTTTGGTTTAACTTTCCAATGTTTTGCCCATCACTTCAAGCTTAAATAATTCCCTGCGGGCAATGTGAAAACCACAGCCCTTGCTCTTCTAGACCAGCTAACAACTCCTTGGTAATATGTTGAATTCTACAAAAGCCTTGATTCTCCATATGTCAGTGCTGTGAATCACAGGGAGAAGCCAGAAATATTTTAACTCCTGGCGGGCAATCCAGGCTTTTATTTACATATCCCGTACTGTCTATACACGGTGAGAGCACACGCTTGTTGGCGTCTGTAGACAGCATAGTTTTGTTTCAGCTAGCTTGTGTTTATACTGCTTGTTTCGCATGTTCATGCTTTTGCATTTCAGCCTCTTCTTAAATTAAATGTGTGGTGATCACAAGGGAGCACCAGGCTGTTAACAAGAGAGGCTAATGGAGCTAGTAGACCAAGGCCGAGTAAGCTTCCTCACACTGACTGTGAGGGATCCACTCACAGATGGTTGATTAGAGAGATATTTGTGAGGTGGGCACCAGTCTGACTGAAACCTATTGAAGCCACCAGCACCAGCTTTCCTGTGGGCCACCAAGTAGTCATCAGATCTGACTGACCTCCACTCACTACTGACTTGGGATGGGCATGGGATTAAACAGTTTTGTAGGCCATGGACTATTCCATGAGTCATCCACTTAATCAGATGCATTCTATGAGTCCCACTTGTGGAATTCACTCTCACAGAATGAGCCAGTCCTCTTTGTTCAGACACTTTAAGGGTAAAAGCTTAGACAATACTCTGAACTCAGCCTGTGCCCAGCAATGTGGTTTATGTGAATGGGAAGTACCCTGGGCTGGAATGACACTCCAACCCTTATACCAACCCTTACCTTTGAAAACTTGGCATTCCACAGAGAGTGGACCACGTAGGTGAGGCATTTTTATTATGCTCCTAAATTATGCCAGGTCGGGAGAGGACATCCCTTCAAACCTGACAACAAATTGTCTCTTGAGGCAGCTTCCACCCTCACTGACTTCAATGACATTAATGTCACAGGTTCAAAATGCACAGTAGCTAGAATGTGTCTTCTAACAATACTTGCCTCTTTTCATCTTTAAAGTGCTTTACGTGCATTAACTAAGTCCTACCACTGCTACCCTGTAAGCCAGGGGTCTCAAACACGCGGGCCGCATGCGGCCTGCGGGGTGATTTTCTGCGGCCCGCGAGCCCCTTGCAGCCCCCCCCGCCCCCAGTGTTTACCAGAGCAGCGGCCGGATGTGCACCGGGAGCAGGGCAGGCGCCCTGCCCTGTGCAGCTCCGGGAAGAGGCTGGAACGTGGGGAAGGGGGGGCGGAGGGGCTGTGTGTTTCTGTTGCTTGAGGCAGCGCCCCCAGCAGCTCCCATTGGCCGGGAACGGGGATCCGCGGCCAATGGGAGCTGCTGGAGGCGGTGCCTCAAACAACAGAAACACACAGCCACTCCGCCCCCCCCCCCTTCCCCACGTTCCAGCCTCTTGCGGGGGCAGGGCAGACAGGCAGGCAGGGAGCCTGCCCTGCCCCCGGTATGCGCCGGGCCAGATCCTGCTCCCCGAACCCCTCCTGCAGCCGAACCCCCTACCCTGAGCCCCCTGCCGCACCCTGCACCCCGACCCCCTGCCATACCCTGCACCCCTCCTGCACCCCGAGCCCCTGCCTCACCCCTCACCCTTCCTGCATCCCAACCCACTGCCCTGAGCCCCATGCCGCACCCCTCCTGCGCCCCAACCCCCTGCCGTACCCTGCACCCCTCTTGCACCCCAACCCCTGCTCTGAGCCCCCTGCTGCACCCCACACTCCTCTTGCACCCCAACCCCCTGCCCTGAGCCCCCTGCTGCACCCTGCACCCTGACCCCTTGCTGTACCCCTCACCCCTCCTGCATCCCAAACCCCAACTCCCTGCTCTGAGCCCCCCACCACACACCCCTCCTGCCCCCCCTGGGGGCAGGGAGGGGGATGAGTTGGGGTGGGGATTTCGGGGAAGGGGTTGGAATGGGGGCAGGGAAGGGGTGGGAAGAGGCGGGGCAGGGGTGGGGCCTCATGGAAGGGGTGGAGTGGGGGCGGGGCCGAGGGTGGCGGGGGGGGAGGTGTCAGTAATGTGGACCTCGGGCCAATGTACTAGTCCTCATGGTCATTTGAGTTTGAGACCCCTGCTGTAAGCGAAGTACTTACGCTAAGCATCATTCATTATCCCCATGTTAAAAAATGGAGATAGGTTAAGTAATTAGACTAAGCAGAAGATGGGATTAAAGCTCTGGGAGCAGAAGACTGTGCTCAGACTAGACATGGTGCCATTTTGTACCACCACGTTATAATGTCTTTGTGAAAGGCAGAAGGCTACTAATCTTTGCACTGCTTCCCTTCTGTCTACTTGACACACCCATTCTCTAGCAGGTGACTGCTCACTACCTTTGTGGGAAGTACATAAATTGTGTGGAGAAGTGAGGAAATCTGGAATGAAGAATTTTGTTCACACATGCATCTTGAGCAGGGGTTACATTTGGGCCTGACATAGTAACACATCAGAAGACAGGAAGTTTTCATAACGTTTGATATGCTGGACAACAAAGCACTGTAAAGAGAACACACGCACAGAGGGATGTCTGAGCTTCCTCTGCAGAAGCTTAATTCCTCTAGCGCTAGCACCCAGGCCGAAGGGAACTAAGGAATGTTATTCAGTTGGGGTACATTTTCTCAAGTGGTGCGCCATTCCCATTAAAGTCAGTAGTAGTTATACTGCTACAAAGCCCCAGAACTGCCTGGAAAATACATCCCTATTACTGTCTCAGAAAGTACCAATTGTTGTTCTTTCCTAACATGAAATTGCATCTTTGTGAGCAAAAGATCAAGCCCTTTGGCTCTTCAAAGATAAGCCCATTCAGAACAATATTCTTTTTGGTGTTTCTCTCGATGTGATGCCCCCAAAGACCACATATTAAAAATCAGTAGGTAATGCTGCTGCTGATGATGATGGTGGGTTGTTTTTTTATCTTTGCCAAATTATTATCTGTCAATGACTGTTTTGTTTTCTTGTTGTGTATTGATTTGTGCTTGCCAGTAACTGAGCCAGAATGAAGCTGCAGGAGCATAAATTCAGGCCAGGGAGGGCAGCCTCTTTCTGAAGTCTTTGTTTGACACACTCTCTCATGCGCGTGCACACACACAAAATACTCTGTTAAAAGTATGTTAAGGTTCAAAGTCCATCACATAAAATTTTTTAAATGTCAGAATTAAGGTTGCCTGTGCAACCTTAATTCAGCCCCTAGTCAGGGGTGAAAGTAACTTAAAGGATTTACCAGTACGCCGGAGTCCTGAGCAAGGGGGCGGGGCCTCAACCAGAAGGGGCGGGGCCTCAACCGAAAGAGGCGGGGCCTTTAAATCCCAGGGCCCTTTAAATCAAGAAAGGGCCCGGGGCTCTGGCTGCGGTAGTGGCGGCTGGGAGCCCCAGGCCCTTTAAATTACTGCCAGAGCTACTAGCTGCGGAGGCAGCTGGGAGCCCCGGGGCTTGGGGGCGATTTAAAGGGCCTGGGGCTCCGGCCACTGCCAGGAGCCCCGAGCCCTTTACATCAACGCCGGAGCCCCGGGGCTCCCGGCTGCCGCCACTACCCTGGGGCTCCGGCAGCGGGGCTCTGGCATCAATTTAAAGGCCCTGGGGCTCCGGTGCGGTAGCGGCGATCGGGAGCCCTGGGCCTTTAAATCACCGCCAGAGCCCCGGGCTGCCACTGGTACCCCAGGGCTCCGGCAGCGGAGCTTGGTAGGCAATTTAAAGGGTCCGGGGCTCCAGCCGCCACTATCGCAACGCAGTCCCGGGCCCTTTAAATCGCCAAAGGAGCCCCAGGGGCTCCCAGCTGCCACCACTATCCCGGGGCTCCGGCCGCCTCCACTACCCGGGGGCTCCAGCAGCGGGGCTCTGGCAGCAATTTAAAGGGCCTGGGGCTCCGGCCGCTGCTGGGAGCCCCAGGCCCTTTAAATTGCGGGCCTGGGGAAGCCGGTCCAGTACAGCATACCGGCTCTTGCCGGTACACCGTACTGTACCGTACCGGCTTACTTTCACCTCTGCCCCTTGTGCATATGAATTATAATGCAGTCTTTAATTACACGATTGCATACTATTTTTCCACAGACCCATGCCTCATTCAGTACCCAGGATGGACCTGCTCCAGGGGTGAATCAGGGGTGTTTAGTGAAGGAGGCTGTTGTCTATAGGACCCTTGCCTCATTTATTGCAGAAGTTGGAAGGTGAGTAGTAAATCAGGCAGGGGACTGCAGGAAGAGAAAGGATGGTCTCAGGGCTAAAGCAGTTGAATGCCACCCTGGAGAATTAGACTGTACCCCTCCCTCTGCCAAAAAGTTCCTGTGTAATGCCAGAGAAGTCACTCACCCCACACTTTCAGGGGTGGTCACTAATTGTGGGTTCCTAATTTTCTGAGTGTTCAACTGAATACCCTGTGGTCTGATTTGCAGATGTGTTGAGCACTCACAGTGGCACCTCATGTCAATGGGAGCTGTGCTTTGAACATATAACGTTCTCTGTAATGCTAAGGATTCGGGGGGGGGGGGGGGGGGGGGAGGGAGTCATGTCCTAGATGTCTCAGATTGGTAACCCAGAATTAGTGGATGCTTTGACCTTATTCTCTCTGTGCCTCAGTTCCTCACCTGTAAAATGAGGACGATATCACCCTTGCCCCTCATTCAGGTGTTGTGAAGATAAATTCATTTATGTTTGTGAAGCACTCAGATATTATAGGGAGAAGCACCATAGAAAAGCTCACGAGGAAATTAACAATCCTGTCTTCAGAGCTAGGTTTGAATAGTGTATGGTAAATAAGGCCTGGGGATTAAACAAAATATTAAATAGCTGCTCATTCAGTGAGCACCATCTGTCCTCAGGGCCGACGAGGAGAGGGGGGGGGAAGCCGGTACAAATTGTCGGCCCTGTTTAGCCTGTCTGCCCTTGCTGGGGGGCCCGAAAAAAAATTTTCATCAGGGCCCGAACCCGCTCTCAGTGGCCCTTTCTGTCCTGTGCACTGAATGAGGCAGAGGTCCTGTGGAAAAGTAGTATGTAATCATGTAATTAAAGACTGTCTTATAATGCGCGCACACACACAGGAGCAAACTGGAGTTTCACAGGCAACCTTAACATCTGTTTCCTAACTTTTGAGTGATCAGCTTAACCCTAATGTTCTTTTTAACATAGGTTGCAGGAGAGGGGGGAGACAGTTGTGTGTATAATATAATAAATACAGGACCTGCTGGGCATATTGGCTGAAATTCACCCCTGTAGCTAGAGCTCATGGAAAGGCCCTCCTGACCAATCATGTTCCACAGCATGGGGGTGGCAGGTGGATGCCTAGGAAGGCATCTGCACACAGGCAGGGATCCATGCTCTAGTACCACAGACAAGCTGTCTGGAGGTGCTGGGGACACTACTCCAGTCTACAGCTGCTGGGGGCTGTGCTGCACGTCTGGGCGTAGGGGTGGACCTTGCTCTCCAGCCTGCACACAGCCTCTGTCTTTTTGTGTGTGAAATTACTTTCACCTAAAAGTGCCAGACACCTCAATCAAACACCATCCAGATGGTCAGCCAGGGAGCCATGACTGTGGGGGGAGATTTGAGTGGTGGTTTTTTTTTTTTTCCAGCAATGAAATGGCAGGGAAGCCCAGCCGCCACACCAAGGTACTTCCCAGGGCTGGGGAGTGAAGCACAGGAGACAGCCCTCAACATACACAAGGGAACTTTATTAAAACCACCCCCCAAACCTGCCCTGGGATGCCCATGACAGGGAACAATCACAAGGCTCTGCCCTGCCCTACCCCATGGCACCTGAGTGGCTCAGGGTGCATAGAAATAAGGGAGCAAAAATTCACCAGTCCCCAGGGAGGCTCCTCCCAGCAACTCTGCTGGTGGGTGCAGCCTTCTCTCTCCTCAACCACTCATTCCTCAAGGCACATACATTCCATCTCGTCCCTTGTACTCCCTTCTTCTCTGCTTCCAGTGCATGATCCTTTGCAGTTCCTCTTCCTCATCCTCCTGCATGTGATCCCTTGTGGTCTCTCCTCCTCCAGCCTACAGTCCCTGCAGTCTCTCTTCCAGTGCATGGTCCATCATGGTCCCTCCTTCTCTGGTGTGTGGCCCCACACAGTTCCTTCTCATGCTCCTCTGGTGTATGGTCTGGCGGTCCCTCCTCCTCCTCTTTCTCATCTGGCACACAGTCCCATATGGTCATTCCTCCTCCTGAGAATTATCCCTTGTGGTCCCTCTGCCTCTGTACAATTCTTTGGGGCACCTAACTTTATTCTTCCTATTTGTTAATTTTGCCTTCCTGGGCCCACTCTTCATTCTCCCATACCTGTCCCTGCAGACCCCCAGGCAGTTCTTGAATGAACTAACACTGGTTTTCCCCAGGCGCGCCTGCCTCTGCTGCTCTCTGAGGCCAGAATGTTAGGGGGCTGCCAGGCTGCAGCTGAGCATGAGCCACTGACACCACAGCATTGTTGCATCATCTCCTGGGATGAAGTATGTCAGGGGTGCAGGATGGCCCATGTGATCATCAACACATCCTGGTTTTCCCACATGATCCCTGTCTCAATCAGTGCCTGGTTGGACGGGGCTCAGTAAATGAGGCAGACATCAATATTTCTTTTTATCTGTCATACCACAGATAGAAACTGAATAGATTAGAACAGTGGTGCCCAAACTTTTCCTCTCGCGCCCCCTCCCCCTTACCAGTATTGGAATGTGTCCACTCCACCCAGACCAGGACAGGAGCTTCGGCCAGGAGCGAGGGCTGAGAGTGGGGACCAGGGGCTGGGGCCGGAGCGGAGCTGGGGGCAGAGTGGGGCTATCATATATCAATAGTGGCTTTACAGGACAGAACATATAGTACCTGGTTGCACTGTGTTTAGTTATTAGCAATATTTGGATCATAATTTCATGGGGGAAGAAACTGATTAAAATGTATCAAACCGCATCATCTTTAGTGCTTTTCAAAATCCCTGAAGTCGGTGGGTGGATGTGGGGGAGGGAATGATTGATGTAAAATGTCCCCTCTCTCCAGGAAATCTTTCTCCCCCACACCCATAATAGTGTTATTTGGTACTTGTATAACATTTTCATCTCTCAGTTTTGAAGGAGAGAAGCACAACTAGAGATTAGACCAAGGGACTGGGAGTCAAGAGATCTGGATTCTGCTCCCAGCTCTTCCACTGACACATTGAATGTCCACAGGCAAGTTACTTAACCTCTCTGTGCTACAGTTTTCTCCTCTGTAAAACGGTGATGTGAATGATTTTACCTAGTTCACTGGGCTGGTGTGAAAGTGAATTAATGTTTGTAGTAAGTGCTTTGAGATCCCCTGATGAAAAGGGATCAATTATTAACGAAGTATTCTCTTCAAAGGCTTTTACAAACATTCCCTAATTAACCCAGGCAAAACATCTACAAGGGCATATGATGACCTCTGCTTAACAGATGGAGCAACTGAAGTAGATTCACCCAGCACCACAGAAGGAGTCAGTGCTAGGGTGTAACAGGTCAGCAGGACTCTTCTCTTCACCCATGTGGTTACTACGTATTAGAATCCTGTGTAAAGTTAATGAAGCTTGCTGACCGGTCATGGCAGGTGCAACCTCTTAACTGTGGGTGTGGCCTGTATTCCTGGGACATAAGGGAGGTGGGTCGTGGGTGTACTTTGTAGAGAGTAGGAACTAGGACAAAAGAGGCCTGGAGGAACCTAGAAACAACCAAGCTTAAGAGAAAACCTAGAGTGAGGCTTATGTTCTGTTGTATGATTATTATTTTACTTACCTGTAAAGCCATTCCCTTGCTTAGCAGAGTATGTGAGAATACTGGTATACAATGGATGGGCCCACTCTTACAGTCTGTATTCAGGCAACATTTATTTTGATTTTGATGGAAGTTTTGCCTGTGTAATGGCTGAGCAATGACTTCAGGCTTTGACCACATGATTCTGGATTTAGTGGCTCTAGACTTCTACCAGACCATGATCCAATTGTTCTGTTATAAGCATGATCATTTAACTCCTGCATCTTCTCCAGACCCTCTGGAGTCTCCTCTTTCTCTGTCCCCTGGAAGATGTGCCCATGTCTCCGTGGCACGTAACCTGAAGCTGCTTTCAGGAATAATGAGACTATCCTATCTATATCTTCCCATTCATCGGCCCCATCCACACTCGACATTTTGGCATACAAGACCCATTGCAACCCCGGTATGTATAACGCATCTCGGGTGAATCCTGGTCCCACTGAAGTCAATGGGAGTTTTGTCGGTAACTTCAACAGGCCCACAATTCCACCCCTGGTGTCCACATACAACAGAAGTGCTCGCAATGGGAAGCACACAGGTTTCCACACAAGCAGTGGGCTCCACAGAACTCCCTTGCCTCCTGTAGATGCTGATTTCCAGGTTTGCAGGTACAGAATTCCTCATGCTTTATCTTTATTTACTACTTTAACCTTCTTTTTACAACTCCTTTTAAGTTATTCCCATGAACCTTAATCTCACTGGCAATGCAGTGCTACCTCTGCATCTAGAAATCCATACAGTTCACCACCAGCCACATTTGTAGTCACCACGCTTCTCAAAAACAATCTCACCCTTTGCATGTAAAAATACCTGGAGCATGACTTGATCATGGCACACAACTGTCTGTGTAACTTGCACCATACTGAATTTTTGAGGTTCAGAACCGATCTGGGGAGAATTTTATTTGACAAGAAAGGCATGGGATTTCCCACACTCTGATTTTTTTTCCCAGCCTATGAGGTTTGGATAAGTTTTATGGTGTATGGGACAGCACTGAAAGGGTTAAACTGTTGGAAATGGTGCCACGCCCCTTGCGATATGATGAGCCAGAGAGAAGTTGGTCTGATGAAGTAACTCAGTATCCTGCTGGAGAGCTGTGGACCAAGCCAGAACTAGGAAGAATTAATTCTGACCCTGAAATTGCACAGCAGGCAACAGAGTTGAATCAAGATCTGAGTCTTAATAACACTTAACACTTTATATTTCCATGGGTTAACTATGGAAGAAGTGATGCTTTGAGGTGGGGAGGGAGACTTACTTATTGTGTTGGCCTGATTGTATCATTAGCTTTTGGCAGGCTGAAATTACTTTCTAGAGGTTTAAATTGTGTATGATATTTTAATTGATATAGCCTATTGGACTGGTTTTTTGGGGTTTTTTAGAAATTGAAATGTTTAATTTTTCAAATATACCTGTGAGGTAGGTAGATCTGCATTATCCCCATTTCATATAAGGGAAAACTGAGATACAACAAAGGTTAAGTGACTTGTCCAAAGTCACACACTGAATCAGTGGCAGAGCCAGAACTAGAACTGTCTATTCTTGGCTCCCAGCACCATTCTAACTATGATGCCTTTTAACAAACTCACTGTTTATTTTTCTAACTCCCCTCCGGACTTATTAGGGACTTTTACTCATAATTCTTTGGTGTTTATCTGCCCTAAATCCTTTGACATTCGCCCATTACTGCTGAAAATGCCATATCCCCAAAGGTTCTATTAGTTTTCCAGCTGAAATCCTGCTCCAGAGCAGCTCTTCCTTTCATTACAGCTGTAATTCCTCCATTATCTTCATGCTAAGCATGCACTGCAACTATGAAAAATAAGTCTACATCACGTCAGACAGCCTGAGACAACAGCAATAGCAGCAGCTGCACACAAACGGTCCTCAATGAGAAAAGTGTCTATCCACCTTTCAGATACAATTTCTGGTCACCCTTTCATTCTAATCCTGTGCTATAGTTTGCATTGACCACATAAGTAACATTTTAATGGATTCATTTTATTGCTGTTTTTAGGTTTTGTAAACATCACTTAAAAAAAAAACCCACACTCAGTTTTGGCCCTAACCTATTTGACAACATCTCTTCAAATCATGTATATATGGAAACACTTAGTCTTTCCAATGTAATATGTAAGACAACTTGATTGGAATTTTGCTATGGAAATGCACACAAATTTCCTTCCTTTTCCTGGTCAGTATATTGTAACCTTCTTGTGATTCATATTGTTTTCCCTTAAAGCTTTTACTTCTTTGTGAGACAGTGACTGTCAACAGGATCCACTTTGAAAGAACACTTATGACAGGAGAAGGCGGCAATGGAGAAAGCGATAACCATCCCACAAGAAAGAAAAAAGTAGAATGAGAAAGAGATTTGTGTACTTTGTTTGCAAAAGCCAGACGGGGAACTTAATGAAGCGCCATTCCATACTAGTCATGGGGAAACTGAGTTCTTTGGCTTGTAAAGTGCTTTCTGCAATAGTTTTGGGAACTAGCATTAACTACAGCACAGGAAGTACTTTCGATCTCACTTTAACAGGAGAATCTCGAGTTGCTTAAGTTTTTACCGCTGCTCTCCCTCCATCTGTCTCACTGGCCTTTAGTCTGTATTTTAGAAATGCAGCAAAAGAGGTTGAGATATAATTAAACCAGGGTTGTATATTGCCTTTGGGTTTTGTATCCTTTGCTCCTCAAAAAATCAGACAGATGTCTCCAGCTGCCATCTCCAAACAGCCAAGATAATACTGACAGTCCCTACATTTAACACATGATGCCTGAGGGCAGGGGAGCATTCTCGGAGGAGAGTATCTAGCTGTGGAATTTACGTGCCATCCTGCTCTTCCAGAGTCAGAGTTTGTTGAGAGCACAGTGCAAGACTTGTGTTTCTGCCTAAGTGTTTGCTTGATTTGAAGTGAAATCTAAAGATGTTAAAGGATGGATGCAAAATGGCAAGAGAATGGTGGCTGTTATGAGCAAAATGGCTATAGTTTTGTTTTTCATTATGTAAATGTGCCCAGATTCTTGTGCAAGGCATGTACTATGTACATGTCTCTATAACTAAATATTATATAATATAGACATTTATTCTTCCTCCATTTTAAAATCTCATCTACATACAAAGTAGGGATTGGCTAAGAACATAAGATAGAATTTGACTCATGTCAGGTCTGCAGCCTGAACTGAATACTAAGGTTTGGAGTTTAATAGCAATGAACAGTTCTAGAACTAAACAAAAGAAATACTATTTTCCCTGCTCCCTTCATGTTTTTATGTCTAGAAAAGAGGATGTGATAATGGTTGTCAATTCCCCCTCTGTTACCTACATTTCCTTTTTATTAGAGACTGAGGATCAAACTCACTTGAACAACTCCAGTGCACCTGCTTACACAAATAGTGAATTTGGGCCAGAGGTTGGTTTTAAAAAAGGAGAGGCCTATTTGTTGGACCATCTTGCCTTCTCTCCTAAAGAATGCTAAGCGTTCAAAACCAGATGTTTATGTTGCGCTGGATCTGCAAAATCTGATCACACAGGCACAGCTGGGTGATAACTAAGTGCAAATGAATGCACTTGTGTGTGTAGAATAGGTAATTGCACTGACAAGTGAGTGTTTTGTGCCTGCAGTTTCCTGTTTGCAGCTGTACATTTTATGGACACAATTTAGGTATCTGGTTTTGAAAATTAGGCCCCCAGAGTATTTCCTAGTGAACAGGCACCTCCTGGTCTTCTAGACATGGTAGAGTACAAAGGACAAAGCACTAGCCTGAATCCTGCTCTACTTACACTGTTGTGAGTCCATTGAAGGCAGTGGAGTTACTCTAGATTTATTCCAGTTGCTGTACTCTAATCTGGCCCACTACAATCACATGGGTTTGGAAGAAGGGTCTTGGGACTCAGGGTGGGGTGGAGATAGGGATTGTGCTGGGGTGAAGAGTCCCAAGACGAGCGGATTCCTCTCCAGTGCTCACAGTATCACTGTCACCACAAGGTTTGGTCCCTCACAACAAATACACACAGGTGGCAGCCCTATGCTAGATCCATGTTACAACAATGTGTTAACATGATTTAAAATAGAAGAACTGGCAGCTCCTCTGCTGCTGGAAACTGAGCTATTTTGGGCAGGTGGCTGCATTAAAATGTTCTTTCCTGGAGTTACACAGAAAGCAACAACTTAATAAGTTCCCTAATGCTGAGAAAAATCTTCATGCTTCTGTGTAAACTGATCCCCAGCTAGGGTGAGGAAGAAATCTCTCCTCATTCTGTAGTATTATCCATACTTAGCACTTTATATAGGCAACAATGCTTAACAACTGATCTTGCACAATTCATAATATTTTTGCATTATTATATCATCTTCCATCTAAGACTCTCAAAGCTTTTCTCAAATAAGCCTCACAGCACTCCCAAGAGATACTGCAGTGTAAACATCCCCATTTTACAGATGGGAAAAGTGAACCCAAGACAAAGTCACTGTAAAATATGGGTTTCAGAGTAGCAGCCGTGTTAGTCTGTATCCGCAAAAAGAACAGGAGTACTTGTGGCACCTTAATGACTAACAAATTTATTAGAGCATAAGCTTTTGTGGGCTACAGCCCACTTCTTCGGATGCATATAGAGTGAAACATATATTGAGGAGATATATATACACACATACAGAGAGCATAACAGGTGGGAGTTGTCTTACCAACTCTGAGAGGCCAATTAAGTAAGAGAAAAAAACTTTTGAAGTGATAATCAAGATAGCTCAGTACAGACAGTTTGATAAGAAGTGTGAGAATACTTACAAGGGGAGATAGATTCAATGTTTGTAATGGCTCAGCCATTCCCAGTCCTTATTCAATCCTGAGTTGATTGTATCTAGTTTGCATATCAATTCCAGCTCAGCAGTCTCTCGTTGGAGTCTGTTTTTGAAGTTTTTCTGTCCCAGCTCCTCTTAACTAACAGGGATATGCTTAAGCATGCCACCCCAAATATATTAGACTGGCATCCATACCTTCCTCTGAAACATCAGGCATTAACTGCTGTCAGACAGGTTACTCATCTAGATGGACTCTTGATCTGTTCCCATGTGGCAAATTCTATGTAGCTTTCAGCTGAGTGTAGCTCTTTACAAAATCTGTTTGAGTTTTCTGACAAACTAATGTTCTGTGCAGCACTGTAAAACATTCAGTGTCCATTAATAATCAGCAATTATAGCCTTCAGGATGCACATATGTACAGTTTAGAAGGATTCCCAGGGAGGCACAAGGCTGACATATCTGCTCCCTTCATCAGATTTATTGTGTTTGGTTTCACACAGCAAACATTTTTGTGCAGTCTCAGATTGTCACCTTAATTTGTTCCTGCATTGCAGTCACCATTACTCTGTGCAGTTCAGCTCCTAGGGGAGCCCAGCGCATTTGCGATACCTTTCTATTTTTCTGAATAAAGGATGAAAAAGGGTTTCACCAAACACAAGAAAACATCTGTTGAGGAAAATTAAATAAATGGGAAATAAAAGCCAATCCCTGAGGGCCCTTTTGTGGTGGATTCATAGATTCATAGATTCTAGGACTGGAAGGGACCTCGAGAGGTCATCGAGTCCAGTCCCCTGCCCGCATGGCAGGACCAAATACTGTCTAGACCATCCCTGATAGACATTTATCTAACCTACTCTTAAATATCTCCAGAGATGGAGATTCCACAACCTCCCTAGGCAATTTATTCCAGTGTTTAACCACCCTGACAGTTAGGAACTTTTTCCTAATGTCCAACCTAGACCTCCCTTGCTGCAGTTTAAGCCCATTGCTTCTTGTTCTATCCTCAGAGGCTAAGGTGAACAAGTTTTCTCCCTCCTCCTTATGACACCCTTTTAGATACCTGAAAACTGCTATCATGTCCCCTCTCAGTCTTCTCTTTTCCAAACTAAACAAACCCAATTCTTTCAGCCTTCCTTCATAGGTCATGTTCTCAAGACCTTTAATCATTCTTGTTGCTCTTCTCTGGACCCTTTCCAATTTCTCCACATCTTTCTTGAAATGTGGTGCCCAGAACTGGACACAATACTCCAGCTGAGGCCTAACCAGAGCAGAGTAGAGCGGAAGAATGACTTCTCGTGTCTTGCTCACAACACACCTGTTAATACATCCCAGAATCATGTTTGCTTTTTTGCAACAGCATCACACTGTTGACTCATATTTAGCTTGTGGTCCACTATAACCCCTAGATCCCTTTCTGCCGTACTCCTTCCTAGACAGTCTCTTCCCATTCTGTATGTGTGAAACTGATTTTTTCTTCCTAAGTGGAGCACTTTGCATTTGTCTTTGTTAAACTTCATCCTGTTTAACTCAGACCATTTCTCCAATTTGTCCAGATCATTTTGAATTATGACCCTGTCCTCCAAAGCAGTTGCAATCCCTCCCAGTTTGGTATCATCCGCAAACTTAATAAGCGTACTTTCTATGCCAATATCTAAGTCGTTAATGAAGATATTGAACAGAGCCGGTCCCAAAACAGACCCCTGCGGAACCCCACTCGTTATGCCTTTCCAGCAGGATTGGGAACCATTAATAACAATTCTCTGAGTACGGTTATCCAGCCAGTTATGCACCCACCTTATAGTAGCCCCATCTAAATTGTATTTGCCTAGTTTGTCGATAAGAATATCATGCGAGACCGTATCAAATGCCTTACTAAAGTCTAGGTATACCACATCCACAGCTTCTCCCTTATCCACAAGGCTCGTTATCCTATCGAAGAAAGCTATCAGATTGGTTTGACATGATTTGTTCTTTACAAATCCATGCTGGCTGTTCCCTATCACCTTACCACCTTCCAAGTGTTTGCAGATGATTTCCTTAATTACTTGCTCCATTATCTTCCCTGGCACAGAAGTTAAACTAACTGGTCTGTAGTTTCCTGGGTTGTTTTTATTTCCCTTTTTATAGATGGGCACTATATTTGCCCTTTTCCAGTCTTCTGGAATCTCTCCCGTCTCCCATGATTTTCCAAAGATAATAGCTAGAGGCTCAGATACCTCCTCTATTAGCTCCTTGAGTATTCTAGGATGCATTTCATCAGGCCCTGGTGACTTGCAGGCATCTAACTTTTCTAAGTGATTTTTAACTTGTTCTTTTTTTATTTTATCTGCTAAACCTACCCCCTTCCCATTAGCATTCACTATGTTAGGCATTCCTTCAGACTTCTCGGTGAAGACCGAAACAAAGAAGTCATTAAGCATCTCTGCCATTTCCAAGTTTCCTGTTACTGTTTTTCCCTCTTCACTAAGCAGTGGGCCTACCCTGTCTTTGGTCTTCCTCTTGCTTCTAATGTATTGATAAAAAGTCTTCTTGTTCCCCTTTATTCCCGTAGCTAGTTTGAGCTCATTTTGTGCCTTTGCCTTTCTAATCTTGCCCCTGCATTCCTCTGTTGTTTGCCTATATTCATAATTTGTAATCTGTCCTAGTTTCCATTTTTTATATGACTCCTTTTTATTTTTTAGATCATGCAAGATCTCGTGGTTAAGCCAAGGTGGTCTTTTGCCACATTTTCTATCTTTCCTAACCAGCGGAATAGCTTGCTTTTGGGCCCTTAATAATGTCCCTTTGAAAAACTGCCAACTCTCCTCAGTTGTTTTTCCTCTCAGTCTTGATTCCCATGGGACCTTACCTATCAGCTCTCTGAGCTTACCAAAATCCGCCTTCCTGAAATCCATTGTCTCTATTTTGCTGTTCTCCCTTCTACCCTTCCTTAGAATTGCAAACTCTATGATTTCATGATCACTTTCACCCAAGCTGCCTTCTACTTTCAAATTCTCAACGAGTTCCTCCCTATTTGTTAAAATCAAGTCTAGAACAGCTTCCCCCCTAGTAGCTTTTTCAACCTTCTGAAATAAAAAGTTGTCTGCAATGCAGTCCAAGAATTTGTTGGATAGTCTGTGCCCCGCTGTGTTATTTTCCCAACATATATCCGGATAGTTGAAGTCCCCCATCACCACCAAATCTTGGTCTTTGGATGATTTTGTTAGTTGTTTAAAAAAAGCCTCATCCACCTCTTCCACCTGGTTAGGTGGCCTGTAGTAGACTCCTAGCATGACATCACCCTTGTTTTTTACCCCTTTTAGCCTAACCCAGAGACTCTCAACACTTCCATCTCCTATGTCCATCTCTACCTCAGTCCAAGTGTGTACATTTTTAATATATAAGGCAACACCTCCTCCCTTTTTCCCCTGTCTATCCTTCCTGAGCAAGCTGTATCCATCCACACCAACATTCCAATCATGTGTATTATCCCACCAAGTTTCAGTGATGCCAACAATGTCATAGTTATATTTATTTATTAGCACTTCCAGTTCTTCCTGCTTATTACCCATACTTCTCGCATTTGTATATAGGCATCTAAGATACTGGTTTGATCTTTCCTCCCAGTTTTGTCCTGACCCTCCTTTCTCTCTGCCAATATAGCCCACACTCCCTCTCGTTTCCGACCCATCTCCCAGGTCTCATCTCCCAGGTCTCTGGGGATGTTTCACTCTGCTGCAGCCTCTGGTTACACAGAGAGGTGCATTGATAGTTTATGGCAAACCAATTCAGAAAGGAATCCCAGAGCAGGCCTGGACTAACCAATGTGCACTAGGTACACTTGCACTAGGTCTCCATCTCAAGGGAGCCCTGAACCACCAGATTTTGGTTGGTGGCGTTGTGACCGGCTGCATGGGGCCATTCAGGTTTGGTCTTGCCACCCCTCCACTATGACGGAGGCAGCTGGGCCAAATTCGAATGAAAGTGGGGGGAGGGCAATTTCCATAGTTCAGAGGGCCCCAAAATTCTTTATTCTGGCACTGGGCAATAATTGGTTAGTTGTTAAAATGAGAAACAAGCTGGTGCTGAGAATGCCTTGTTCATTACAGTTCTGAAGGCGGCATTGGATCTTCATGACTGGTTTATCTTATGCTGATGGGTTACTTAATCAAGGTTTTCAGTGGGCATGAGTGAGGACAGAGATCCTTCCCATAAGACACTTCCTAGCCTACATATCCGGGAGATGAATACAACATGGATTTGTTCATCAAAAGATATTAGGAACCTGAAACTGATCAATTCCAATTGAAAGCAGAGGGAATTGATCTACAAGAATCGCTTCTTGTAAATACATCAGCTTTGTTTGTGCATAAGGGAACAGTGTGATCATCAGCTGATTAATGTTACCAGAAAATCTTGAGTACAGAGATATCTGCTGATGTTCTGACTGAGCAAGGAGACTTTGGATGTTGGTCTATGCTTCCTGATAAGAAACAAAAAGATGCTTTGAACAAGTGAAAACAAAGAAGTTTATACCTCCATCTGAAGCATAGCGAGGGGTTTCCTTTGGATGGTCTGCTCTTCCCAGTGCTGTTCATCAAGAGTCTGTGTGCTGAGCAGTTTCTGTGATGGTAAATATATGTATATGAATCAATATGACTTTGTGCTGCTATCATGCCTTTCATCTAGAGATGTCAAAGTGTAAAAACTACCTAAGTAAGCCTCCCAACACCCACCAGCTCCTTGTGAGGAAGGTAACTGTTATTCTTATTTAACAGATGGGGGAAATTGAGCCACAAAGAGATCAGGGACCAGATAATGCCTACTGGGCATGGGCCCACACCAGAGGCAGTGTGGAATGGTTCTGTGCTAGTGTGAGATCTAGGAGGCATTATTCCTTAAGGAGGCAACATGGAGAAGCAGCACACCCACTGTACAATTCCTTAGGAAGTTGTAGCATGCCCTCCTCTCCACTATGTATCAGCTCTGAAAGAGGTTGGTGGGCTGGCCCTACCTTCAGCCTGCCCCTCTTCATCTTTCTGAAGTGGGTTGCACCCTCAGGCACTACCAGGAGCAGAACCTGAGCTGATGAGAATGCAGAGACTGGAACTGTGCTGGCTCCCACACGGAGAACACATGAGGAAAGGCTCTTTGTGCAGTTGCTAAATGGTTGGGCACAATCTGGCCCTGCAGCAAGTGAATGATCTAAATTGCATAGTGGAATTGACCTTGGAACAGAACTCAGGAATTCTAAATTCCAGCTCCCTGCTCTCATTGGCAGACAATAATCCCCTCAGATCAAATGACAGGGAGGACATTTGGCCATACAGAAACATGGAGTCCAAATAATCTCTGGAGTAACTCCATTAGCTTCAAACACTTACCTACACCAGTGATGAGAGCAATAGAAATTCCTAAAATAGAGAGAGAGTTACCATAGGGATTAATTTGCCCTGTTATGGTTGATTGATATCTTTGCTACGACAAGACCACAAAGCCCAAAGAAGTGACACCTTTTTCTATGCTCCATACAAGTCGGATATTTTGTTTTGTAAATTCCCCTAAAAATAGAGACTTCTGAACATAAAAGTGGCCATGCTGGGTCAGACCAATGGTCCATCAAACCCAGTATCCTGTCTTCCAACCATGGCCACTGCCAGATGCTTCAGAGGGAATGAATAGAACAGGGCAATTTATCGAGTGATCCATCCCTCGTCATTTAGTCCTAGTTTCTGGCAGTCAGAGGCTTTGGGACACCCACAGCATGGAGTTGCATTCCTGACCATCTTGGCTAATAGCCATTGATGGACCTGTCCTCCGTGAACTTCTCTAATTCTTTTTTGAACTCATTTATACTTTTCGCCTTCACAATATTCCCTGACAACAAGATCCAGAGCCACAGGTTGACTGTGCGTTGTGTGAAAAAGTACTTCCTTATGTTTGTTTTAAACCTGCGGCCTATTAATTTCATTGGGTGACCCCTGGTTCTTGTTATGTAGAGGGGTAAATAACACTTCCTTATTCACTTTCTCCATTCCACTCTTGATTTATAGATCTCTATCATATTTTCCCCCACCCCTGTCATCTTTTCCAAGCTAAACAGTCTCAGTCTTTTTAATGTCTCCTGACATGGAAGCTGCCCCATACCCTTAATCATTTTTGTTGCCCATCTCTGTACCTTTTCCAATTCTAATATATCTTTTTTGAGATGGGGCAACCAAACTACGTGCAGTATTCAAGGCATGGGCATACCATGGATTTAGACAGTGGCATTATGATATTTACTGTCTTATTATCTATCCCTTTCCTAATGGTTCCTAACATTGTTAGCTTTTTAGATTGCCACTGCACATTGAGCAGATGTTTTCAGAGAACTGTCCACGATGACTCCAAGATCTCTTTCTTGAGAGGTAACTGCTAATTTAGAACCCATCATTTTGTATGTATAGTTGGGATTATGTTTTCCAATGTGAATTTATCAATCAATTTCTGCTTGAGATCAATGGGAGTTAGGCACTCAAGTACCTTTGAGGATTTGGGCCGCTATGCTTAATGACTTTCCTCCCCTGATCCACCACCAAGGTACCCAAACACTTGAGGGTGATGGAGTTACCTCATGCAACTGGAAGTCTTCACCAAGTGCTGCCCTGTGCTGTTTTGTCACTTCAGGCCATCATTCTATCTAGTTGGTCAACATGCTGTCCATCTTGTTTAGAATTTATTGAGAGGAAGCAGTGATTAGCCTGAATAGGGAGTGAAGAGTCTGTTGTGGTCAAAGACCCCCACGCAGTCATTTTAGTTCAAAGACTCAAGCCTGAGGCCAGTTTATTGACATACATACCAGTGCACTGGGGTGCAGTCCGAAGACTGACACCCCGAGCAGCAGCTCGCAGGCTGCTTTATTTCGTCAAACCGCAAGCAAAGTACAAACAATAGTCATGAGTTAAGAAATTAGGGTTGGGGTTAGTCCCTCCCCCAAACCGCAAGTTAAGAAAGTAGGGTCAGGGTTAGTCCCTCCCCCCCCCCCCCCCGTACCTTCCTTATTAATTTTCCGAGAAGTGGTTTTCCCCAGGGGTGGTACTTGGCACCAGTTTGGGTACATTTCTCAAGACACGTTATTTTCCGGGGTCTTTTGGTTAAAGATTAAGGGGGGGGGGTTCCATGGGACGCCTAAAGAGGATCTATGATTGGCTATTTTTGCAGATAGCTGGAATCACGGAGTGGGTCACATATCACCCAAAGGAGAAGCTGCATGAGTCAGTTTGCATTTAGCTAAAGTTACCTATTGCTTCACACAAGTGGTTATTATATTTCATTAGTCATGAACATATTTCATTAGTGCTGCTGCTGGGGCTTTTTATTCTTTCCCTCTTTGCCCCTCCCCCCTCCTCTGGACATGACACTTGACCGAGTTTGGCAGAAAACTGTGTTTTTTAGTCTAGTTCAGGCCCTGCCCTGGGCCCTGCTTTGTGTAAGGGTAGTTAGCATAACAGATCTTTGTTGGAGGGTTTATTTTGGGGCCTTCAGATTCACAGCTCTGGCTATCAAAAAGAAGGCCCCCCTGCTCTATTTCCCCACAAGTCCAATGTTTTCTCTTCTGGCACTGTGCATTCTGTGATTGAGAAGACAAGCTGGTGTTTGTCTCTTTCCTGTGGGAAGAATAATAAGACCAACTGCAATTTGAAACCCCACATGAGAACAATTTTGTGGAGAAAAGCCACCACGAATCAGAGGAACATCCTGAACAGCTGATGCCACTATAATTGCACTTGGAATGGAGGGAATAGAAGGGAAATGACAATGATTTCAGCCTGTGTTCATAAAGCAACCTTCATCGTTGTCTTTTGCATGCATTTTGTTTCTCCCAGCAAAAGGATGTTGAGAAGTGCTTTGTCCAGTTCTTTGTTATACTCCGTTGTCTGTGACACTCATGCTAAGAGTGGAATATAACAGGCCCACCCCAACTCCCATTGAACTCAAGTGGGAGTTGTGCCATTTAATTTAGTGAGAGCAGGATCATGCGCAATTTCCATTTCTTAGGACACGATTGTACATAATGATGAATTAGGAGGAATTAGTTGCCAATCTGAAGGTTGAAGGCAATTTGGGTGAAAGTGATCATGAAATGATTTAATTATTCCAAGGAAAGGAAAGAGTTGAGAGCAGGAGAATAAGGACCATGGACTTAACAAACTCAGAGAACTGGTAGGTAAAGTCCCCTGGGAAGAAAATCTAAAGGAAACAGAAGGCCAGGAGAGCTGGTAGTTCCTTCAAGAGACAATATTAAAGGCACGACTGCAAACTATCCAGATACAAAGGAAAAAGAGGGAGAATACTATGAGGCCAATATCAGGAGCGCTTGACCTGGAAAGTAAAAAGGAATCCTGCAGCAAGTAGAAGCATGGACAAATTGCTAGGGATGAGTACAAAAGAATAGCACAAGCACGTAGGGACAAAGTCAGAAAGACCAAGGCACCAAAATGAGTTAAACCTAGCAAGTGATGTAAAAGGCAATAAGAAAAGGTTCTTTAAATACATTTAAGAGCAAGAGAAAGATGAAGGAAAGTGTAGGTCCTCTACTTAGTGTGGAAGAAGTGCTAATAACTTATGACATCAAGAAGGAGGAGGTGTTTAATACCTATTTTACTTCAGTCTTCACTGAAAAGGTAAATTGTGACCGGACACTTAACACAATCAACATTAGCAATCGCGGGAAGGAAGGGAAGCCAAAAGAGGGGAAGAACAGTTCAAGAATATTTAGGTAAGTTAGATGTATCCAAGTCAGCAAGGCACGATGAAATTGATCCTAAGGTACTTAAGGAACTAGATGAAGCAATTATCTTTGAGAACTCATGAAGGACAAGTGAGTTCTCAGAGGACTTGAGAAGGGCAAACATAGCGCCTGTTTTTAATAAGGGGAATAAAGAGGACCCAGTGAATTATGGATCCATCAGCCTAATTTCAATACCTGGAAAGATATTGGAACAAATTATTAAACAATCAGTTTGTAAGCACCAAGAGGATAATAGGGTGATAAGTAAGCTTTGTTCTTCAGGCACTATCAAGCATGCTCCTGGGGAGAAGACCAGTATAAAAAGAGTTCCAGCAGCAGCCCAGACTGTGGGGGGCAGGGAAGGCAGTGATGAATTTTAGCTGATATCTCATTCCTGAGGATAACAAAGGCACGGAGAGCACAGCCACCAGGGCCGGCTCTAGGTTTTTTGCCGCCCCAAGCAAAAAAATTTTTGGCTGCCCCCCGTCCCAGCCCTGAGCTCCTCGCCGCACCCCCTGCCGCCCCAGCCCTGGGCTTTCCCCCACCACCCGCACCCTCCTGCTGCTCCAGCCCTGGGCTTCCCCCCCCCCCCCACCTGCACCCTCCTGCCGCCCCAGCCCTGGGTCACTGGTAACTCGCTCCCAGGGCGGGTCATTCAGCAGGAATTTTGGATGTGCACAGAACACAGACAGGATTGGTTCCCATATGGTTACAGAACTGCAGTGAAGTGGAACAATTTTCAGCTTGTGTGATTGGAGGATATCTGGATGCATATTATAAGACTGTCCTACATAAATGAGGAAAAGTTGAGGTGCCTTTATTATTCTTTTGTTCCATTCTTTGTTTCTATGGGAAATTTGCGCTGGGGAAGCGCCGGCCGGGGGCGCAGGGTCTGGAGGCTGCCCGGCAAACCGTGAAGCCGGTAGCGCTCGGGCAGCCCTTTTCGCGTGGCTGGGAGGGAGGAGGGGGAGTTAGGGCGGGGACTTTGGGGAAGGGGCGGGGAAGGGGCAGAGTTGGGGTGGGAAAGGGGCGGTGCCAGGGCCCGTGGAGTGTCCTCTTTTTTTATTTTTTAAATATGGTAACCCTACTACAGGTACTGAACCCCAGGGAGGCAGGAAGTGGCCCAGGGGCAGCCACAGAGCAGCCGGCTGCAGAGCTAGGTGTGGCTCAGTCAGCGTGTTGCGGCTGGATCCCCACCAACGCAGGGGCAGCCAATCCTGCCCCTGCCAGGGCCCTGGGCTGGGACGCAGTGGAGTAGGGTGGGCCTGCGTCCCCCTGCTACCTCACCCTGGGGCGGCTGACTCCCTACACTGTGCAGGAAAGCTCTAGCCCTGAAGAAGGAGCCTCCCTTACCAGCTCACCTATACACTGTTTGCTTTGCCAGGGCTGCCCAGAGTGGGGAGCAAGTGGGGCAATTTGCTCCCCACTTGATTTTTCAGGGGCCCCCACGAGAGTGAAGGACCCGCTGCCAAAGACCCGGAGCTCCTTCCGCTCCAGGTCTTCGGCGGCAATTCGTCAGCAGGGGCTCCTTCCGCTCTGGGACCCGCTGCCGAATTGCCCTGAAGACCCGGAGCGGAAGGACCCCTGCTGCCGAAAACCCCAGGTCCCCTGAATCCTCTGGGCAGCCCTGTGCTTTGCTGGCTGCCTGAGCCCTGCCCAGGCTAAAGCCAGCCCTGAGACTGTTTGCTTGCTGAGCCTCCTCAAGCCCAGGCCCCAGCTCAGGTATGGACCCTGTTTAAGGGCTGGCAGATTGAACCGCCCAAAACCCAGGCTAAAGCCTGACTGTAACTGTTGGTCACCATGCCCTATTGTGGGCTCTGGACTATCCTGCGGACTCTGGTCCTGGCCAGACGGGACCAGACTGAGTGGCCTCCCTCCCCAAAGGAGAGTGAGGGATCATTACAATTCCCCTCTTACATAGTGATACAGGGTAGACTTCCCTGCAGCCCTCACTCCCCAGCCCACACTTACCTGCTGAGCTTCCTCCTGAGCTCCTTCTGAGATGCCCCTTACTTCCTGTTTCCTCCCCTTATATTCTCCCCAATTACTGCTAGCCCAGTATTGTCACCCTGGTGCTCGCAGTCCCCCACCAGAAAATGTATACTTGCCCTCAGCTGGGCCTGCAGCCTTCCTTGCAGCAATGTCAGTGCACAGGGTGCTGCAGATAGCACCCTGTCACTCAGGGACCTGTCACTCAGGTTCCTCAGAAGTATCTATGGTGGTATGCAGAGCAGTGGCGGTGTCTCTGCCCAGTATGGCATGCAGCTTTTTGTAAAAAGTGCCAGGTCTGCGACTTGACTGTTGGCCTCCCCTGCCTTCTGATATGCCCGCTGCAGTCCCTTCACTTTCGTGAGGCACTGATGATGATCCCTGCCATACCCCTTCTTCTGCTTCCCTGTGTAATCTGCTCATAGATATCCACATTTCTATGGCTGGTCCATAGCTCTGCTTGTATAGTTTCTTCTCCACACAAACCCAGGAGATCCAGTATCTCCTGTAGACTCCAGGCCACAGCGCATCTAGAGCATGTAGCCGGCATGGTCAGCTGGGAAGGTGCACACAACAATGGAGAGCTGCGAGGTGTGCGCGCCAATATGGACAATCAGGAAAAGGCATTTCAAAAATTCGCTGGGTTTTAAGTGGCTGGGGTGGGGCGTGAGGGGGCGAGGATGGCAGGGCTTCTAGTATACATGACCCTTGGGTAGTGGAGTTAACAATTGTGACCAGAGCGGTCAGCGTCAAACCTTGTCAGACAGGAGCTGGAGGACTGTTAGGGTCAACACAGGTAACGCAATGCCTACACTCACGCTGTGTCGACCTCAGTGCATCGACCGTGGCTCTCTGCCACTTGGGGAGGTGCTGTTACTATATCGGTGTAATGGAGAGCTTACGTTGGTAGGAGAGTAACTTAAATGGCAACACAAGTACAAATAGGTCAACACAAGGCAGCTTACATCAACCTAACTTTGTTGTATAGACCAGGCCTTTTAGACTCCGGCTTAATGCTGGTAGAATGTTATTGAAATTAAATTGTTAAAACTGAAGTAAAATATGTAGTCTTTGGAGTTTCCTAAATGCTGGTGAGTGGATGAGTGTGATACTCATGTGCTAATCTCTGTATTTCTCATATGAAAAGTAATAGCTGTACATTTGTGTTACATAACTGTAACATAGATGGGACAGACCCCATGATAACAAGCCATTAATCTTTGCTGAGTCTCACCCTGTGCCTGTTTCATTTAAATTAAGATGGTTAAAAACCATGTTTTTCTTCTGCATAGTAAAGTTTCAAAGCTGTATTAAGGGAATGTTCAGTTGTAAACTTTTGAAAGAACAACCATAATGCCTTGTTCAGAGTTACAAACATTTCAGAGTTACGAATAACCTCCATTCCCGAGGTGTTTGTAACTCTGAGGTTCTACTGTACCTCACGGACCCCCCACTAGCACCTTTGCATTTGTAGGCACTGGGGGTCAGAATGGTCACATGGCTGGGGATTTTGGATAAAAGCTGCCTTGTGAAAGGTAACAAGGCTCTTTTTGCTAGACTGGACTTAAGAGGCAAAGACTTTGTCTGCCAAGTAAAGAACCCCTAGCTTCCACAGTTGGGATAAACCTCAGAAGCTGAACCTATAAGACTCTTGTTACATTGAATAGAAGTTTTATAAGGTAATAACTAAAGTTTATGTCCGTCCATCTTCAGTATTCTTAGCATTGTGCAAATATCTCTTACTACATTTTCATTTAACTAACAACGCCTACATAAGTTCATTGCAGGATCAGACTGAGCATTGCCTTATGGAATAAAGGTGGGAGATGTAAGGAGGAACTGACCTTTGGTACGTGTCTGGTCTTTTCAGAACAGAAGAACTTGGATTTTCTCAAAAAAAGAACAGGAGTACTTGTGGCACCTTAGAGACTAACAAATTTATTTGAGTATAAGCTTTTGTGGGCTATAGCCCACTTCATCAGATGCATAGAATGGAACATAGGAAGAAGATATATATATAGATATATATATATATACATACACACATACAGAGAACATGAAAAAGTGGAAGTAGCCATACCAACTGTAAGAGGCTAATTAATTAAGATGAGCTATTAACAGCAGGAGGAAAAAAAACTTTTGTAGTGATAATCAAGATGGCCCATTTTAGACAGTTGACAAGAAGGTGTGACGATACTTAACATGGGGAAATAGATTCAATATGTGTAATGACCCAGCCACTCCCAGTCTCTATTCAAACCCAAGTTAATGGTATCTAGTTTGCATATTAATTCAAGCTCAGCAGTTTCTCGTTGTAGTCTGTTTTTGAAGCTTTTCTGTTGCAAAATTGCCACCTTTAAGTCTGTTACTGAGTGACCAGAGAGGTTGAAGTGTTCTCCTACTGGTTTTTGAATGTTATGATTCCTGATGTCAGATTTGTGTCTATTTATTCTTTTGCGTAGAGACTGTCGGGTTTGGCCAGTGTACATGGCAGAGGGGCATTGTCATATCCAGGGACTGCCTTATCCAGGGATCCGCTTACTTAGTGTCAAGAGGGACTGGGCTTTCCAGGGGACTGTTTAAACCAGGGGTCTCAAACTCAGATGACCCCGAGGGCCGCATGAGGACTAGTGCATTGGCCCGAGGGCCGCATCACTGACCCCCCCCCTCCGCTGCCTCTGGCCCCGCCCCCACTCCACCCCTTCCAATTAGGCCCCGCCCCTGCCCCACCTCTTCCCACCCCTTCCCTGAAGTCCCCACCCCAACGCTGCCCCCAGGGGGTGCAGAAAGGGTGCAGGGTGCAGCGGGGACTGAGGGCACGGAGTTGAGGTGTGCAGGGTGCTCAGGGCAGGGAGTTGGTGTGTAGGGTACAAGAGGGGTGCAGCAGGGGGTCAGGGTGCAGCAGGTGGCTCAGGGCAGGGAGTGCAGGAGGGGTGTGGGATGCGGCAGGGGGCTCAGGGCAGGGAGTGCAGGAGGGGTGTGGGATGCGGCAGGGGGCTCAGGGCAGGGAGTGCAGGAGGGGTGTGGGATGCGGCAGGGGGCTAAGGGCAGGGAGTGCAGGAGTGGTGTGGGATGTGGCAGGGGGCTCAGGGCAGGGAGTTGGGGGTGCGGGATGTGGCAGGGGGCTCAGGGCAGGGAGTTGGGGTGTGGGATGTGGCAGGGGGCTCAGGGCAGGGAGTTGGGGTGCAGGCAGGGTGTGGGATGTGGCAGGGGGCTCAGGGCAGGGAGTTGGGGGTGCAGGCAGGGTGTGGGATGTGGCAGGGGGCTCAGGGCAGGGAGTTGGGGGTGCAGGAGGGGTTCAGGGTGTGAGCTCCAGCCTGGTGCCGCTTACCTAGAGCGGCTCCGGGGTGGCAGCAGTGCTCACTGGGGCCAAACACAGCACGCGAGCCGATTCTGAGTGGCACGCTGCCTGCCCGGTGAGGGGCGGAGGGGCCGGAAAGCGCCACGCTGGGGGAAGAAGGGGGAGGAGGGAAGCTTGGCTGCCGCAGGACCAAGCTTCTGCCTCCTGCCCCCGCAGGGGAGAGCGGTGGGGGGGGTCCCGGCCCCCCGCCCCACTCAGCCCCCCCGCCCACCACTCTCCCCTGCGGGGTCAGGAGGCAGAAGCTTGGTCCTGCGGCAGCCAAGCTCCCCCCTCCCCCGTTTCTCCCCACAACGTGGTGCATTCCGGCCCCTCCTCCTCCTCCCCCCTATCCCTGCCGGCGACGGCCCTTGCGAGGGGGAGCGGAGCGGCAGCGTGTTCCCTGCTCCGTAGAGGAGGCAGAGAGAGGTAGGGACGGGCCTTGGGGAAGGGGGTGAAACAGGGCATATCCCTCCCAGCCCCCTGCCATGAGCCGCTCAGGGCAGGGGGCTGGGAGCACCCCCACGAGCCGAGCACCCCAGCCTTCTGCCCTGCACCTCCCCACCCCAACACACCCAGCCCTCTGCCCTGCACCCCCCCCCACATCCCCAGCCCTCTGCCCTGACCTCCCCCCAACATCCAGCCTTCTGCCCTGCACCTCCACACACACCCCAGCCCTCTGCCCTGACCTCCCCCCAACACCCAGCCCTCTGCCCTGCACCCCCACACACACCCCCAGCCCTCTGCCCTGACCTCGAGTTGCTCAGCCTGCTGCAGGCCTAGGTGAACAGAACCCCAGGCTGGAAGCGGGCTGAGCAGGCTGGCGGCGTAAGATCAGCATTTTAATTTAATTTTAAAGGAAGCTTCTTAAACGTTTTGAAAACCTTGTTTACTTTACATACAACAATAGTTTAGTTATATAATATAGACTTATAGAGAGAGACCTTCTAAAAAACGTTAACATGTATTACCGGCACGCGAAACCTTAAATTAAAGTGAATAAATGAAGACTCGGCACAACACTTCTGAAAGGTTGCCTACCCCTGGATTAGAGTCACAGATGGCACTGAGTTAACTTCACTGTACAGTCTGTCCTGAAATGGAACCCACATTTTTGAGATCAAGGGGCATAACAGTGGGATTCCAAACAGATTGGCTAGATTTGGCCACTTTTCTTTTTCATGTGTGTGCCATTGCACTTCCTGGTCTCATTGGACATGGCCATTTACCCTTCCATTTGGATTGGACAGCCCAGCACTGACTCCACTAGGAACTGGCTGGACTCCACTAGGAATAATGCTCAAAAGCAAAGCTGGAGAAAGATGCAATTCCACTGACCACAATAAATGTGCACCCATTTACATCACCTGTGAATTTGGCTTAACATGCTGGACTTTGAATCAAATGGCCACCTAATGGTAATGACCTTTGGTCACTGTGGACTTAGCCAGGCCTGGAGCTGTTGGCCTATTTTTAATCAATCCTTTAGAATCACAAGGATAAACAACTTGAAGGCAGGACACATTTAAGAGATTCAGCTAATGGAAGAGTTGTCTTGTCAATTGTTCTCTTGAATATTTCCACCTAATAGCAAGTATCTTCCATTGTTTGAAGCTTCAGAATGTTGGAGTGTTTGTGCCAATCCAATGACATACTACAGGCTAATACTGATCTTAGAAAAAAGGAAGGTGTTAGGCCCAATGCATAAGGTCCCAATTCAACAAAACATGTTAAGTGCATGCTTAACTCTAGGCACAGACTTAAGTCCCACTGATAGGGCTTGAGTTTAAGTGTTTTGCTGAATCTGGGCTAAGAAAGGCAGAAATGTTAAGGGACACTTTGCCACGTTGATTTTTAAAACAATGGCAAAAGTTGACAATTAAAGATACCTTGATCAGGAAGCTCTTTACTTTCCTGCGAGTAGCCAGCAAAGTGCATTTCATCTTCCACATATGAGCTGGAGAAGATTTCAGTGCCACTTTCAGCAGCAGACCAATGATCATTCACCATCCAGTTTTGGTAAGGAATACAGCAATGATTGACAATAGATATCATTTAGCAGTGCCAGTAGCTGGATTTCTGAGCCCAGCCACATTGTGGTGACTCCTGGCCATGGCATCCCCACGTTGTCTAGTAACTGAATAGCCCTTCTGCCTCCAAGTACACAATATATTAATGAATTTTTATTGTTGGGCCCAAGCTACAAAGTCTGAATCTGAGCTCACTCAAACTTTGTTCAAATCTGGATTCTTGGTTCTCATCATACGGAAAAGAGCCAGACATGAAGTGAAGCTCTGGACACAAACTTGCTCAAAATGTGGGGTGTTCAAATCCAGGGTTTGACTCCAAACCCTCTCTAGTCTCAAACTATCCAAACAGAATTGTGACATTCAATAATTAAGATACGTTGCAGAACCATTTAACTAGGCAACAAATTCCTTTGCGAGAGCCATGAGCACTTACTTTATGACCTAGATAAAGCTCAATATGCTTTCCTTGGCTGGGAAATACATGTTCCCTGCTGGTATGGGTCACTGAACTCTAGATGTTAGAGAAGGAAATAAAGTAAGTCACTATATACAATTTATTCCTGCGGAATCTCAGTTCAGCAGGGGATCTGAGCATCGCTTCCCGTCAGCAATAACGATAATGGGTCCCACCTAATGAGCAGCCACTGAAATGAGCATAAGCATGACAGCAAATTAGCAATTACATAAATGACACTGTAAAGGAGGTGAACACATGAAATCAAAACCTCTCTGGGGTCATTGATTTCCAGTCGCACAGTCCTTAATGGAACAGTAGGTTGTTGCTCATCCTTTTCCAGCCTCATCACAGATCCTGAGGCTGCTCCGTAGAATGAAACTTCAAAAAAGGAAAATTGTCACTTTTTTCAAATTTAGTTTCCCCAGTGTAATTGTGAATAAGGAGGTGAGGGTGATAAAGCAGACCGGATGGCTCTAGGGGTTAATAATGGGGTATGGAGCCTTCCCCCTGCAGGCTGATTGTTCAATCACCCAGAGTCAGTAGTGACTGAAATCCATTACCATCTGTGGAAATTAAAAGAGTTGCTGGTCTCAGTCCAGTTCCTAAAGATCATGTGTCTGTCGCCACCACCACTGGTTCCAGTCTCAGCAAAGAGACCAAGCTCTGGCTGAACACTAGAAGTGGACCTTCCAGATCGGGGATAAGACACATTGGTGTGAGAAGCTGGCATTTCACTGTCCTTATTGCACCATTACACTGGGTGAAAGGAGGACTTCAGCCTCCAGGACTTCCAATCCACCATGAAAATCACTCTGGAAACAAAGACAGGGATGCAGCTCTATGTAAATCCAGGGTGGTATTTGGCATATTGGTTGCCTTTGTCCAGAGCAGGGGTTCTCAACCTGCGGCCCAATTAGCAAGGCCTCCGGGCTGCGTGGCAGGGTCTGGTTCCCAGCT
This sequence comes from Emys orbicularis, assembly GCF_028017835.1. NCBI lineage: Eukaryota > Metazoa > Chordata > Testudines > Emydidae > Emys > Emys orbicularis. Next base: position 160,711,043 of record NC_088685.1, on the reverse strand, counting down.
GCCTGGTGTTGCAGGGTCCAGGCTGCCCAGTGTGGCAGGGGCCCGGGGTCAGGGCTACCAGCCAGCCCCATGGGATCCAGGGACAGGGTGCCCGGCCCCACAGGGTCCGGGGCTGCCGGCCCTGTGGGGCCTGGGGTCCGGGACTGCCGGCCGGCAGGGTCCAGGGTCACCGGCTGGCCCCATGTGGTGGGGGACCAGGGCTGCTGGCCAGCCCCATAGGGCCTGGGGTCCAGGGTCCGGGGCTTCCGGCCAGCCCCGTGAGGTCTGGGGTTGGGGATACCGGCCCTGTGGGGCCCAGGTCAGTGTCGGGGACCTGCATGGGGTCCAGCAGGTTGGGGCTCCTGCATAGCGGGGTCCGGTGTCCCTGCCACTTGGCTCCCCGCCCAGGGCTCCACTCTTGGCCCCACTCTGTGGAGGGGTCTCTGTGCGAAAGATGCTGGGTATAGGGGTCTGTGGGATGGGGTTTGGGGGAGGGGGGCGCTATGGTTCTCAGCCTGCGGCCCAGGTAACACATTGTGGGCTCTGGGCCGCATATTTAGGTTGAGGTTGAGAACCACTGGTCCAGAAAAATTCATCCACCAAACAATGTATTTCCATAACCCTCTTCTCTAACGTATGCCATATATTTTCGCTGTGTTGCATAATCTAGCTCTCTAAAATGCTTTATGTATCATTTGTATGGAAAATAATTTTATATTACATTTGTGTTGCACTGCATGTACTTTAATTACTGCGGTATTGGAGTATATATCTGGATAGGCATTATCTAGTGGTTAGAGCAGAAGAGGAGGGATCAGGATTCCTGGGTTCTATTTCCAATTTCCCCACTGTCCTATTGTGCGTCCTTGTGCAAACCACTCAAGAGTAAATTTTTAAACTTGGGTGTCTAAAGTTAGGCCCTTTAATGAACATTTAGGTAGCTAAATAAGCGGCCTGTTTATTAACAGATTTCTGGACAGATGCAGCCAAGGCTAACCTCAGATGCCCTTGGACAATTATTTCTTATTTTTATTTGAATTTAGGACAAAATCCAATTAGTCTTTAAGCAAAACTTAGTAGTTATTAGTCACAGTGGAATGCTAAGATTTCTTATCAAGAATCCATAAATACAGGAACCCTGTAGAGATAAAAATATAGAGATTTGTTTAAAATGAATGGGGGTGGTATAATAACTAAGGCTGGGCAAATAATTCATAAAGCAAAAATTATCACTGCCCTTGGCAATTTGCCTGCAAACAGATCATGATTTTCTGGAATGAAGGAAATGATTTCAATGGAGCTACATCAGTTTACACCAGCAGTATGTATTTAGCTCTTCTACACACGTTCATAATGGAAATCCTGGCTGAGCTTTTGATATTTACATAGACTCCTCGGCTTAAGAGGAAGCACCTTTTGGTTTTGATAACCGGGGGTGTGGGGTGGAATAAGCCTCTAGGTTTCTGGGTCCAAATCGTGGTCACTTTTAAAGGCAATTTAGAATGAAATAGCTTGGAAGTGAAGTAAAGTGAGGAGAATTATGCTGACTAGCTCCTTATCAGGGAAACAACTGGTATAAATGATGCTGTAGTGGAGTGTAGTCTAATGAGAGATTAAGCCACATACTAGGCGATTGGCCCAAGTCCTGAGGGAGCATCCCACTGCTTGCCTGGATAGAACTGCAGAGATTCATTAAACAAAATCACGTACAGCCTTCACCAAATAAAAAGAGCCAATGTACAAAGAAGCAAAGAGAGCTCGGTTTTGGCTGCGCTACTGAAGCAAGGTCCTGACCACTGGTGTTTATTAAGATCAGATGGCATCTATATTTGCAAAAGGAAGTGTGTTAGAATTTTGCCAGGACCCCAGGACTCACTTGCACAATGACGTTCTCCCTCCCTAAATTCCATCTGTAGCTTCACTGGTAACATGTTGCTGAACCCTGTTTAAAAAGTTGCCATGTCGCATCCTAAAGGTGGTTGCATTTCTGTGGCAGGAGTCTGTAGATATAAGCATCATGGTCCTTCATCCAAAGCACATTGTAGTCAATGGAAGTTTTACCCTTCCCACCCTCCCATGCACTCATTGCCCATTATCAATAGTACCAGATAGACTGTCTACTCTCTTTAGTGCCCTAGCTCATTCTTCTTGCCTCTTCTCCTTCCACATTCAGAATGAGAAATGGAAGGTCTAACTGACTTTCTCTGCTTCATACCTTGTGCTCATGGAGGTCCAGCCGCCCCAGTACCTTTTGGTGGCCATGATGGGTAAATAAGAATGCCAAGACAGCCGGGGCATACAAGCCAATTGTCTGGCACACTAGCAGCATCTGCTAGTTAAGAGAAGACTGAGAGGGGACATGATAGCAGTCTTCAGGTATCTAAAAGGGTGTCATAAGGAGGTGGGAGAAAACTTGTTCATCTTAGCCTCTAAGGATAGAACAAGAAGTAATGGGCTTAAACTGTATCAAAGGAGGTTTAGGTTGGACATTAGGAAAAAGTTCCTAACTGTCAGGGTGGTTAAACACTGGAATAAATTGCCTAGGGAGGTTGTGGAATCTCCATCTCTGGAGATATTTAAGAGTAGGTTAGATAAATGTCTATCAGGGATGGTCTAGACAGTATTTGGTCCTGCCATGAGGGCAGGGGACTGGACTCGATGACCTCTCGAGGTCCCTTCCAGTCCTAGAGTCTATGAATCTATAAAGCAAATCAGTCATAGTGGACTGGAGCAGGGATGTGCCCCTGACCATGATTCAGTGATTGCTTTTGGCTCATCTTGGCAAAAAGTCTGATCTGAGAGTGGATCTGGGGATTAGGTTCAGGACAATCTCTAATGTTAACTCCCCTTCTCACCTTCTGATCCTGGCTACAGTTGGCTTTATGTATATTTGAGAAACTGAATATTTCTTATTCTCTTTCCTCCCTTCTCCTGATTCAAGCTTGCAAATGTGTATCCATGCTGCTACTTCCTCATTCACATCAATTTTTTTTTTTTTTTTTTTTACTAGTGGCATCCACACAAGAGGTCATTAGAGGCCACATTGCAGGTGGTGAAGAGGGAGACAGTCACCAATGCTTAAGGAGTGTCATGAGCAGAAAGAATTGGGTGAGCTTTGGTTTCCCGATGTTGAAGCTCACAGGACATTGGGTAGAGTCCACACACAACTTAACCAGGTTAAATTCCCTGCTCTGCTACAGATTTCCTGTATGACCTTGGGCAAGTTATAGGAAACCAGACTGCATCAGACCTAAAATCTAGTATTCCATCTCTGACAGTGGCCAGCTTCAGAGGAAGACTTAAGAAAGCTGAGGTGGGACGATCTATTAGGTCTCATCCTGATCTCTAATGGTTAGAGCTTCTTAAGCCCTGAAGCACAAGCTTTAAATATCCCATCCAAAATTCGTAATTTATGATAACTCCAGATAATCTTGATATATGTGTCCAATCCCTTTTTGAATCTTAAATTCTTGGTCTCAATTGCTGCCTGTGGCAGTGAGTTTCAAGGATTAATTATATATAGAAGGAAATATTTTTTCACCCAATCAGTTTTGTATTCCCCACCTTTTAATTTCATTGAATGTCCCTCTGCTTATGTGTGCCTCCGCTCCCAAACATGTAAAATGGAGATAATAGCACCTCCCTACTTCATTGGTGATTAAAGATCATGAGGGGATTAGATACTATGGAAGGGGAGAGGCTTAGAAGTGTGATAGTGTGACATTCTATACCTTGGAGGAGAGTACTGTAACCCCCATATTCCTCATTTTCATATAATAGTGATCTTACATATAAAGCATGCCTTGTAAGGTATCGGGAAAGGTTATGATCTTCTGAAAGTCATTTCTCTATCCATATAGGTGTATCATTAATGCATATGAAGTTATGAGAATTGTTTTGTATGGTAGTCACTAAAACATGCTGTAAGTTGGGAAATCAGCCAGATATTAGCTCCCCAGAGGCAACAGCAAGGAAAGTAACCAACGCCTGGGTGGGGTGTCAAACAACCCATCAACAGCCATTGTCCAGCAAGGGAGCTACAATGCAATGATTCACCTGCATGAGGCCACACCAGGGGAATTGCTCAACCTTGCCTGGAGAGATTCAGCCATGCCTCCCAGACATTCCTAGACTTGTGCTCCCCAAGCACATGGACTGAGGGTATAAAACAGACAGAGTGGACACATACTGGGTCCTTCTCCTGCCCCCACCTTCTCTGCAAGCAACTAAGACACTGAGAAGAAGACACGACTCCAACAGAGGAGATTGGCCCAGGTTTAAGGAACAAATCTGTATATTAAGGGCTGCAATATCCAGTGGGGTGAGAAAAACTGCTTAATCCAGTTGCTGCCCAGTCTACAAGGATTGAAAGTTTAGACTGTGTGCTTATATTGTATTTCTTTTGGTAACTAACTCTGACTTTCTGCCTGTCGCTTAATATCACTTAAAATCTATCTGTGTAGTTAATAAATTTGTTTGTTTATTCTACCTGAAGCAGTGCGTTTGGTTTGAAGAATGTCAGAGACTCCCCTTGGGATAACAAGCCTGCTACATATTAATTTATTTGTTAAATTGACAAACTCGTATAAGCTTGCAGCGTCCAGGGGGGAAACTGGACACTGCAAGATGTCAAGTATCAGAGGGGTAGCCGTGTTAGTCTGAATCTGTAAAAAGCAACAGAGGGTCCTGTGGCACCTTTAAGACTAACAGAAGTATTGGGAGCATAAGCTTTCGTGGGTAAGAACCTCACTTCTTCAGATGCAAGTAATGGAAATCTCCAGAGGCAGGTATAAATCAGTGTGGAGATAACGAGGTTAGTTCAATCAGGGAGGGTGAGGTGCTCTGCTAGCAGTAGAGGTGTGAACACCAAGGGAGGAGAAACTGCTTCTGTAGTTGGATAGCCATTCACAGTCTTTGTTTAATCCTGATCTGATGGTGTCAAATTTGCAAATGAACTGGAGCTCAGCAGTTTCTCTTTGGAGTCTGGTCCTGAAGTTTTTTTGCTGTAAGATGGCTACCTTAACATCTGCTATTGTGTGGCCAGGGAGGTTAAAGTGTTCTCCTACAAAAACCTATAGGAGAACACATACATATGGAGCATATACAAAAACCTGTAGGAGAACACTTTAACCTCCCTGGCCACACAATAGCAGATGTTAAGGTAGCCATCTTACAGCAAAAAAACTTCAGGACCAGACTCCAAAGAGAAACTGCTGAGCTCCAGTTCATTTGCAAATTTGACACCATCAGATCAGGATTAAACAAAGACTGTGAATGGCTATCCAACTACAGAAGCAGTTTCTCCTCCCTTGGTGTTCACACCTCTACTGCTAGCAGAGCACCTCACCCTCCCTGATTGAACTAACCTCGTTATCTCCACACTGATTTATACCTGCCTCTGGAGATTTCCATTACTTGCATCTGAAGAAGTGAGGTTCTTACCCACGAAAGCTTATGCTCCCAATACTTCTGTTAGTCTTAAAGGTGCCACAGGACCCTCTGTTGCTTTTTACTGCAAGATGGAGGTTCCTAGGGTTGTGTCTGGGGCTGGAGATATTGGCTAGTGTCACTTGGTTGCACAATCCAAGGAGCCTCTAGCATGTAAGGTGTTGTGCATGAACAGCCCAGGAGTGGGGGTTCTCACAGCAGAACAGGGTAAGGCTGACTCCCAGAGTCAAGGATTGGAGTTATCTATCAGATCACTGGTCCGGATAACACCAGAGCGGAACGTCAGCGATAGCTTTGCTTGAGCCGGTGTTATTGACTGCAATGGAAGTTCCTTGTACTCAAAGGCTGCACAATCATCCCCCCACCCTGGATGTGTAACTGACGCCACTGTTTACATCATCAATGAACCCGCTTAACCCAGACTGCAGGGTTAAGCCTTCAGTTGAGAAATTTGAGATGCTTTTGCACCCACACCACCCACCTCCAACTCCATCTCCTCCAACATCTTTCTCCCCCCACATCAGGAAGGCAGAAAGAAACGGGCTGCAGGCGGGAGGAGCTGTCAGAGCTGTTTCTTGGTGCTTTCTGAGCTGGTCTGTAATGCAGAATTTCCAGTGATTGAGGAGGACGGAGTCTATTCTTAAGGGTGAAATTCACCCCTGTCCAAAGGGTCAACAAAAAGCTTGAGCATCATGTAAGTCGGACTTACATTCTTTTCAGGTCTGTATATGTTATTTATTGCAGGAAGGAGGGGCTACCAGAAGAGTGTATTTTTTACCAGAGTTTTAGAGTCAAGGTCCTCCCAGAGCGAGGACAGGCGCACCAGTTTATTAAGTGTACAAATCAAACTAAATATAGACATTTAAGTGTGGTAGTGCACATCCAGCCCCAGTTCACCACCAGTTGATTAAAGGCCCCAATTATACAACCCTTACTCACAGGAGTAGTCCCATTGAGATCATTTGGACTATTCCCATGAGTAAAGAAGTCAGGATCAGGCCCTAGGTGGCTGCTATCTACTGTTAAATGCCTAATTGGTGGCACTGCCTGCAAAATCCATGGCACTGCGAGGGCTGAGAGAGAGAATGAGGCAGCAGTGAAGAGAGGATAACTTGTCAGTGAACTTGTTTGATCCTCCCACTAAAATGAGTTTATATTTTAAAAAATCTCAACCAGGAACCTGTCAAGCTACCTAAGAAGAAAGAGTAGGTAAGGGAAACTCTTCTCCAGTGACTCATCCAGGCATGAGAGAGAACAGTTCTGACTCTCCTTCAGGCTACAAGCAGTAATGTCTCACTTCTATCAGATGCTCAGCTGGGTGGAAATGCTGGAGGAAGGCCGCTTTCCCCACATCATAACTTGAGCCCCAAAGCAACCTGGCAGAGCCTGGTTGCTATGACTCTGAAGACACTGTCAGAATAGCACAAGTGGAAGGGCTGAGCTTTGTGTCATTAAGAAAAGCCACTGTTCTTTACTATAGGCCTGTTAGGGCCTGATTCTCCTCTCATTCAAACCAAAAGGATACAACAGGAGGAATTATGCGAGTTTGACCCTTGTCCCATAATTCCCCTGGCCTCCAGGAGGTATCCCACAATCCAATGAAAAAATTGCCCAGAATGCTGTTATACCAGTATAAGATCTGGTCTACAATTAAAACTTAAGTTGACGTAGCTACGATTCTCAGGGGTATGAAAAATCTACACTCCTAAGCACCGTACATATGTTGATTTACATCCTGGTGTAGACGCAGCGAAGCTGATGGAAGAATGCTTCCAGTGACCTAGCTACTGTCACTTGGGGAGGTGGAGTTCCTACAGAGGTGGAAAAATCCTCTCTGTCACTATAGACTGCATCTATACAACAGGTGCCCTAGCCATGCCACTGTAGCACCCCTAGTATAGACATGGGTGTGAACTTAAAGTGCTATAGTTATACTGCTGTAACTCCCTATGTGGACACTCTTATTCCAGGATAAAAGGGCCCTTTCCCAGTTTAGTTTGTCACTTTGGCCGTGGCTACACTCAAAACTCCAAAGCGCTGCCGCGGGAGCGCTCCTGCGGCAGCGCTTTGAAGTGCGAGTGTAGCTGCAGGTACTCCACCTCCACGAGGGGATTAGCTTACAGTGCTGGGAGCGGCTCCCAGCACTGGGGCACTGTTTACACTGGCGCTTTACAGCGCTGTAACTTGCTGCACTCAGGGGGGTGTTTTTTCACAGAAAAAGTTGCAGCGCTGTAAAGCGCCAGTGTAGCCATAGCCTTTGAAAGTGACTTATTCCAGAATAAGTGTGTCCAAACAGGGAGTTATACTGGTATAACTATAGCAGTGTAACTGTACTGGTGCTGGTATAACTAAGGGCACATCTTCACTAGCAACGTTAAAGCGAGGGGCATGGCTCCCAGCGCTGGTGCACTGTCTACAGTGGCACTTTACAGCGCTGAAACGTGCAGCGCTCAGGGGAGTGTTTTTTCACACCACTGAGTGAGAAACTTGCAGCGCTGTAAAGTGCCAGTGTAGACAAGCCCTTATACTGTGTAGACAAGCCATGAGCATCAGCCGATATGGCTACACTGCAATTACAGGTGTGAATGCAGCATGTGTACACATACCCAAGCTAGATTTGAGCTAATTAGCTTGAATAACAATAGGATGAGAACCTGTCGGCTTGTCCTGTGCTCAGTCCTTTAAATAATGCTGCATGTCTTCAGAGAGACAACGGCCACGGGGTTGGGGGAAGCACTAATTATAGCAATGAGCTTCTCACTGACTGGCAGCCCTAAGGTGTCTAGAGAAGAAACAACAGGGTATTTTCAGAGGATTGAAACCTTATTCTTTTCTGGTTTACTTCTCTGTTCGAAGTGCCTCAGGAGCGAGATGGTGACACATTTCTTGAAATTGCAAGAAGGCACCATTAGACTACGGAATAATCTCCCAAAGGATGTGGTGAAAGCCCCATTGCTTGACACATTTAAAGCTAGATAGGACAAAAGCCATGGGGAATACATTGTAGGGGACAACCGTGCTCTGGCTCCTGGTGGGTCTTTTCCATCTCTCTTTTCTATGAGTCTACTGTATCATACACATGAATGAGACTTAGTTTGTGTGTAGCTAGGGCCATCTAGTGCATAACAATGCAATTTTTCCCCTACCTAAATATAACATATTCAAAATATGCTAGTATCAAAAATTCTTTCCTTTCGGGTTCTGTGCTAATGAATACAGTTGAACACTGATTTTTATGAACTAACTGGGGAATGAGGAGTCCGTAAAAGTTAACATCTCCAAATTACAACAGGTACAGTGCATAAGCTAATTTGTTAATCTTTCAATGATAATGTACATAATGAATGATAATAAATGTTCAGTGTGCCTCTTACAGTCTTGTCTGTTTGTGTGTACATAGTGTTCCTGTAGCCACCCATGTTTTGAGTGTGTATGCCCTCTGCTGAAGTATACACGCATGCACCTTGTTGATCGAGGGATATGATTTTTTTTTCCCATCAGGAAAAATGATTCATATAACCATTCACTCATAAGAGCAGGGTTCTGCGTAAATCTAATCAAATTAAATGATATTTTGTGTTAGATACTGTTCTTAAGACGTTGCCTGTATTCCTGTTGAACGTCTGAATTCCTCAGAGAAGGAGAATACAAAGTTTGGGGGTACATTTTAAAACCTTGGACTATATGTTCTTCCTCTGATCCCACTGTGCTACTCGCATTGATAGCTGTGACCTGCATGAACCGCACAATGGACTAAACATAATGCTTTATCTCTAGACCAACAATATCTGGTTCAAGAATCACTGAAGAAGTAATTTTAAAATGCTGGTCAGTGTTTTAGAATAAATTCAACTGTCACTTCTCCCTTTTCCCAAGCAGATACTGACCCACTTCCCTAAGCTGATATTAGGTGGTGCTGCCTGCTGGTAGAGATGTGAACCTAACATCCTGACTGCTTGTGATTATCAAAGACTTTAGGCACTTTTTTCAAGAGCTGTATTGTTAGCCCTGGTGTTCTGCTAAGATGGAGGGTCAGATCATCTGGCAAGCTTTAGGCCCATGTAAATGCCTTAAGATATAGGGCTTGCCTACACTAGAGGTTATGTCTGCATAACTTCTGTTGCTCAGGTGTGTGACTAAGCCATCCCTGAGCGATGTAAGTTACACCAACCTAAGCACCAGTGTGGACAGTGCTATGTTGGCGGGAGAGCTTCTCCCACTGACATAGCTACTGCCTCTCATGGAGGTGGTTTTATTATGCAGATGGGAGAGCTCTCTTGGTGCAGCTGCACCGCTATAGCACTTCTAATGTAGACTAGCCCATAGATTCCCCCTTACCCAAGAGGAGACAGCAAACCACACCCCGAAATTTTCTATTCTTCCTCCCACCCAACACACCATCTAAACCTTCATCTCATGGGTGTTTACACAGCAGGGGTTAGCGTGCATGTGGGTGACTACATTCTCACCATACGTACCATTTCAATTGCAAATCATAGTCTTCACTTCCTGCCCTGCTGTTGAATAGTGTTGCCATGTGCAACTAATCCGCTTTTCAATTTCACCAGCAGGTGATGCCATTCTTTTTTCTATATAATACTTTCAGCATTCATTTATACACCTTCAGAGCACCGTACAGACACCAACTAACTAATCCTTACCGTACTCCAAAGTGGCAGGCAAGTATCATCATCCCCATTTGATGATGTGGAAATTTAGATGGATAGATTAAGTGACTTGCAGAAGGCCATGGAGGGAGTCAATTAAGGTGACTAGATAGCAAGTATGAAAAATTGGGACGAGGGTGGGGAGTAATAGGCACCTATATAAGACAAAGCCCAGAATATTGGGACTGTCCCTATAAAATTGGGACATCTGGTCAACCTAGAGTCAATGTCAGTCACTAGTTCCTGGTTCAAGTTACATGACCACACTGCCTGTGTCTGTACAGAGTTTCTGAAGTTCTTGAGGATCCTTTTGAATAAAAGGTGTTACACAGATGGGAAAAAAGGTCACGGAACTTGGCATCAAACTATAGGCATTAAACTGAGCCCTACTTCCTTAGCAAGTCAATGATGAATTTTATCAGAGTTTTACATGCAAGAATTTACATACCTACATTTTTAGGTCTCCTACAGAAATTGTAACATGTCTCTTGTTTAGAGCATCCCAGACTTCCAGAGAGGAAAAAGATCACATTCCTCAGACATGGCGGTGCCAATGGCCTTTGCAGGACTGCACCAAAATTGCATATGAAAATATACATAAAATTCTATCAAAACAAGGTCCTGGTGCTGTACCATTAAAGTCAGTGGGTGCTTTGCCATTGACTTCAATGAGCCACAGTTACAGTTGGATGAAATTCCTCAAATTTTTAAATTCAAAATTTGAAACAACATCTGGAAAATTTTCAGTAACATTTCCACAAATTATTTCCTTATTGCTTGACCAGCTCTATACCTCAGCAACCTATTTTGAATTTTCAAAATTTTGAAAAGAAGGAGTGAAACTTCTACAAAATTGTCTTGAAATTTTCCCTTCCGCGAACACACACACTCTCCCTCCGCCTCCCAACCAGCTCTCCCCCTGACCCTAATATTTGCTTGTATTGTATCTTCCTTGATGGAGGACTAGACTTGCTTCCTAGCTGAGTTCATCAACACTAAACTTGTTGATCATATAACCCTGCAGTTATAAGAAGAGGATTTTCAGACTGTGGGGAAAGTGTTTGGGCCACAGTTTGGGCACTCCTAGTGGAAGTTTGTGTAATTAATCTCCAAATGTTAACAGATGAAAGGTAACAGCTTGAGGTTAGCTATTCTCAAGTACCATTGTTACTAATCATCCATACATACCATATATAGAACACCAGCAGGACTCAAACAGCTTGGCCAGCAACAAATGTGTCAACAGAGACTCTGGTTTTATGGCTCATTACAACAATTCATAACACATCCCACTGCCTGCTAACCCTGAATTGACCACTTAATTTTAAGTGGACTCCCACACCACGTGTTAACCCCTTGTGTTTAACAGTCTGTCCCAATTTGTATTTAGCTCAAACACTCTGGTTTCCCCAGACCTGAACAAGAGCTCTGTGAAGTTTGAAAGCTTGTTCCTTCCACCACTCATCTACCTTGTTTCGCTCATATCCTGGGACCAACACGGCCACAACAACACAGCAAACAAATGTATTATTGTCATGTAATGACATTTCCCAGAGTAAAGACCTGCTTATGGACTCATCGAGATCTGAAATGTCTGGCTTTACAAGCTAACATGCCCAGAATCTCCTATTGTTTCTAGTCTGTATTTGTTTCTGATCAGAAGCTGGGATAAAGACAGTTGTTCTTTTGGATTTATATAGGTATTGATCAGTCTTTTTATTTTTCTTCCAGCACTTGAACACAAATAACGCATAGATTATGAGCAAAATTCACTATTGCTGTAAGCAGACAAACCTGTGAAATAATGGATTTCTCCAGTTTACTGTAACAGTATATTTTGGCTTGGTTACTGAAACCTGGTGTAGCAGGGTGGACACCTGCTCCTGCCTGGAAGGGCCTGAGATAGCCTAGGGAGCAGGCAGCGTGAAGGCTGATCTGATTGGGGGAAGTGGCTGCAGCTGGGGCCATGCCCCAAACAGACTCAGCAGGGCCTATAAAGGCAGGGAGCCAGGACCTCAGGCCAAAGTCTCTCTCTGCCTTCAGAGAGAGAAGGGCCTGGCTGTAGGGAGCTAGACACAGAATACCTGGGTGGAGCAGGGCTGGGGAAAAGGCTGAGGAGCTCCAGCCTGGAAAGCCCCAGGCTGTGGCCTAGCATAAGGCCAACAGGTACTGGGGGGGTTGCAGAGGACAGCCCAGGGCTAGGCTAAGGCAGCAGGTCCAAACCCCGCTTGCCAGTGATGAGTGGCCTATACTGCAGTCTGCCCCAGGAAGTGGGGGCTAGTTGGTGACTGGCAGTGGCCTAGTACTGAGGCAAGGTGGGGATAGTGGGTGGGGGTTCCCCAGGGAGGGGAGACCCAGATCTGTGGGGTACTGCTGGGGGCAGCATCCCAGTAATAGGGGCACCGGGTCCTGGAAGGGACATGGGGCGGGGGCTAGAAGAGGACAGGCGGATCACCGGCCTGCAGAGGGCGCTCCAGATGCTGGATGAGCTGATTCCCCGAAGCAACCAGTAGGGGGTGCCGCAGGGGTGAGTCTGACCTCTTATACCTGGTCTACACTAGAAAATTAGGTCAGATTAACTAAATCCCTTGAGGTGTGAAAAATCCACACCCCTGAGCAGCATAGTTAAGCCAACCTAACCTCCAGCGTAGACACTACTAAGTTGACAGAAGAATTCTTCTGTTGACCTACCTATCACCTCTCGTGGAGGTGGCATATCTACAGCAATGGAAGAACCCCTCCCATTGGCATAGGCAGCATCTATACTGAAGTGGTGCGCATTTCAAGTGTAGACAAGCTCTGAGAAATCCACAACTACCACATAAAATTCTCACTCATGCTGCAGCTGCCATTGTCAGACCATATTCTGAGACAGGTCTGAATGATGCAGAACATATAAATGGCTGTCTAAATGAGTTGGCAGCATATGTCTTCTTGGTAGAGGGCACTGCTCCCCTCCAAATTTGACTTTGCCTCACCCCCTCCCGTGCCATGAATAAACAGGAAAAAATAACAGGAGTACTTGTGGCACCTTAGAGACTAACACATTTATTTGAGCATAAGATTTCTTGGGCTACAGCCCACTTTATCGGATGCATAGAATGGAACATATAGTGAGGAGATATATACACAGAGAACATGAAAAGGTGGGAGTTGTCCTATTAACTCTAAGAGGCTAATTAATTAAGAGAAAAAACTTTTGTAGTGATAATCAAGATGGCCCATTGTCAAACTGTCTGTAATGGGCTAAGAGCAGGCAGAATAAATCTCTGAGGACAGGAAAGGTACAGTCGCCCAGTGGATGGGAATGCTAGTGAGCAGGTGCTCTAGGGGCATCCGTGGGAGCATGGCAGGCAACAGACCTGTCGTCACTTACATATAGCCCCCCAACCTGAAGCAAATACTCGCCAGCAACCACACACCACTGAACAAAAACACTGACCCAGGAACCTATCCTTGCAACAAAGCCTGATGCCAACTCTGTCCACATCTATTCAAGTGACATCATCATAGGACCTAATCACATCAGCCACGCCATCAGGGGCTCGTTCACCTGCACACCTACCAATGTGATATATGCCATCATGTGCCAGCAATGCTCCTCTGCCATGTACATTGGCCAAACCGGACAGTCTCTATGCAAAAGAATAAATGGACACAAATTTGACATCAGGAATCATAACATTCAAAAACCAGTAGGAGAACACTTCAGCCTCTCTGGCCACTCAGTAATAGACCTAAAGGTGGCAATTTTGCAACAGAAAAGCTTCAAAAACAGACTCCAATGAGAAACTGCTGAACTTGAATTAATATGCAAATTAGACACTATCAATTTAGGCTTGAATAGAGACTGGGAATGGCTGAGCCATTACACACATTGAATCTATTTCCCCATGTTAAGTATTCTCACACCTCTTGTCAAACTGTCTGTAATGGGCTATCTTGATTATCACTACAAAAGTTTTCTCTTAATTAATTAGCCTCTTAGAGTTGGTAGGACAACTCCCACCTTTTCATGTTCTCTGTATGTATATATCTATCTCCTCACTATATGTTCCATTCTATGCATCCGATGAAGTGGGCTGTAGCCCACAAAAGCTTATGCTCAAATAAATGTTAGTCTCTAAAGTGCCACAAGTACTCCTGTTCTTTTTGCGGATACAGACTAACACGGCTGCTACTCTGAAACAGGAAAAAATAAGTATCTTGTTCTTCCTGGGTGGCTGTTTCTCCTTTCTGCTGCCTGTCTACAGCACCACTGCTGTTTCCAGAGCTCCCACTCCCCAGAACTTCCATCTGTTGTCTGCCTACTGCATCAATGATGTCCCCAGAGTGCTTGCACCTCAGATCTTCCACCCACAGAACCTCTAATGTCCCCAGAGCTGCTGTTCTCTATAGAGCTTTCATCTGTTGCCTGCCATGCTCCCACAGATGCCCCTAGAGCACCTGCTCACTAGCATTCCCATCCACTGGGTGATTGTACCTTTCCTGTCCTCAGAGATTTATTCTGCCTGCTCTTGGCCCATTGTACCACAAATATCTCTTGAATTCCAAGTCCCCACTGCATCTATTCATCTATCTCGACCCTTCTGTTCAAGCTGTGACAGATATTGCAACCACATGCAATATCTTTGGAGACCATATTGTATTAAATGTATGTATCATTGTAGCCCAGGGATTGTATGAAACTCCAGGAAGGAGAGTTATCACAGCTCCTCCAGGAACCAAAAACAGTCGGGGGGGGGGGGGGGGGGGGGAATTACAATGAATTGCTTAGGCTGTAAACACCTCTAGAGAGAGACCACACCCTGGGGAGGTTTGCATGTAATTGTTCAAGCTGGGTTTTCCTGAGACCAAAGAACAAAGTAAGGGCTTTTGATATCAAAAGGCTAGGTTTAACTGGCTCAGGGCCTTCTTTCTCATCCACCAAGTGGACAGGACCTTCTGTCCCAGTGGGGGGCCCCACCTCTTACAGAAGGGTTGGAAAGACCTTGGCCTACTAAGGGCCCCATAAGACTGATGGGTGACCTCTGGGAAGCTTTTAGCATTAATATAGAATATTTTATTATGTTTTATATGTAACTGATTTATATGTTTTATCTGTAATGCTTTTACCTTAGGAATACAGGTGCTTGTTAAGAAGGAGCTGTGTTAACTTGTAACTGCTGGCAATATGCAGTTCACAGCCCTTGGAGAGAAAGCGAAGCACAGGTGCTGGCTTTTAGGCAGACTGGCTTGTTGGGGATATCATAATGTAGGCAGGAAACTGTACAGCCTTAAAACCCCTGGTGAGAAGGGAGAGACATGGGTCTTCACCCAAGACAGGTGACAACTGGGAGCTGGAAACATTAAGTAGGTGCCCTCGAGGAATCACGGACTGGGGAATACAGGTACAGTTACTCTGACACTGTGACACAAACCACTTACAGATGGTCCTTCTCAGTTATGCCCTGAACACTTGTATGTTGTTTGCCATTGTGCTTCAAGAGAAGAGCTAGGCTCTGTTCTTCTTTAAAGGAAGAGTGCCATGACTTATTAGACACACTTAGCATCTGATGAACACCCAGTTGCAAGTAACTAGGCAAATCTGTGTTTGTGCTAGAGACCGGAGAATGAGAGCTGATAACTGGTGATGACCCAAAGGATGGAAACTGCTGACTTGTACAGTACAGTTTCACACACAACTTGAAGTAATGGCCCTTTTGGCAGCTACTGGATTTTATGGCTATGTCTGCAGCTTTACAAGCTATGTTATCTTCTCAGATCACAAAGCAGTCAATGTTTGGATAGCTGCCTTTGAAACCTCATATATTTTTATTTTATTACTGAAGCATTTTAGAGCACTCAAAGCACTTTGATTCTGCAGCAGTCCTGTATAGCTCCTGGGTGTTGGATGAATACCAAATGACAATATTTCCTCTCTTCCATAATATATGCATTCTGGAATTTGCTTTTTGTGTAAAGTTCTTGGTAAATAGGTCAATATCTACTGAATATAGGTCACCTTATCAGCTAAATCATGTTTCTGCACCTTTGGCAACTGAATCCCTTCCCAGAAGTATACTGAACATACAGTGCCATATGAGGTTTCTGTGACGTAAAGCTTAGGGACATTTAATAAAATAATGCTGTAGTGTACTGTGAAGGGCAGAAATCATATATAAATTTAACTTCAACAGCAAAGTACTGCAGTAGAACCCCGATTTTACGAACACTGATGTTATGAACAACCGGTTACATAAATCATTTTTCCTGGTGGAAAAAAAACTGTATCCCTCAATCAAGAAGCTACACATATGTACTTGGCAGTGAGCAGAAGGCATGTGCACTCAGAGCAGAGGTGTATTATTTCACCAGTGGCTACAGGTACACTATGTTCATATAAGATTGTAAGATACACTGCATACATTTGTTTCCATTCAATATGTACATTGTCATTGAATGATTAGCACATTAAGTTATGCACTGTACCTACTGTAATTTTGAAATGTTCAATGTTATGAACTTTTTGATTTTTTGAACACTGCTCCGCAATCCCCAATTAGTTTGTGACATTGGGATTCTTCTGTAATGATCTCAGTCACGATGGAATTTACAGCAAGTTATATAAGTTACATACTGACCTAATTAACATTGACTGTACATGCAGGTGTCAACAACAGAGATCAAACCTGGGAGCTTCAGCAACCTTGCTAATTAGGGAGAATGCTAAGATTCTAGTCTGTGCCCAGAAGGATAAGGATGACCTGTGCATTCACTACAGAGCCACTATATTGCAAGTGGACATTACCTGAGTTAAACTGAAAGATCTGTCATACAAGTCATCTGAGACTACAGGATTTTGTCCATTCACATCTGCACTCAAGTGACTTTCTGTGATCTAGTCTGGCATTTACACACAGAGAGAGATCACACGGTCAGATTATGCTCCTGAGATATATGGACAGAAGTGGCTCACGACCTGCAGATCTCCCCTGAATTCTGTGGAGGTTAAAGTTAACATCAACACACCACTAGGCAGCTCAGAGAGAGCTCTCTGCAGGTTTAGGTTCCATATGGGAAAAGGAAGCTGAGAATGGGCGCATGGGTCATGCCTGATTCCAGGACACACATACTCCATCCAACTTGCTGTCTGGCTCTGATGAGTTTCACAGACTGTATTAACTTTTCTGTGGTCCCCTCAGCAGTGCAGAACTCCCCCTTTAAGAAGAATGGGGGAACAGCTGTAGCCATTGGGACCATGCTGGCAGGGAGCTGGGAGAGGGGCTTTGGTTCCCTAAAGCCACTCATGTAGAAGCACAAAGCCGTGATGTGGATGCCACTGGTCTCCTGTGGGATCATATGGACAACGGGGACTGGTAAGGTGTGGGACACCTTGGAACCCAGTGGAATTTTCCTCCTCCTGTACGTTTTACCCCAGGATGGGCTTTCTGGGCCAGTTATAATGGCACAACTATGCAGTGGTCAAGCAGATAAGGATATGAACAGCCTCAACTGCCTCTAACTTCAAGGTTAAACCTCTCTAGAGCCTGGAAGTGAGCAGACGGGCAATGGGCTGTCCTGACAGGTGCCTCACTAGATGCCAGCAGACGTTCCCCACCCTTGGGTGCCCCTGGGCTGCAACGACTCGCTTAGCAGCGCCATCGGTGGGGACTGTCAGCAGCAGCCCCGCCAATGGGCGGTATATGCCGGGGACCGCCCTCCCCCACTATACTGCGCGGCTCGGGCAGGGGACGCCACGTGACACCCTCTCTTCCCCCCCCCCCACCGCGCCTCGGGGTACATCCTTCCTCCCATTGATACACTGTAGCGAGCCGGAACGTCCCGAGCCCTGCCAGGCAGCCTCAATCGATCACCGAACGCCGGCTCGGGCGGCTGGGCTGAGGCCGGGTGGATCGCGCGGCACTCGGCTAGCGCGCCGGGCGGGAGGCGCGGCGGCGGCTGTGGGGCGGTCGGTCGGTGGCTCTCGGCGCTGCTGTTGCTGCGGCGCTGTCGGCTTCCCGCGAGTCCCCTGCCCGCGCCCCCGGCCGCCATGGCGGAGCCGGCGGACAAGCTGTACCGGGCCGAGTACGCCAAGAGCGGCCGGGCCTCGTGCAAGAAATGCGGGGAGAGCATCGCCAAGGACTCGCTGCGCCTGGCCATCATGGTGCAGGTACCGCGTGGGCACGGGAGCCGGCCCCGCCCACGGGCCCCGCGGCTGCCGCGCCGCCTTCCTTGCAACCCCCGGGGGCCGTGCGGAGCGGCCCCGGCAGCTAGGCCGGCGGCCACGTGTTGTTTTCAGCCGGTGGCCTGGGCCAAGTGTCCGCCCCATTCCTTCCCCTCTGGCAGCGCCGGTTGCGACACGCGCCGGGCTAGCGCAGCTCTTGGCGGCACGCGTTTGGTTTCGTGGCGCGGCACTGCTGCAGCCCGCGGGGCTGGCCCTCCCCGGCACGGCGCTGTGCAGCTCTGGCAGCGGGGATGGGGGTGGCTAGATTTGTGCGGGTTCTGAGTCCGTTCGCCCCGACTTGTCCTCAGACATCATTGTGGCAGGGATTTGTGTCCACGGGCCAGATGGCGTCTCCCTGGGATTTTTGGGGCCGCTGGGGAGAATTTGGACTCGAATCTGAAGGAGTTGCGGCAGGGTAGTGTTTGCTCAAGTGCGGGGAGTCGGTAGCGTGTGTATGGGCCTGCTTTTGCAAGCTAGCTTCAGTGAAACACATATGCTCCTAAGAAGGGGACGTTGATGTGGTATTTGATCTTGCACATCAGACAGAAAATATGACTTGATCGCCCACTACCCTTACTAGGGTGCATTCGAAGTGCATCGGCTGAAATGAGCAAGAATGCGATATGAAAGGCAGACAACTTATTAAAATCTCGCAAATTATTGCGTTGTCACAGCTTTATCTTGCTGTGTTTGTTTGATGGAAGAAAACAAGGAAAACCTTAAGTTATGTTCTAGATGGCTTCCATTTTAATTTCATCGTCCTGTTTGTTTGAATTTAATTACTTGAATTGAATTTGTTAGCAGATTTCGCAGGAAGATGCGATTTATTGAGTTGGGGGAAAGCAATAGAAATTCTATTCCTTGTTCTCACTGTCCATGTGATCCTGGACTCAAACTGTTCATTAACTTCCTGACTGGGGAATATTTGTCCTTTTCTCTTCACTATATGGTTTTGTGAGTTGCTTATCATTTGCTGAACACATTACAATGCTGTTTACCTCAGTCTGCAGCTTGGAGACCTTTATGTGGAGACAAATAATTGCATATGGGGAGGGCTGGAAATCAAAACGATGCATTCAGTTGAAGTGTAAGCTCAGTCTCCATTATTGCTGAAGAGCTGTGGAGGCTTTTTCACTTACATTCTTTAGTTTTCCTGGGCAGCTTAATGTGTGTGTTTGACAATGCTATTTGTTACTGGCCTAAATCTTCCCTCCTGTCTGATAATCTGTAGATGAGTTTAACCTATTTATAGTGGCAACTTGCATGCCCCCCTTCCCCCTCCATCTCTGCATTTTTAATGAAGTCTGCATCACCACCCTAGCAGTGCATTCTCACACCTTGCTCTGCTTTTCCCCACGGCCTGATGAAGTGTGTTATTCAGGGAAACTTGTGTTTGATTAGTGTGGTTTAAAAAAACAACAACAAATCTGTAATTAGCCTTTCATCTCAGACCCTGTCTGTATTTTTAAACATAACCATGTTTAAATACGGCTTGCCCTCAGCTGCCTTATAGAATATTGCTTCTCACTTGTCTGGAAAGAAAAGAAACCTGTTGGGTAAATAAGTGTTAGCTTAGGGCTTCTAGCCTGAGACTTTTTTTCTTGAAATTTCCCACCATTACCACCTCGAGTGCAGTTCTTCTACTAGCAACACTGTAGTGCAAGCGTAGGCCCAGTACTAGTATTATAAACTAGTCTAGTCCTGCTTGGAGGAGTTTAGTGGTGATGAAAACACTAGTGGCAGCTGATGCCTTGTCTACCAAAGTGCTCTCACTGGTGGTAACAGTGGGAAATAGTAAGGAGAAAAGGCTAGTACAGACAGACTTGGGAATTTACCAAAGTTAAAATAGTTATGACTCCTCATGACTTTTTTCAGTCCACACAGGCAGGAGGAATACATATTATTAGGGCTGTCAAGCGATTAAAAAAATTAATTGCGATTAATCGCACTGTTAAACAACAATAGAATACCATTTATTTTAAATATTTTTGGATGTTTACTACATTTTCAAATATTAATTACAACACAGAATACAAAGTGTACAGTGCTCACTTTATATTTATTTTTGATTATAAATATTTGCACTGTAAAAAACAAAAAAATGATTTTTCAATTCACCTCATACAAGTACTGTAGTGCAATCTCTTTATCATGAAAGTTGAACTTACAAATGTAGAATTATGTACAAAAAAATCTGCATTCAAAAATAAAACAGTGTAAAACTTTAGAGCATACAAGTCCACTCAGTCCTACTTCTTGGTCAGCCAATCACTCAGACAAACAAAGTTGGTTACAATTTGTAGGAGATAATGCTGCCTGCTTGTTTACAGTGTCACCTGAAAGTGAGAACAGGCATTCACATGGCACTGTTGTAGCTGGCGTTGCAAGATATTTACGTGCCAGATGCGCTAAAGATTCATATGTCCCTTCATGCTTCAACCACCATTCCAGAGGACATGCGTCCATGCTGATGATGGGTTCTGCTTGATAACGCTCCAAAGCAGTGCAGACTGACACATGTTCATTTTCATTATCTGAGTCAAATGCCACCAGCAGAAGATAGATTTTCTTTTTTGGTGGTTCGGGTTCTGTAGTTTCCGCATCAGAGTGTTGCTCTTTTAAGACTTCTAAAAGTGTGCTCCACACCTCGTCCCTCTGAGATTTTGGACAGCACTTCAGATTCTTAAACCTTGGGGTCGAGTGCTGTAGCTATTTTTAGAAATCTCAGATCGGTACCTTCTTTGCGTTTTGTCAAATCTGCTGTGAAAGTGTTCTTAAAATGAACATGTGCTGGGTCATCATCCAAAACTGCTATAACATGAAATATATGCAGAATGCAGGTAAAACAGAGCAGGAGACATACAATTCTCCCCCCCCCACACCCCCCCAGGAGTATAATCACAAATTTAATTGACGCATTATTTTTTTAATGAGCATCATCAGCATGGAAGCATGTCTTCTGGAATGGTGGCCGAAGCATGAAGGGGTATACGAATGTTTAGCATATCTGGCATGTAAATACCTTGTAATACTGGCTACAAAAGTGCCATGCAAATGCCTGTTCTCACTTTCAGCTGACATTGTAAATAAGAAGTGGGCAGCAGTATCTCCCATCAGTGTAAACAAACTTGTATGTCTTAGCAATTGGCAGAATAAGAAGTAGGATTGAGTGGACTTGTAGGCTCTAAAGTTTTACACTGTTTTGTTTTTGAGTGTAGTTATGTAACCAAAAAAAATCTGTATTTGTAAGTTACACTTTCATGATAAAGAGATTGCACTTCAGTGCTTGTATGAGGTGAATTGAAAAATACTATTTTTTATCATTTTTACAGTGCATATATTTGTAATCAAAGATAATATAAAGTGAGCACTGTACACTTTGTATTCTGTGTTGTAATTGAAATCAATATTGAAAATGTAGAAAAACATCCACAAATATTTAATAAATTTTAATTGATATTCTATTGTTATAAGTGCGATTAATTGCAATTAATTTTTTTGCGTTAATCATGTGATTTTAACTGTGATTAATTGACAGGCCCTTATATTATGTCATAATCATAGTTTGGCCACATCCATGATTAAACCTGGTTATTTTTGTAGCATAGAGATATTTTATTCTTCTTTTCTTGGAATGAACACATTCCTAAATGGCTCTTCATTCCTTGTTTTTCCTTGATACCAAGTGCTATCTGTAGGCTTGGATAAGGCTGCCTTCTGGAATTAATACTGTGTAATGTGCACAATTAAGTTTCATATTAGAATATTATTGAAATTTGGAAGTCTTTTCCAGGGTACTAATAGGACTCTTTCAGTCTTTTTGAGAGCGAGGAGGAAGAATTGGGGATAGGATTAAAATACACTTAATTAATTTGACATTTTTGCACTATGGAACAAATATATCAGAATTTTGTATTCTGGCCTCAGCCACTAGAGCATCTATAACTTATAGTAGTTGGAATTTACAGTAAAACCTTACTAATCGGGACACCGGATAATTCACAGACAAATTAGTATTCTCCCTTCACGCCTCAGCAGAGATTTAATAATGCCATAGCAAAGTCTCAGTCTTAGTAATTAAGACTTGTGTTTTACAGAACACTCACTGGTGTGTTATAGAGTATTGCAAATAATTAGAACTAAACTGCAATTATCAGATTACATTAGCTTTATTTTGTAAAGGACTGTCCTCTTAAATTTATTTGCTTAGTTGGTAAGGGCTTTGTCAAACTCCCACTAAAGTCAAGGGAAAGAGTCCTGTTGACTTCAGTGGAACTTGGATCAGGCAAAATCCATTAATTCATATTAGGCTTCTAATCATTAGTGGGAGTTGATGAGGTTCTACCATATTTGAGGATCTTAGATTATGAACACTATTGTTCACAATAACTCTGAGGTAGAGTATTATTCCCATTTTGCAGATGAGGAAACTGAGGCACAAGGGATGAGGGTAAGTGACAGAGGGGCCAGGGGGCCATGGCCCTCCCACTTTTTGAAAGTGGATGGACCAGGCCCATCCACTTTTCGCCACGGGACCCCACCCCCTTCCCCTCCTCTACCCCCCGAGGGCGCCCGGGCAGTTGTGGGGAGCTGCGCAGACCCTCCACCTGCCTGGGATGTGGGGGGCTTGAGAGCAGCCCCCGGCCCGTGTTCCCTGCCCCCCAGGCTCCCTACCCAGGGCAGGTGGAGGGTCCGTGCTGGCTCCCCA